>NW_026294584.1:58980474-59425702 GCF_007827085.1 Peromyscus californicus insignis
TTCATTAATCCTTAGACAAAGAGCCACAAGTTAGCATGCAGCAGACACTGAAACAGAAACACAGATTCAGCTTTTCCAGCGTTCTGCCTCTTTGTCATCGGGCAAGCACGTGTTATAGGTCAAGAGCTATTTAAATCACACCTGCGTATTTTAGACCTGCCTCCCTTTGTAAGAGAGCAAAGCATCTAATAATGACAATGAGATTTCATTAGCATCTTTCTTAAGGGATTAATAAATGTCATGGTACATAATAATGTGCATCAATTATGTATGTGGATTTAATTCTGGTCATGCATCTTTGGAAAGCCAGCGGGTCCCTAAGACAGTGATGAAAAGATGTAGCCTGTCAAAACAGAAGCCTGGCACAAGCTAGCAGCCAGCATTGCCCTGCCCTGCCTGCTGCTTATCATTTGATTGCATTAGAGCTGAAAGAGGAGGCTTGTTGGATTTTATTTGCTCTTTGGGATTAATGTTCTTGGCTCCAGGGAATGGGGAAGGGAGTTGGTTATCCCTTCCACTGACCTAACCAAGCTCCTGTCCACACATCTACAGACAAATGAGGCTAGAATGGAACTTGTGTCCCACCTAATGAATCCATCTCTTCTCTGAGTGGACCAGAAGCTGAGCCCTGACATTAGCATCAGCTCTTGGAATGGGCTGGCTGAGCAGCGCCCTTCCTGTGACGGGAAACGGAATCAGGGGACAGCTCTCCAATCTCATTTCAGTCTGATTTTACAAGAACTATGCAAAAACCTCCCCGCGCAATGATCTCAAACCTTCATCCTTAGTCTACTTAGTACCATAAACTTAGGTACACTTAGTCTACTGTGTACCATAAACTCAGAGCCTTGTGCTGGAGGCCCATGGAGTGTGTAGACAGTGGTGGATACATAGCACTAATCCATAGGTGTTGATATCAGTGCAATACAATCTGTAAAAGATAAGACCATCTTCAGTGAGATAGACCAGTTTCTAAGTGATAATGATACCTCTGCAAATAATATACACTGCTGTGTTTCATCTACATACACTGTCTCTCCCTCCTTTTTTAAGGCCATGTTCCCCCTCTCTGTACCTTACAAAGCAACAAATCTTGACTATAGTTAGTTAGATGATATTTAATTCCCTTGTACCTGATCATTACACAACCAAACAGATGTCTTTACGGAAGACATTATTTTAGAGCCTTTGGGGAACACAGAGCTATGACATTCAGTTCTTAATCTGAAAAAGCTTTTATCTATTAGAGGTCCAAATCAGGTATCTGGCCCATCCAAGAGAGAAAGAATATGCCTGGGCCAAGTGGCTAGAATGGAGTAGAATCTTAGAGGAAGCCATTACAAACTCCCTTTCTGAGAGCCCAGGGTCTGTGCTGTTCTGAAGTGATGGGCGATGGCAGGTACTGAGTGTGGGGGGAGGGGAGAAGATGGGGTCCATAACAGTAGAAGAGAGGCTACTAAACCTTATAGGGGGGTAGCAAGTTCCTCTCCAACACTGTTCCCCAAATCATATGAGGACCTATGTCATAATTTTAACCATTGTCAGTTATATTGTTACCATTTCTGATGACCCCCTTGAGTATTAATTACTCATATTTCCCTTTAAATGGAATCACAATCTTAATTTAAATATGTTGCTATAATAAGAAAGAAACTATCAAAAGGAAAATTTTGTAAGCTACTATGATATGAAATTACAGTATTGCATGCTGTCCCAGTTGGGATAATGGCAAAATATATGCTATGGAAATACAATGAAATTTGGTACCATGGCCTTCCATAGGATCCAGGTCTGATGTCCAATCTCTCTGTTAGAAAGAAAACAATATTAAGTATTAGAATGGTGTGAAGAGAGCATCCCAGCCCTGGGACCTTCTTTTTGAAAATCTAATGGGAATTGAGAAGAGAATAACATCTCACCATTTAATTAGATGGTATTAATTCCCGGTCTGTGAATTGCCAAAATCACTGTCTCCAGCGGGACACATTCCACCCCAGAACAGAGGGAAGAGCAGACAGTACTTTGGGACCAGCTCTTCCTATGGCTTCTGTGGGACAATTGTGAACCCCATTAGGGCTGTGAACGAGGATGGCCATTTGCCTGGAACCCACATATCCTAAAAAGGGCGACTTTCACAGCAGCTCCCACAGACAGGACCACACAGTAGATATCTACAGGAAGTCAGACATTACTGTCACAGTGAGATCTCTCGGCTCTGGTCAGTAAAAGCGTAAACAATTAAGTGATTTTTGTTTTGTTTTGTTTTCATATAATCACATCCCTCCACTAAAGGATAGAAAGAAAATCTATAGGAAATTTAAAAGTCTAAAAGCAATAAAATCGTGTGTGAGTAGATCCTATGGGAAACCCAGGAAAAATATGTAAGTGAATCAAAGCCCTCACAGGAAAAGGAGAACTCTCTGCTGGGAAACATTATCCAATGCCCCTGGGACAGGTGCTCACATGTGTCCCTGAGCCTCCAGCATGTTCTACCCCCGTGGAGCTGCTTCTTCCCCGTGTTTCCTGCTCAGGGCCCCTGTCTCTTTTCACTTCTCCTGACCCTCCTGCCTGTCACTGGTGCGCAGTGACCGAGTGACAGCGAGCAGAGAAGGCAGGCCAATGCACACTAATGCACACTAATGCACCTGCTGCCTCCCCAGAGGACTCTTGTGAGCATTTATTTCACTTTAAAGTTTCGAGAAGAATTGCACTCATATTTTAAGTGGACAATATTTCATACCCCAAAGCACTTTAAATATAAGAAATTAAAGGACTAATCATATTTTGACAATTTAATTCCAGAAGTGACTCACTGCATTTCTAATCTGCATTCTGTAAAGCAGATTTTCCCCCAGGAACTGCATTGGCCAAGGCATCTGCATGCACAAAGTAGCATCTTGCCATGTGTAATCATACATATTTTCATGTATGATTCTAGTATGAGACATCTGATGGATTTATCACTTAACATAATTTAATTGTAACAAACTCAGATGTGCTAAAGTGACAGATATGCTGTACTATCTAATATTCTTGAGAAATATGGAATCTTATGGGGCATGATGGGGCATATCTGTAATCCCAGCACTTGCCTGAGAGAGGGGAAGTAAGTTCAAGACCAGTCTTGACTACATAGTGAAACTATATATATAAAAAAAAAAAAGCCTGAGGCTGAGGATGTACTTCAGTGTAGCATGCTTGCTTAGGTCTGTCTGTCTGTCTGTCTGTCTGTCTGTCTGTCTGTCTGTCTCTCTCTCTCTCTCTCACACACACACACACACACACACAACACACACACACACACACACACAAAGAGAGAGAGCAAGGGAGGGAGGGAGGGAGGGAGGGAGGGAGACTTGTTTAGACAAGCATTTTCAGAACTTGCTGGAGCTGTCCGTGACGTCAGAGCCACAGGCTCTGACAGCAGCCAGCCTCATTTTTGAAAATCGCGCTGTTGACTTGAGTGCTAATGAAGTTCTCAAAGCCATCTGAGTTTTTTCTATATACCTCATCATATCATTTCTATGGAGCCTCTGACTAGAGGGGACAAATAATCTACACAGATATAAATCAAACTTCTCTTTTAGAAAGTTGAGACTAACACAAATCATTTGTCTTCCCTATTTCTTATGGGAAACATAACCATGTATTCATTGGCAAAGGCTTCAACAGAAATGGAAATGAGCCTCTGTTTGTTCTTCTGTGAAGTGGGGGTTGATCCTATCCAACCCAGACAGTTTGTGTCTATTAAATATGAAATGGTTTCCATAGGCTCATGTGTTTGAACACATGGTCCCCAGGTGGGAGAGGGTTTTGAAATTGGGCCTGGCTGAAGGAAGGCCTTGATGTTTCTTAGCCCCGCCCAAGTTTATGTCTGTCATCTGCTTCCTAACCAGGGACACAGTGTAACCAACTCTCTCTCATCTCTGCCACCATGCTTTCCCCACCATGATGGGTTGTAACTCCTAAAACTATGAACCAAAATAATCCCTTCTTCTCTTAAATTGCTTCCTGCCGGGTTGCTGGTTGATCATAGCAACAAGAAAAGTAACTAATACAATGTAAGTCAGCTTTCTGTAACTGTACCAAATGCCTGGGGTGAAGCATTTTAGAAGGAAGAAAGGTTAATTTGGCTCTTAGTGGCAGAGCTTTCAATATGTTGTCACTTGACCCAATCATTTTGGACCTGAAAGAACACAGCAAATCATGATGGATCACATGGTAGAGAAAGTCTTTTCATCCTGTGGTCCAAGAAGTGAGGTGGAGGGTATTGGAGAAGGACAGCATCCAATATCTCTTCAAGGACGCTCCCAATGACCTAACTTCCTCCTAAAGGTCACTTCTGCTCCCAATAGTGCTGCAGGCAAGGGGCAACGCTATATACATATTACACCCTGGCCTCTCCTCTCCTCCTAGTCCCCGCCCCCACCCCCAATCCACTCCTCCTCCATTTCTGTTTAGGAAAGGACAGGTCTCGCTTGAATATCAACAAAACACGGCATATCAAGTTGCAGTAAGACTAAGCACCTCCCCATGTATTAAGGATGGGCAAGGTGACCCAATGTGAGGAGTGGGGTCCCAAAAGCCAGTAAAAGAGTCAGAGACAGCCCCTGTTCCTGCTGTTAGGAGTCCCACAAGAGGACCAAGCTACACAACTGTAACATATATGCAGAGTGCCTATGTCAGTCCCATGCAGGCTGATTGTCGGTTCAGACTGCAAGCCCTATGAGCCCAGGTTAGCTGATTCTGTGGGTTTTCTTGTGGTGTCCTTGACCCCTCTGGCTCCTACAATCCTTTCTCCCCTCTTCTGCAGGATTCCCCAAACTCTGCTTAATGTCTGGTTGTGGGTCTACATCTGTTTCCATCAGTTGCTGGATGAAGACTCTGATGGCAGTTGGGCTGGGTACCAGTCAGGGGGCCATGCTTTCACATACACAGGCCTTTAGAGCACATTCTATATACACACTAGCAGAACTTCAAGGAAATTTGCTAAGAAACTATATTAAAACAGCCCAGCATAGAACCCCACCCATGGTCTAACCTTAGAACATAGCAGTGATGCAGCTCTTTGAGAATAAAGGAGGCATCTCTTGGTCCAGAAAGGCTTGACCTAGGGACCAGGCTGCAGGACCGTCAGTAATCACCAAATGTCAATCTGAGGCAGTGGCTCTCCAGTCTTTATCTCATGTCAACGAAGACTAAAGATGTGGACAAAGAACAAAGCAGGGTTTATTGAGAACAAGTGAGATTTAAGAAAGATGCTCAAAGAAGAGTTGACGTCTGAAGGGAGAAAAGACCACAAGGCTGCATGCACTGTAGGCACTTTCTACCGCAATGGCAGAAACTGGATAGGAAAAGAGGCGATCTCCATGGAGACTGGTCAGGTCTCTGACCATATCCTAGCTGAGACGATGGGGGAGCTAATGCTCTGTGCCTGTCCCACTAGCCCAGCCAGGAAACTGTGTGCTGTTCACGTGCTACTCCTTCCGTTAGAGCAGTAGTCACATGCTGGAGCTCCTCTCTGGCCATCTCGTCCTTGTTCTGTTAACCACTGCCCTTGGCTCGTCTGCGGACGACTAGCCCTGACCAACACTGCTAGTCACTGAGCCGGTATCCTGCCAGCTATTAAATAAATGATGCTCTCTCTGTTTTCATGTTTCTGTGACCAGCTTGGAGTTTTACCACAGGTCTTTCCCAGTTAGTGTCATTAAGAGCCGTTAACTCCTGCTTCAGTCTGTGCTCTGATACTGTTGCTATTATCACTTGGCCCATGGTATGTGGGTGGGTATGGGTGGGGGGGGGGGGGGGGCGAGCGGCTGTGGAGTCCTAAAGGATCAATAGTATCTATCGCACACCACTCAGAGGAACTGTTCCTACCTAAGAGGCTTGAGAAAAGACCATGCCAACCAGATTTGAAACATTTGGATTTTTGAAATCTTTCAATCTCCTTTCAGGAAAAATAAAAGAATTGAACTTTGGAAATTTCTCTAATTTCCCAGAAGAGAAAAAAGTTGAAGAAATGAGTGAAAGAGTCCCAAAGAAAAGGGAAGCATGCAAAAAGAACATCTCCATAGCCTGCTCCCCCCATCAGCCCCAAACCTTCGCCCATGTGGCTGACACATCTCCAAAGTTCACTATGCTCAGCTGGAGACCCAGAGCCTCAGCTGCTACCACTGTTCCACTAACAATATCAGAAGCCTACTTCTGGGCACCCTCCACCCCCTAGGGTGTGGTGTCCCTGGCCCTGGGGCCATGTCTTTAAAAAGTTAAATGGAGAGCCCTCTGATAGGGAGAGCTCTGAAACTGTTCTCTTTGGTCTGTGTGGTAGGAAAGCCCACCTTCCTAAAGTTTAAAAACCTGTGTCAAGGGCCACGTGAAATTCAACTGAAGTCAGAGTTCCCCGTCCACTAAGCTAGATGTAGTGGCTCAGTCCTTTAATCTCAATATTTGGGAAGTTGAAACAGGAAAGTCCAGATGAGCCTGGACTAAAATTTAAAAATGAAAAGTTCCCCACTCCCTACTCAGATCTCTACAGAAGAAACACAGCCAAAACCAGTTCTCTGTGGGTAATATCAGCTTTGGTATGCGGAAGGGAGAGCAGAGGAGCCAGCAGGGAGGGCGGTACTTTATCCGGGTCCACAGCACGATCTGACCTCAGCTGTGCGGCAAAAAGAAGAATCTGTAGCCAGAGGGCTTTCAGGGGTCTGAGGACGGGGGTGGTCATGCCAGCACCTGATCAGAACAGTTGTTTACACTGCCTCTCTAGTTATCTTTCCAACGCAGCCCCCACAAAAGCCCTCTGAAGTTTCAACATCTTTACTTTTTCTACTGAAATGAAAACATTCAAATTCGGCCTTCAAGGCCCGACCCAGTCTAGCCTCAAGCTGTTGCCCCAGCAGATTCCCACAGTTCCCTGAACATAACACAGCCAGCCTGGAGTTCCATTTCCTTTCAACCTCAGCGGCTCCTTCTGCCGCAATCCCAGCTGAAACGACTTCTCTGTTTTACCAGGGACTTTGATGATGTTACCAAATGCGGGGTTTGTTTTTCAGATCAAAAATCTTTCTGGTTTAGAGATGTGAGGTCAGATGGCCTTAAGCACTTAAGGATTCCATCAGCATTAGTCTGCTGGGTCCAAAAGCAGAGATAGGAAGCCAGAAAGAAAGACAGTCTCTGCTTTGACTGACAAACAGTGCCCAGTTTCCACACGTGGGTGCACTGGAGCTGCCTGAACCCAGGCTCACCCTTGAGCTGAGAGGTTATGGGAAGATGTTCACCATACAAACTGGGGGAAGGTGGTGATTCATAAATGTACCTGAATGTTGTGACTGAACTGGGAATATTTCCTGACTTTCAAACCCTCTGATACTAACAGAGATTCCATAAACCTTGGAATTCCAAGCGTACTGCTCATCAGAAAAAGAAAATGCAAAACTCTGTGCTATGGAAAGTCTCTTTTCTTCTTTCTCCCTCCTTTCATCCCTTTTCTTTCAAAATAAAGGCTCCTTAAGGAGAAATCAAAAGAGAATAGGGGAGCTAAGCAGACATATTTGTGTAATATGTCTAAAATAGTCAGAGATCAGGGAAAACAGGAAGGAAAATCAGTCGGATCCAGTGTGTGCCGTGAGCTTCCAGGACACCTCCTGTAGCTTCAGGAGAACTGTGAGTGCTTCTGCTGTCCTTGTCGTTGTGTTCTCAAATGCAGTCTTCTCCTCGCCTCCCGTGTTCTCTAGCAAAACAGCATTTATTAAAGTCTGCAGCCCCGAGGCACAGGATATCTGAATATCTCATCTCCAAAAACACGACAGTCAAAGCTGGAGCCGAACAAAGAGCTCAGGACACAGGCACTGCGGGGACCGGCCTGCTCTCCAACAGAACACAGTGAATGGGCCTGGATTCTTATTTTCTCTTTCTTTTCTTTCTAGAAACGGGAAAATCGACCAAGAAATTCACAAATACAACACCCCAGGCTTCACAGGCTGCCTGTCCAGAGTCCAGTTCAACCACATCGCCCCTCTCAAGGCCGCCTTGAGACAGACAAACACCTCGGCCCACGTGCACATCCAGGGCGAGCTGGTGGAGTCCAACTGTGGGGCCTCCCCACTGACGCTTTCCCCCATGTCTTCGGCCACTGACCCTTGGCACCTAGATCACTTGGATTCAGGTAAAGTCTGGAGCTGTCTTGGGCTGATTGCATCATTCTTTTCAACCTCACTTTCCTCAGCTGTAGAATGGGTTGATCATGGACCCTTGCTGACACTGTTGCTGGAGGATTAAGACACGGCAGGAAGGAAACTGTGAACCATGAGTTCTCAGTGTAGTGCTCGGCACCTAGGAAGGGCAAAAGAGTTATTTCTACTCAAAAGCAGAAACAGAGAAGTCAGAGGTTAAGAGTATAGGGATGAGGACTCTCTCTTCATGTAGGTTAAGAGATGTCCACACTGCTGTCTACAACATGGCTACGGGTGACTTGGACAAATCACTTCCTCACTTTTGCCCACTTTCCCTCCAAAACAGAGCAGAGATTCACCTCCCATCAGGATCACAGATTGCTAAATCTGAAAGAGCTACATTTAAGCTTACAACACCCCGTCTACAGCCATACCATCCTGCATGCTCCTGATCTCATCTAAACTTAGACAGCCCTGTGGGTTTGGCCCTATTTCTGCAGGTGATAAGACGTGCAGTTTGAAAGCACTGGACTCAAATGAAAGGAAGTGGTATTGGTAGTGAAGTTAATTAGCTGAAAACTCAATGTCTCTAACGGAAAGCCTACTGAACTACATTTCTGCTCTCAGCTCCACATGGGCTGACCACTGGCAGCCACAGATAACCCACCTAAACCATTGTCTTTTCATCCGTAAGGTGGAGATGGAGAAGTGGCATGTAAATTTCCCAGTGCAATCAATGGGTCTCCAAGCAACCCAACTGACTGGGGATGTTAATGACCTTAAAACAGTAAGAATTCACAAGACAGGACAACATGGGAGTAAAGCCCAAATTCCAACCCCATCATTGCTTCTTACCAGCAGATTAAACTCAAGCAGCTGTCATAACCTCATTCCTCAGTTTCTCCATTCCTAAAATAGGGACACTGTCACAAGAATTCCACATGAGATGATGTACTCAGTGGTTGAGAGCACTTGCTGCTCTTACAGAGAAGCAGTGTTCAATTCCCAGCATCCAGTGGTGGCTCACAACCATCTATAGTCCGGTTCCAGGGCATCTGAAACCCTCTTCTGGCCTCTGGGGCACTGCATATGTGTGGTACACATATTATCTACAGAAAACACTCAATACACATAAAATATAAAATATATTTTTAAAAATTGTAACTTGACACAAGCATAGATTCATGGCAAGCTTGTAAAGTATTTAGCTGTCACAATATTAATATTGTCATCATGGTTATTATGTTAGACCGTTTGCTGTAGCTTAAGAATGTCCACTGAAAGCTTCCAAATCTCTCTCTCTCTCTCTCTCTCTCTCTCTCTCTCACACACACACACACACACACACACACACACACAAACACACACACATACAAAGAGATAGACTCCAATTTCTAACAACTCATCATACAGTAGTGTACAGTAGTGCACACTGGATTGATTTAATCACCTCGTGGTCCTATGCCAGTATTAAGCTTCAGAGCAGCCAGTACTGTGGTGATTCTTACTAGGACTGGCCCTGGGAGATTTGTGAAGCTTAAAAAGAAGCCAGAATTGTTTCATTGTCAGGATAGCCGACTGACAGTCTACACAGCCCTCTTTGTTCCTCACTTCTGGATGCCTATAGCATGGTTAGAGCACCGTGTGCCTACAGCACTCACAGCAACTCCCTTTTCTAAGTGTTGTTAAGGGCACTCAGCAGACTAGGCTTTCCTCCTGAGCTGGCTTGAACAAAGAAAGCATTCCTGCGGCAGAAGGAAGAGAAGAGGGATGGAAAATGTGAGAGGAGAAAAGACACGTGTCAGGGCCACAGAGACAGGAGTCCTTAGACGAATTCCTGCACCTGTGAGGGTGGACAGCTGGTGAACTGCCTTTAAAGGCACAAGGTCCGGGATGCTGCAGTAGATACTGCAAGCAGTGGCTATGAGGAGCTGTGAGGAGCTGTGAGGAGCTGTGAGCATGTGTGCATACTGCCAAGAAATTGGATTCCAAACATATCTAACGCTTCCCTGGGCCAAGATGAGCTCATATTCATTATGGCTTAATTAGCCAATTGTTTGCTTTTAAGGTCTGTGAAATGAATGTCAGTTGTAGAGACCAAGCCATTTTAGTTCATGGATTTTTAAAAATGCTTTATTCATGACAGCTTCCTTCTTCTGATTGATTCATGCAAATGCATACAGTTTAGAAAACATTTCTGTTGGATTCAACACTCAAATTCTGATTCCAAGTCAGCACAAACCTGTAATTGTAGCACTTAGGCAAGAGGATTCCAAGTTCAAGGTCAGCCTGGGTTACATAGCAGGACCCTGTCAGAAAGGAAAAAAGAACGGGGGGGGGGGGGGGGGGGGGAGGCAGGCAAAGAAGCCAGCCAGTTGGGATTTAGATCCAACCATGAACCATTTCTATAATTGGGGAAATACCTTTTTGTTAAATGTCAGTCTTGTGAGCTCTATTAGAAGGAAGAGTGGAATACTTCCTTCAAACTGTGAAACAGATGCTTATTTAGGTAACATGATTCCATTTTCTTCTTTTAAATAACCGGGAACAGGAGGGGGGTGCAGGGTAAGAGAGAAGAAGGGACAGAGAGAAGCCAGGGTGAGAGGTGACTTCACAGCAGCCTCTGATGAGACAGTGTAGGAAGGAAAAGCATGTCCCAAAGAGAGAAGTATGGCTGCCTTGTCCTCCAGAATTCTCCACCTTTTCCCAGAAATAGAAGCTCTAATTAGGTTTCCTTCTAAATCTACTGCACTCTAAATAATTTGTGGAACTTGGCCAGGCGGTGGTGGCACATGCCTTTAATCCCAGCACTCGGGAGGCAGAGCCAGGCAGATCTCTGTGGGTTCGAGGCCAGCCTGGACTACCAAGTGAGTTCCAGGAAAGGCGCAAAGCTACACGGAGAAACCCTGTCTCAAAAAACCAAAAAAAAAAAAAAATTGTGGAACTCGAGTGATGGCTCGTTTAATAAAATGTTTGCCATGCAAGCATGAAGACCTGAGTTCGATCCCTGGCATACACACACACACAGTTCGATCACACTGGCACACACACACACACACACACGTGCACACACACACAAAGAGCCAGGCGTGGCGGCATGCATCTATAATCTTAAATGAGAGGAGGTGAAAGCAGGTTGATCTCAGGCTAGCCTGGCGCAATCAGTGAGCTCCAGAATCCCGTGAGAGACCCCCCCTCAGGAATTAAGATGGAGAGTAACTAAGGAAGACATCTGATGTTGACCTCTGAACCCAGACACACACAGAGAAAGAGACAGACAGACAGACAGACAGACACAGACAGAGACAGAGATTTTAATTTAACTTATAAATTTGATACTAACTCTGGGATTCCAAATGGATCCTCACACCAGCAACTGCACCCTTGTTTCTGCTTGTCTACACTCATCATTCTGAGTTCTCAGTCAAGGGCTTTGAATGGTCTAGATAATCCCCCAATCTTGAATAGAGAAATAATTCTTGCTATGAGATATTAAAAAAGAAAACAATAGAATGTACACAAAGTAATGTTTTCTTCTATGAATAATGTGAGAGTGGGACTGGCGTTTGGGACAGAAAGAGAATGAAGGTGAACACTGGCCATCTCTGGCCTGGCCTGAGGTATCTTAACTAATTTGTTTCATGGAGGGCCCTGAAGTATGCCCTCCACTTGATAGCCTCAAATCACCCGGAAGCTTGCTGGAGAGGAGGAACCCTACAAGGAGGGACCAAAGCACCTCCATTTCATCCAGGATTCCTAGGTGGCTTGCCACATGTACAAGAAAGTCTTTAAGTGTTCATCTGGTATTGAGCTCCACCTCTGGGGCACTTTAGAATTACTGGGGTATCAATGTGGATTTTGCACCTCTGAACAATTAAAGCAAATGAGGACAGCATGCTAGTGTCTGTAGATAAAACCTCAAGAGACTCCAATATATAGCAGGGTTGAGAATCACTCACCAAATCAGAAGGGTTCCTTGAAGAGCACTTGAAAGTACACTATTAAAAGAAGCAAGACCGTGCTGGGGTTCTGCTTTAGGGGCAGAACACGTGCCTGGGATGTGCAATGCCCGGGTTTAATCTCCAGCCCCAAAAGAAAAAATAAAAATAAAGTAGCTAATCTTCTTTTCAATTTGACTTGGTTTAGAATCACCTTGGAGACACACCTCTGGGTATGTCTGAGGGTATTTCCAGAGAGGTTGAATGGAATGGAAGAGGGAGCACCCATCTTAAATGTGGATGGTACCACCCCATGGACCGGGCTCCTGGACTAACAGAAAAGGAGAAAGAGAACTGGGCACCAGACTCATCTGCTTCCTGAGTGCAGATGCAGGGTGCCGCTCCCTCCTGCTACACCACCCATCCTTCAAGCCTTTCCTTCCTTAGTTGCTTTTGCGGGCATTTTGCCACAGCAATGAGGAAAGTCATTGTTAATCGGCCCTTAGAACTGTTTTCTGAACAGCCGTTATCAGGTAGAAAAAGCAACCCCAGTCTGTCTTATTTGAAGGGTCACAGAGTACAGTTGCTGTGACTCACCTCTCAGAATTGTTGGGTCTGGTGTTTTTCTCTCTGTCACATTCAGAATCTTACTTCCTTGGAATGGGAAAGACTTGCCAGCCAAGAGATGGCTACAGATGGAGCCCGCACAGTCTGTAAAACACAAAGGCAAAACAAACAGCAGAAAGCATGAGTCCAAGAGTCAGCTACCACCCGTCTCTGTGCATGCCAAGCTGTGTGTGTGCACTCCCATGGAGCCTTGGGAGTCTGGTCCCATTCACGGTGTTTGACACACAAGGAATTGGACCAAAGGCATTTCTTTCAGAAGATCATTGCAGCAGATAAGCTTCATTCCTACAGGTCTTCTGGTTAAAAGGATGATGACTTCTCACTGTTTCACAGGACTTGACTGCATACTGCAAACACTCTTGGCATAATTCACACAGTGAAACATCAACCTCAAAAAACCTGCCTTTGGAAGGCATTAATAGCTGAATTCTCAGTAGCCACTGTAACCCTGAGCTGTCTGGCTCTTAGACCTTAAATGAACCAGAGTCTGATACTCTGCCATCCTTACCAGAAATCCTCACAGACCCTCCACAGTGGAGTAGGTGAGAAATCAGAAATAAGGAAGCATGGGCAGATAGAAAGATAGTAACACACAATTCTCATGCCCAACCCCAGGACAGAGGGTGTCAGGGCTAAGAACCCTAACTCTCCCATGGAAACAGGCAGCTTTCCAGAGCATTTGGAAAACCAGTCCTCGTAGGAACATGAATCAGCTCGCACATAACATGGTACTTAAGTACCATTGATTTTTCATTGTAACAACTCCAAGCTCTCTTACAGTCCAGAATAGTCTCTCTAGGAACTGGGAACCATGGTTTCTGGTCACCACATCAGCCCATTTACCACAGAAAATAATGCATTTCTAAAGGCATCCTGCCTCTGTGGCTGTGATTTTTTTTGTGTGTGTATGCATTTGTGCACGGTCTGCTTGAATGTGTGTTTGTCCAAATGTGCGTGGGTGTATGTGTGTGCAGGTGTGAGTGCACATGTGTGCACATGCATGTAGAGGCCCAAAGATGACCCTGGGTATCTTCTTCAGTCACCCTCTACTTTATTGAGTCCCCTCTTACAGAAGCTGGGGCTTGTCAGTTTGCCCTTGGGGTCCCCTGGCTCTACCTTCTCAGTGCTGGGATTACAGGTGGCTTCCAAGTCTGCTTGGCTTTGACGTGGGTTGTGGAGATCTGAGTTCCAGCCCTCACACTTGTGTGGCAAGTAATTTATCCACTGAGCCATCTCCCCAGCCCCGAGGCTAGGGTTTTTAATGGGTTGATTTCTTGTCCATATTCCAAATTTCTTTTCTACCATCTGAAGATAAAACATTTTTATATCTTCATATGCAAAGGAGCTATGGATACAACGAACATTTAAAAACTTCACACATCTATTCAGCGTCCTTCCTAAATACAAGCTGGTGTTTGGCTTCCTTTGCCACCTGCCAGCACTTGAAACGATCGTTGCAGCTTTTCTAATTACATCTTCGTTTCTGTTCTCATCGTTGTGCTGAGATCTCAGAATTAATGCACTTATTTCATACACTTAATCTTTGTGTTATCTGCTTGTCATTTTTTGTTGCTCCTCAGCAAGCAGCACAGCACACACTTTCGTGCAATTGTAAAGAAAAATGCACTCCCATTAGCTAATGTGAGTTTCCCTGCAAGTGTTCTAAATTCTACCTTTCCTGCACATGTACTGTTATGGATTTCTTCATCTAATGATAGTACTCATTACACTTCATCTTTTGTTCCTACGATATTTTCATAGTAAATAGCTTTGTAAGTGATTTTCTGTCTGGGGATATACTTCTATTTCATTTTGGTAGTTATTACAAATTTCCTTATGATGTATTCCAAATGACAGCCACTTTTTCCAACATACTCAACCAAACTAACGCCCCATTATATCCCTTTAAGTTTTGCTATGTTTTATTAGATAATGAAATTTTGTTCTTGTCTTAATTTACATTTGCATTACTCATGGGTGAGGTTTAAGTTTCCTGGATGATGCATGGATATGTGTCATCGGTATTTATTTTTCTGTAAGCTGCCTGCTCGTTATATTCTTCATTCAAAGAGTTATTTATACAGTTATGTTTTTCTTATTGGCTTGTTGGCCACTTATGAATTGGCTTGTAAGTATTATTTATACATTAAGCAATATACTTCGTTGCTTTCATATTGCTGTAAGCAAAATGCCTTCTAGAAACAGCATGAGGGAGGAAGCAGACATTTTGTTTTGATGTTCCAAGAGGATCCGGTCCGTCATGGTAGAGTGGACAGAAAGGGCAGAGTGCTTGGCTTGAAGACAGGGGATTCTGGCACCTTCAGGCTGTCTCCTTTACCCCTATTACTCCACCCAAGCCCCCAACTCGGATGATGAGTACAGCCATGTTCAGGGTAAGTCTTCAGTTAATCTCGGCTGGATGTAGCCTCATGGACCTGCTAGAGGTGTGTCTCAGTCTCCTAGGTGATTCTAAATCAACCAAGTAGAAATAAAAATTAACTATCACAAGGTAATTCATATTCAAATGTTTTCCTAGTTCAATTTCTATTTTTTAATGTATGGGCTTTCTCCTGTGTAGAAGTCTCTAATGTTTACATGATAAAATGTTAGTGCTGTATGCTTTGGGGGTTTAATTTACCGCCTCCTCCCTTCAGAATATGCTTTATGAATTAGACCCCTTTTCTTGTTATGATTTTGTTCGGATGGTACGTAAGATCTACATTCGCTCCACTGGAAAGTTCCTTTAGTGGAAGGAGACTGGTAGGAAGCCAACCTCTTTTTCCTCAATGGCTGGCCCATGGCTCCAGTGCCCGTGATTGACACCTGTCCTTTATCACCTTCTAAATTACCCTTCATAGTTAAGCTACTTCTGAACTCTCTAGCCTGTTACAAGAGCTGACTCTTCATGAGACAGGAGCAAGCTCTGTCTGGCCTCTTCCTGTTGCACTGAACTTCATCTAGAATGAATTTCCTCTCTCTGTGTCTGTCTCTCTGTCTCTCTGTCTCTCTCTGTCTCTCTGTCTCTGTGTCTCTCTCTGTCTCTGTGTCTCTCTGTCTCTGTGTCTCTCTCTGTGTCTGTGTCTCTGTCTCTGTCTCTCTCTCTCTCTCCTTTCTCTTCTTTCCTTACAATAGATTTCTAAAACCATTCAGGGTAGGATCCTGTCCGGTTCTCTCAGATCACCCATCCTCCAGCCCCCACCCCACAGGGTAAAGCACTTAGAAGCTTTCCCATCTTCCCCAAGTCTGCACCTGACAGGCATTTCAGTCATTAGCTCTGTCACACGGGGCTGGCTAAGTGGAGGGGCAACACTCTGGTACTCGTTGCCATAGCAACTTCTCTGCTGGTGGCAGAAACAGGGACTCCAGCAAGGCACAATATTCGTGTGGCTTCATTCCTGAACCACAGGAATGTTATCAGGGGCCAGTGAAAATGGAGCTTGTGCTCAGGGCTTTCTCCTGTCTCCATTAATCCTTCTTCTCATCACTTCTTCCTTATTGTAGCTTTTGTTATTTTTGTTTTGCTTTTTTTTTTTTTGAGACAGGGTATTACTGTGTTGCCCAGGTTAGTATTGAATTTCTAGTTTCAAATGACTCTCCTGCCTCAGCATTCTGAATAGCTGGGACCACACGTATATGCATCACCACACATGACTCTACTGCATTTTCTTTCGTTTTTTCTTTTATTTCTTTTTAATTTAGAAATGGTCTTATGCAGCCCAGGCCAGCCTCAAGCATGCTATATAGCCAAGGATAACCATGAAATCCAGGTCCTTCTGCCTCTGCCCTCTACATGCTGAGATTAAAAGCATACACCACCACACTTTGTTAATATAGCAAAGGGCCTCGTGAATGGTAGGCTGGCGCTCGATAGCTGAGCTACATCCCAAGCCTATATATTGATCTTTAAAGTGTCATTGACTCTATCAGTCACGCCATGGAGCTGTAGCACCACCCTGGGGACTGCAAAACCCTCCACATGACAGGGCATGGCTTTTGCTAATCCATATTTTTAAAAGGCTGTTACCTGAATTCACAGGTGTGATGTCCTCCCAGGGAACAGCAATCACCCCTTAGAAATGCTCATTCTTCCTCTGCTGACAGATTGGTTTCTGTCCTTGCCTATGGTCAGTAAAGTAGAAAAAAAAAAAAAACTTATCCAGATGAAGTTTTGAGCCAATACTTCAGGCTTTCTTCTCTGTCATCACTGATAGCAATGAACTGCTTCCCTGTTGTGAGATCTCCGAGTGAGTCTGTATACACTACATGACTATTCAGAAATGTGCAAGGCTGAGAAGATTCCTGATTCTGCTGTTTTGTTTTTGCCTAAGGACAATCACAAGAGGGTCTTTAAAGATTTGAAATATGGGAGTCTGTGCAATTTACACACAAGTAAAGATGCTTGCCATGTAACCTAGTAACCTGAGTTCAAGTTACCAAACCCAGCTAAGGCAGAAGGAGAGAACTAACTCCACAAAGCTGTCCTCTAACTTACACACACACACACACACACACACACACACACACACACACACACACTAAAATTTTTCAAAAAGAATTTAAATCTATATTATCTTAAAGTATTAGTAAGAAAAAGATGCATGTGATTGTGGATACAGATATGTTAATATGCAGGAGGAGATAACTCACTTTGAAAGTGTTCCTTGGAAAAGCTAAAAATGATTCTTAATCATTTTCTTGGGAAATTAAACTTAGAAAACTGGAAAGGATACAAACAAAAGTAATGTAAGCTGCAACTTAGAAATTACTTCTGTGACTTTGCTTTGTGCTGACAGAGACCACAAATTGTATTGTGTGGACAATATTAAACAAATTTAATTTTTTTTAGTGTGTGTGTGTGTGTGTGTGTGTGTGTGTGTGTGTGTGTGTGTGTGTGTGTGTGTAAGAATGTAGAGATGAGAAAACAATTTGGGACAGCTGAGTTCGCTCCTTCTGCCCAGTGTATTCTGGGTGTCAAATTCAGGTTGTCAGGTCTAAGGCAGGGGTTTTCCCCAAGGAGCCCTCTCACTATTCTATTAGATATATTTCAAAGATAAAACAATGGGGACTGGAGAGATGGCTCAGCAGTTAAGAGAACTTGCTCTGCATGTATGGAATTCTGAAAGAATGAACAAACATTATGTGGGAAGAAGAAAGAACTCCTAGGCCTAAAATCCAACCAGAAAAGAGCTGGTAACCCCCCATAACATCCATGTCATTATTGCATCAGTAGGCACATTGTGCCCTGCAGGTCAGTATTCTAGCAGATAGGATCCCCCACTGGGTAGGACCATTGGTGACGTTTCTCCCTCAGTGGCCACACTTCCTGCTCTATGAGAGCTAGCCACCTTTTAAAAGTGTTGACCTCAAGTACAAAAAGAATTCCACTTTTTTTTTACTCTGAATTGTTTTGCTATATTTTGTCATTCTTTAAATAGAATAGAGAAGTCTGGAATGGCAGATAATTTGCATAGTTGTAGATTAAATGCACCTCTCTCCTCTTTTTTCCACTTTCTCCCCTCCTGTCTTTTTAACAAGATAAATCATCCTCAAAGCTGCTACAGCCAATTAAATGTTTTTCACACTTTGTTGACATGAAGATGAGGAGCTGTGATAGAACCCCATGGCTTATACTAGGTGCTTATCATGTTATCTTTATAATGAGGTGAGCCCGAACCAGGGAGGAATCTGTAGAAAGCATCAGGCTGACACTTTAGAAGCCCAGGCTAATTTGTTTCCCAGAGTCCTCTTTGATGGCCACTAACCATTCTGCCTAGCAACAAGCACAGACAGTTAATTGTCCTTTGAAATCGACAGTTAGTTCAAAAAGAAAACATTTCAAAAGATGTTTTAAAAATATGTTTAAAAAATAAACAGATATATATTTAGTACAGGGGTTTTTTCATTCAGGTTTTTTTTTAAGTCGGTTTTTGGGAGAAGAAAAGACATTGGCTTGGAATTCAAAATATATAAAATGCATCATATAAAGTTTCACTGATGCAGCTGAAGAGTATTTCAAAACCCAGGACCCAGCTGCATTGATAAAAGACTAATATGTGTGCAGACTTGATTTTGAAAGGCACTCTAGGTTTGCCCATCTCCCTAGCCCATCTGTAGTAGAGGCAAATCAGCCAGCAGTCTTCAATCTGGCCCTACTCCAGTGTTCTCAGGAACCCTCCTGCTTCTGGAAGTTTAGGGATTAGAATAAAGGTCACTTTCATATTTTCATGAGATAATAATCATAACACAAACACAAACATGGTCTATTCACAAGGAGGGCTGGATCCAATGTCTCGAACTATAAACACTATCACCTGCAATTTGAGGTTTCGAATTACAACAGAAGAGTTAACTGTTTTAAAAGCACATTCTGCTATCCACTCAACTCTTTCAAAAGACACACAGCAATAACAAGACAGCCCAGCCACCTCCAAAAGAGCCATCTCTGTACTCAAATTATGGCCTCTGAATTTACTAGAATTTTGCACTAAAGGGAAGTCTGAGGAGACCCTTAGCTGATTCCTAAGCTACTGCCATGTACCTACACATCCTCACAAAGGATTTGTAGATTTTATCTGATAGAAGTGATTTTTCGCTGAGTGCCAAGCCAGGAATTCCAGACATCCACAGTCTCCTCTGATACTTGAATAATTTACGTAGATGTGTTTCTCAACAGAAGTGTGAGGAAGTGTAAGGACACAGTTCCTCCTAAGACTTTCATCTTATAAACTACACCTATCCTTGTTGTCTGGGGAAAGCTGAAATGCATCAGAGAATGTCCTTGAACTATGCATTTGGAGTTTACTCACTGTGACTGGCCACAGTTTCCTTCATCCCCTTCACACTCTCCTTAAAAGCTGAGACCAACTCCACAGCCTGCAGACAGCCCTGGCTTCTTAAGGCTGCTTCCCTGATATAAAAACCCCAAGTTTTTTTCAGCGGAGCCTTCCTTACAAGTGATTTGCTCACAAGGCTTGCGAATCTGCAGATCTGTGACCAGGTATCTAATAAAACCATTGACAGGTTACTCTGAAGCATTCGGAGACTACACATACCATAATATGCCCATAAGGCCTAGAATTTCTACTCGGCGCTGAGCTGGGAGCTCTAACACTGTGCAACCCTGCCTTTTGCAAAGCCCAGCCACAAGGAGGCAAGAATCCTTTGCAAAAAACAAATCCGTAACTTCCAGGAAAACTACAGCCCAGGATTTAAAAAGGGGAAAAAAAAAAAATGTTCTTTCTCACAGACACTTTGAAATGCATCAAGATCCTAAGCACACAATTGTGCCAAGATTTTTCCCCCCTTGAAACACTTCCTTCACAGATGTGAGGTATCTGTGGTGATTAACCTTCATTGTTAAATTGGATTGGACTGGATTAAGAAGCACCTAGGAGACTAGGAAAGCATGACTTCCGGCATGTCTGTGCAGGCATTTCCAGAGAGAATGCACTAAGAGGGGAAGACATGCCCACAAGAATCTGGCTAACACTACCCTATAAACTGAGGGCAGCCTAGAAGGAATCCAAGGAGGAGGAAGAGAGAGCCTGCTGCACAGGGGCATTCTGTCTCCCTCTCCTCCCTTTCCCCATCTCTCTCTCTCTCTCCCTCTCTCCTTCCTGGCCACCATGAGTCTACCTTCTCTTTTCCCTCTCCCCCTCTCTCTCCCTCTCCCTCCCTCTCCTGTTCCCCCCCTCCTTCTCTTTTCCAGTCCACCATGAGTTAAGCTGTTCTTCTCCCTCTCCCTCCCTCTCTCCCTCCCTTTCTCTCTCTCTCTCTCTCTCTCTCTCTCTCTCTCTCTCTCTCTCTCTCTCTCTCTCTCTCTCTCTCTTTCCCCCCTCTCCCTCCCTCCCCACCTCTAACCTTCCTCCCCTCCCTCCCCCTTCCAGGCCACCATGAGTTAAGCTGCTCCTCTGCACCAGATGCTCGCACAGGGAGAACTGAACCATTTTTAAAGAGCCCAGATAAATCCTTGTTTGTGTCAGCCCTGCCACTGTCCCAGCAGGGAAACCCTGAAGAGCACAGTGTCTAAGGACAGACCTAGGGTAAATGCTTAGTAATTCTTCACCTGCGTTTTCTTAAACTGTTTTAATATGCACTAGAATAGACTTTACACCCTAAGTTCAAAGCACTGAAAACTCATAATGAGATATTCGAGCAGTGTCCCTTTTATGACTTCCACACCAATAAACAGAAATCAAGCTAAAGAAATGGAGTAGTGGGAGACGGGCCCCACGGGGACACGCCAGCATGCAGGTCGTTAAGAGACACAAATGTGACGGGGTAGGGTGCAAAGCTCTCAGAAGGAATTATTTCAGTTCCCTCTTAGGCGTATTAAATGAATACAAAGATACACATCTCAGCTGGAGGTAGGAACCACCATCACTGGGGGTCTCGATTAAAGTTGGGGAACTGTGTATTCAAGCACTCTAGGAGCCTGTTAGAAATGCAGAGCCCCAGGCCTGGCCATGAGTATGCTATCAGAATCTGAATTTTAACAAGATCTTCGGGGATTTGCAGGCATCTCCCCGTTGGAAAGCTTTAAACCAGAGCACTCTACAATCAATTGCTCTCCCCTAGGGTGCATCAAGGGCTGAAGAGGGACAGTAATGTCCCAAGGCATCAGAACACCTCAGTTATACCCAGTCACATTGCATGTAGAGGCTTTTCAGGCTGACCCCCAGGGCCTGATTTTCATAGGATGAAAAAGCACCTCACAGGGGCTCCTGTTACCATGGAACACAATCCGTAAGCTGCATGGCACAAAGGACGCTCTCCCTCAGACAGGAGTTGAGAAGGTACTTCCCGGATTTAGCACATTTCCCCAGACTTGGGCTTCTTCGTGCTGACTCTCCCTGTGACAGGTAGGAAAAGAAGTAATGACAAACTGCAGGAAGGTGACAGTCACTAAGGAAAGTCCCGCCCCACTGTTGACACAGAAACCACAGCTCTCACCATACAGGGAAGCCATTTTAAGTGACAATGGTCCAGAAACACAGATCCAGGTTGGCCCAAATTCCATGTTCCAACATGGAAGCAGTTTCATGCAGTTTTATAGTTTTACAGAACAAAGAAAGTCGTAAATCAAGGCAAGTTTAAAATGCGTTGGTGGGCACATCAGAGAGGCAGGGACAGTGAGATGGGGGAGCTCTTCTATGGGCTTCAGGGGCTGTCTGATGACAGCCTTAACTTTGGGGTTGGTGGAAGCTAGTGATCTGCTAAATTAATAGATCCAAAGGTTTTTATCGGTTAGTCACAAGGTTTTATTTGCCACACAGAGGTGGGCAAAGAACAGATGGATAGTTGTTCTAGAAGGCTATACATAGCCCAAGACAGGTAATTAGCTTCTGGACCTGCAACATTTCAGTCTCTTCCACAGTGCTGGGATTCTAATCAGTCAATCATCTTGGCAGACACAGCTTCTTTTCAGGAGGTTTTGTTCACACCACATAGCACCACAGGGCCTCGTTCTGAGGCTCTGACCTAGACGGTCAAGCCTTGTTCAAGAGCTACAGTAACAAGCTTGGATTAGAGTCAAGAAAGCATCTGCTTCTAGAGACTTCTAGGCTCGTGTGTCCTGGAACAAATAATTGGACCAGGGACACATGGAAATAGTCTGTTAAGAATGAGAAAGGTACCCCTCAAAAGTGAAGAGATCTCAAAAGCTTCAGTCTTGAGCATCATGACCCCTATGGAACACTTACATAGCACTAACCGCCCCCCACACTTGGAAGGTTTGCCCCCTTAAACAGCATGCTCTGATCTTTCTTGTAGCACTGGTGAGAGTGATGTCCAACTGGCATCTATTATATATGCTAAACTTGATATCGCTCTCTCTCTGCTTATTACCACCCTAAGATTCCTAGAAGGCACCCTAAATCAGGAGACTAAAGGTGGCTTGAGCAACTATTGGCCACACAGCTCTGGGCTAATCGCCACCCACTCTGGGTATTCACCTACTCTGATACAGACAGAGGTTGAGAGACTATGAGTCTCTAAAATCCAAGTATAAGAGTAACAATGTGTATCCACACATGTCCACAATAGTATCTAACAGTAACTATGAGGGTTGATTTATAATCAGTTGTACATGGAAGGAGGAAATACAATAACGTTTATTGCTCATTCAGTCCTTTGGTATAGAGGTAGGGATTTTTTTTTTTAAATAATTAGGACATATAGCAGGCTACAAGTTCGTTTATTCTGTTTTCACCTAATTAACCTCTTTTCCTCATGGGAACTTAGTCAAACAAGTGACCTGCATTTCTGCTCTCCTGTATAAAGCTTGTAGTGTGCAGCTTAACTGTCAAGTCGGAAGACAAAAATTCAAAAATCTCTTCCTCATATAAAATGGGAAATTCTGGCTAGCTGGCATTCATTAGAAACTGAAAGTGGAAAATAAATACCCAGAATCCCCTAGGCAAGGCCACGTATTATTCTGTCTGCAAAAGCCTGCTGAGCCTGAGTCTCAACGGGAGAACAGTGGTATCCTCTTTCAAAGGAAGCAAGACTGCTTAAGTCTTCAGCATCTTTATCAATAGCCATTTGTTTTCTTATCTATTTTCAAAAGATAGTCAATAGTGAGTAAATTAATTGAGAAACATCACTTTCTGCTATAGAACTCAGGTTCAAAAAAAGAAGAAATGAAACAAAGAAGCAGAGAAAAACAAGAAGAAACACACACACACACACTCATTCTATCTCAGGCGCTGCCTTGAAATAAGACTGCAATTTAAATTAAATTATAATTAATAGCAGCAGTTTTGTTGAAGTGCCTCAGATCATCACTTTCAATGCTGAAGCTCCAGTCGTTTCCATGGAGACATTTTCTCTATGTGATGTCAAATCCAGTCTTTTTTCCCCCCTTTTAGACTCTGACATACGACAACCTGAAGCTTTTAGTGCCTTTCATTTGGGGGAGTTTTATGTTAAATAGTTACTTTTACATGCAGTTAAATGTGGTTTTTGTGCAATTTGTTTCTGAGCCTGAAGTCTACAAGTTTTCATAATTGAAACATTAAATAAGAACTAGAATCCCTGGAATTATCTTTGTCTTATTCCTCATTCTCTCCTCGCTGCCCTAGACAGATGAGAAACTGGAGAAAAGAATTCAAATATGTTTTTCAATATTCTGTTTTTCCAAGTGCATTTTAAAGTCAGTTTCTGGTTTCAATGCTTGTCTTGAAACTTTTTATTAATTTTTCCTAGTTTAGAAATGCAATCAAAAACTATATTGCGACAGTGGAGTTTCAAAACACAGTTACCTCTGTTCTTAGTTTTGCCATGGCCATGACCATTTTCTTTGTGTCATTTTGATTCTTTAGGGGTGTTATCAGCTACCAAGAGACTGGGGGCGGGGTTCTGATTTGCAGCGTCAGTTGAGGTTTCTTAGAGTTGACCCCTTACTGCCATTGTGTGGGATTTCCCTTTGTCAGATAAATGTCTCTCATGCTCTGTTTTTGAGATAGAAAAACACACACACACACACACACACACACACACACACACACACACACGCATGCAGACCCTTTAGTTTTAATGTACGTGAGTGGTTTGCCTACATGCATGCAGTCTATGTATCACTTGTATGCCTGGTGTCCATAGGGGCAGAAGAGGGCATTGATCTATGAGTATAACACTAGAACGAGCAAACAAAAAGATTGTAAGCAGGAGAGATGCACAGAGATGCACACACATATGTGAGAAAGTAAATCCGAGCAGGGATGGCTCTTTGCCTGGTGGTTGTCATCACATGGTGGTTGTTTTGTGCTCTGTGACTAGATCCCTGGCATAAACAACTCAAGGAAGGAAGAGTTCTTTTGCTCACCATTTCAGAGGTGTTATTCCAACACGGTGGGGAGCCTTTGGCACAGCAAAGCAGCTCACAGCATGACGGCCAGGAAGTAAGAACAGGCACAGGAAGGATCCAGGGACAACATGTCTCCAAGGATCCAAAAGCAATGGCCTATTTCCTCCAGCTAGAGTCCCACCTCCTAAAGTTTCCAGAACCTCCCCAAAAAGGACCACTCTCCAACAGAAGAATGTTTTAGGGGGACACTTCCTATGTTCTGTCATTTGGGGCTCCAGGAGTAATGCATTGAGTATAGTCTGTACTTGCAGGATGCAAGTCTGCCCCTAAGATTCAATAGCAACTCTTTATTTTATCACTCCAAATTTGGATTTACTCATACAATTTCCCAAGATATAGACTCCTTGATATTTCAGCACCTCTAAAATTGTTTGGCTCTCCCAGGGAGCTGGAAGGAGGGAGGGGCGAGGGGGGCACAGCCTGAATATCAGCTGACCAGAGCACATGTCATGAATGAGCTTTGTCATCCACATCCCAGGCTTGTATCTTGGTCACTGCATTTCTCTCACATTCCAAAAGGATGTTGGGGGAAAGAACAGTAACAAAGAAATACATCTACCAAAGTAGCATTTGCTGTGATTGCCAGGATAAAATAGCTTTGCCACAGGGAGTGGGCATTCACATGCTTTGGAATAACCAGGCTTAAGTTAAAAATAAAGCCATAAAAGCAGGGATGTTCATGAAAGGAAAGAGGAATAAAAAAGAACTATGCATGTCCTTGATTTTGTAAGAGTTTTTAATGGCCTGAAGGGTTTCCATTAATTGGTTTCTAACAACAACCAAGGTCTAGTAAATGTGGCATCTTTAATATGTTTTCTGTATTTAATATATTCATTTCCACTGTTTGTGAGAGAGGAAGAATAAAACTGTTGCATTGCTTTAAGGCTTTAGCTGACAGTGGGCAGCTGAGTTTTTAAATTATATCTTCATTGAAGATTTATTGAAGGGTGTCTTAGTTATGGTTTCTGTTCCTGTGATGAAACACCATGACCAAAAGCAACTTGGGGAGGAAAGGGTTTATTTCACTCACAGTTCCATATAACAGTTCATCATCAAAAGCAGTGGGGCAGGAACTCAAGCAGGGCAGGAACCTGGAGGCAGGAGCTGACGCAGAGGTCATGGAGGGGTGCTGCTTACTAGCTTGTTCATCATGGCTTGTTCAGCCTAGTTTCTTTTAGAATCCAGGACCACCAGCCCAGGGATGGCACCACCTACAATGGGCTGGGCTATCTCCTGTCAATCACTAATTAAGAAAATGCCCTATAGGCTTATCTATAGTCCAATCTTATAGAGGCATGTTCTTAAATGAGGCTCCCTCCTCTCTGATGACTTTAGCTTGTGTCAAGTTGACATAAAACTATCCAGCACAAAGAGGCTCCATGGATGTTTGAACAACCCTTCACAGACTGATTTTAATTATGCTCATTGATGAATATGCATTTAGCCCTCCCTTACCGTACCACATTGTTATTCATCAGAATAGAACTTTTAACTGAGATTTGTCCCTTCCTTTAAGATGACAACTACCACATAAGAAGTGATAAGATGTTGGCAAGAAGGTGCAGAGGACAAAATACTTCTCTACACTCATGAGGACCAGAGTTTAATCACTAAACCCACATTTTAAAAAAAAATGGTATATGATTGTGATTCCAGCCCTGGGGAGGCAGAGACAAGTAGATTCTAGCTCACTGGCTAGCTAATCCCAGTTTTGGGTCTATGAGAGACTCTATCTCAAAAAGATTAAAAAAAAAAAGATTAAAAGAAAGTGTATAGTGCCTTAAGAATAGCATTCATAATTGTCCTCTGGCCTCAAAATACATGTACACACACATGAATGCACACATGAACACACATGAAAAAAGATTTTAAAAAAAGAAATAATAAGAATGAAGACTATAACTATTGAAAAGGGGCCTGGCCACTTAATTGGAAATAGGTACCTTCCTTCAAGAAAGAGGTAAAATTTGATGGGAAAAGAGAAGAAAGATAAACCAGATATCCAGACAGGGAGTGTTCTCTGATGAGCTGGCCTGAAGCAATAAGAATCCATTACATTCAGAATATTTAGTTGGAAAAGTAGTCTCACGGGGGAAGAAGCAGGAGAGAAATCCTATGCGCATGAGGCCTTCACAAGACCAAGAAATTCAGATTCATCTCAGTGGCAATCCTGGGAGGCGTCAAGTGTTCTCTGACTCTTGCCATTCTCCTGAGTCAGCACATGTCTCTTCCCCAGCCAGAACTCCCAGCACCATTTATGGCTGTAACATCAAAGGAACTGGACAAGGGTTGGCATGTTGGTCACTGATAGAGTACTTGCCTGGCCTGCACACGGACCTGGGTTCCCCTCAGCACTGGAGGGGGAGAAAATGAGAAGAGGCCACCAATATATTTAAGCAGCTGTGATTTGGGGCACTTTTGAGGCCAAGGACACAACACCACAAGCTAGGCTTTCAAGCAGAAAGAAATTTTGCCATGGTTCATCTGCCACGTTGTAAATTATATCACACTACAAATTCCTAAAGTGGATAGCATTTTATTAGAGCCATGCAGGCAGAAAGCAACCATCCTATAACATCAAGAACGTTGTCACAGTAGGCTGATAACAAAACTGCTTGCAATTTTTGTTACACAAAAATGCAATAAAAAAAATTAAATCAAGTCTAAGAGAAAAAGAACTAAATCATATGCCGGGGCCATGGGAAATCCCATATTTGTCCACACATTTCTAAGGGGATGTTTAATGTGTTTTGGAAGTTCATATTGTATAAAGAAAGTCAGAAGTTTTGTGTTTGTTAGAAGACAAGAAATACGATTTGCTCCAAGTCTCCAAATGTTTAGAAGAAAGGCCCACCTGAGAGTCCTGTAGGTGCAGCAAGCTCAGTATTTCCATCATAGATTTTTTTTCTTCATCCCCTAAAAGGGTCCTCCTGTCATGGTTCTAACCCATACTCAACCATCTAAAAAACTGGGGCTTTTAAACAACTCTCCTGCCTGGATCTTCCTAGTTTTCAAAGGGCTCAAAAGTGGGAGGATTAATTCTTTTGGAATTAACTTGGGTTTAATTCTAGTCAGGCTAGAGATGGACCAAGCAGCATATGGAGAAGAGTAATTACAACATCCAAAGGCCTGAAGATGTAAAAGATGGACAGTGATGGTCTAAACTTCATCCTTCAAAAATGGCCGAGTCAGGGAATGAACCAAATCTTGCTGTGCCTTATGGTCGTATGAGCTGCATGACACACAGTGTAGAAACCACAAAGCAAACTCAAACAAGTCACCAGAACTGGGGACGCTCATGATTGAAACCACATCCACGTTTTAATTAGCATTTTCACTGTATAAAAAAAGTCTGCCGTGGCACATGTAATTAGACCACCAGGGACAGGAAATTCTCATTACTACACATCTTGCCCATCTTATTGTTCACTGTACATACTCAGAATGGAGACTGACACAGTGAAGATCTTCTACCAAGATTTAGTACATGAATAAATGTGCCGTTTCTACTGAGGAATAATTATCTGAAAAAGAAGACCCAGATATAAAGAAGAAATCCAATGGATATTTTTCTATTGTTTTTATGTAAACTGGCTTTAGTCACATAAGATAATTTTGTGACCAAATTAATATCAAATGAGTATTGGTTGTTTTTGTTGCTGTGATTAAATGCCATGACTTTTGGAAGGATGCCATGTCCTTGTGAGGCTTAATTCTGGAAACTTGGGGTTGAGAAGGAAATGAAAAAAGAACAGACACACAAATGTATGCAGAAAAGCTGGGGTCAGGTGGGTCCTGCTCACTCTGATGGAGTGGCACCAGCTGTACCATAACCGAGAACGCCAACATATTATACACAGCACAGGAGGAGAAACGAGTTAGTCCGGGAAGAAAGTGTCCGCAGGTTTGCAGACTCAGACTCTAAATATCCAGAAGGAGAAAGCTGTGGTTGCCAGTTTATGTACAAATTGCCAACATCTCTACTGAACCAGAGAAAGGCTTTGCCACTCTGCCATCCCTCTGGGCCTGTCCCAGGAAGAAGGCTTTGTCATTTTCCCACAGATCGGAGGCATTGGTCCTTGACATGGTCATGCACTTGTCAACAATACACACTCAGGGCTTCATTTAGTCTTTATACATTCACTGGAGGTTTCCTCTGATCCCCATAAAAGAGTTTATTTTGTCATACAGTTCCAGAAGGAGAGTCCAGAATAGCAGGCTGACAGACCAGGAAGCTGGGAAATCACATCTTCAACTGTGCATAGGAAGTAGAGAGAGGGGAAGTGGAGTGAAGCTCTAAACTCCTAAAGCCCACACCTGAGATGTATGGTGCATTCTTCCAACCAGGCTTCATGTTCTAAGAGTCACATAACCTCCCCCAAACAGCACCACTGACTGGGGACCAAGTGACCAAATACTTGAGCCTACGGGGCACATTTTTCATTCAGACCCACCAGAGTGAAAAGCCCATAAGTGACTGACCTTTGCTTTCTGGGTTGGCATTTGAAATCTTAAATCAATGCTATCTAGCTCAGAAAAGGTAGAAGAGGTGGGAGGAAGAACCATTAGGGAAAGAAGCAAAGTGTGCTGTCTTCCTGTTTCCCAAGATATCTAGACTTAGAATTGGGCCAGTTAATGCAAGAAAATTACATCAAAGGCACCATTTGCATCCACAATTAAAGACTTGGGAGAGTGTGGATAATCTGGAGATAAATTTTCTTTCACTCATATGCTTGTCAGAGTTCATGGCTATAAGCAGTCAACAGGGTTAAATCGCTCTGTTGGTTGAAAAGATCAGTAATGTACAAATCCAAGAGAGAATAATTTCTCTGGTCCTGGGTAAACGCGCCAAGTCTGGGCCCAGGGATATGGCTCAGTGGGTAAAGCCACTTGTTACCGAGACTGACGAGCACAGTTCAATCATTGGTGCCCGCACAGTAGGAGAGGAGCAACTCCTCCACCCGTGCCCCTTGGCATGCTCGTGCCCACACATGTACACACACATGCAAAAGAAATGAAAATGAAATTTTAAATTTTAAATGAAGTCAAAGAGAGAAAAAACTAAATCACACACTCTGGTTAAAAATGTGAAATCCCGAGCCAGGCGGCAGTGGTGCACACCTTTAATCCCAGCACTCGGGAGGCAGAGCCAGGTGGATCTCTGAGTTCGAGGCTAGCCTGGGCTACAGAATGAGCTCCAGGATAGGTGAAACACTATACAGAGAAACCCTGTCTCGAAAAACAAACAAACAAAAAAGTGAAATCCTGCATTTGGCCCACTCATGTCTAAGGAGATAAGGAAGGGCTCTGACTGTTTTTGTCACGACCCTGGAGATTCTTAGGTATCTATAGCCAGGGATGAATTAGCCTTAGGAACCAAGGCCCTAGCAAGGTTCTACCTGAATCATAACACAGCTTCTGTTTAGTTATACCAAGTACAGACCTTGGAAATGTCTCTCCCAGTGACTTGGTGCCATCCAGCAGGCTGCAGTCTGCTTTAAACTCTGGTTCTCTGCTCCATCTGCTGGAGGAAAAGTTACTTCCTCTATTGGGGAGATTTGCTTGAACTTCTCAAAGGAAGGTCCTACCACTGCAAATCTGTTTGTGGGCTGGAATGGTCTGGGGACACAGCTCAGTGGCAGAACCTGGCCTGGCAGATGCAAGGCCACAGGTTTGTTCCCAGCCCTGCCAGAAAGAAAATCCACCTGTGGAGGTGAATCTGCTTATTTGGATTACTTGCTATAGATGGTCTACTGACCTAAGAAAGGTTTCAGAATCTATTTGCCTTTGCAGCGCTAAGTGGAATTCATCTTAGAGACACATCTAAATTTGACACAACTGCTCTTAATATTTTTTGAACAAGGAAAGAAATAGAAAATTAAGCTATTAACATTCTTCTCAACACTTCTGAACTTTAAGCCCTTTACATATTCCTGAAGGGTCTAGTGTTTTATTAAAGCCTTGCTAAATATTAAAGAAGCAATTACTTTTAAACTAATAGTCTGTGCTGTGAAAACCTCATCAGCATATAAACCCCAAACCAGCAGTAGTGTGTGAATAAAAGCAAGTAGGAGACAGATTTCAGCAGAACACAAACAAACACCCTGCTCTGTGTCCGTAGGTCCTGCAGGTATGGATTCAAAGGACTGAAGATCAAAAACTAGTCTCTCTTCACATGGTCTGAACTAAATGCAGATAGACTTTTCCCTTCATCATTATTCTCCAGTGTTAACCAAAGCCACTCCAGTGTTTATTCAAGTCCATGGGATATGATTAGCAATTTAGAGACTAATTTAAATCATACAGGAAGATTATGAAGGTCATATGCTCCCTAGTTACATACAAGGCTTGAGTGTCTATGGACTCAACGTTCCGAAACCAACCCCTTTTAGGATAACTATTACTTTTAGGATAACTTTACTTTTAGGATAACTTTACTTTTAGGATAACTATTCTAAAAGTAGACTTGTCAGCAGGGCGGGGACAGGCTGGCTCAGAACATTCTAAGATTCTCCAACGTTCCCCTCAATCAAGCCATAGCATTGGAACTTGCACAAAGAGAAATAGTGAAATCAGGGACAGGGGTGTCTGGAATTTTCATGGGAGACAATAATAAGGTTGGGTCCATCTGTGGTGGAAATTTCATTTGTAAAAATGAGAAGTGTCTAAGAGTTATATGAGAAAATAAATATGAAATTATTTGGTGCATTTGACTCTTCCACTTCATTCTTTATTTCCTTCTCTACAGCCAGTGCAGATTTCCCATATAACCCAGGACAAGGACAAGCCATAAGAAATGGAGTCAACAGAAACTCAGCCATCATTGGAGGTATGGGAGACGTATAACAGACTTTCTAGCAGCTACTCACCTGGGAAAAGTAATGACTTAAAAAAAATGGGGCTGGAGAGATGGCTAAGCAGTTAAGAGTAAATACTGCTTTTCCAAATGGACCCAAGTTCAGTTCCCAGAACCCACAGAAGGCTGCTCACAACTGCCTGTAACTCCAGCTCCAGGGAACCCTCCATAGGCATCCACATACATGTGCGCATACTCTCACACACAGACATATACACATATGCATAAATAAAATACATTAAAATACATTCAAAAGGGTAGTTCAGTGACATTATTCCAAGTTCAAGTATAATCTCATGAAGGTCCTATCCTTACCGGTTTTGGCTTTTGGGTTTTGTTTTGTTTTGTTTTAAGATAAACTCAACATATCATATGCACCTATACATGAAACAGGTCAGTGACTTTTTGGCAAGTTCATACACCCATATCCACCACTGTAACATATAGAACACATCATCCTAAAAATACCTCCTCTCAGCTACTCTTGTAATCCCTTTCTTTAAATCCTCACCTATTTTGTTTGCTCCTCCAGGGTTTCATAACTGGTATAAAATTTGCTGTGCTTTCATTCATTCAGCGTAATGTTTTTTATATCTGTCCACACAGTTTCGCTTGCCAATAGCATTTATTTCTCCTGCCAAGTTGTATTTCATTGAATGGATATGCCATCATTTGTTTTCTCCACTTACCCATTGCTAGATTGCTGTCTTGTCTCCAGATTCGAGTTATTATGAGTAAAGCTGCACACACCTTAATAATGTTGCACACATCTTAGGTAGACTTAAGTATCCATTTCTCTTTGATTATTCCTATAAATGCAATCACTAAGATATTAAAGAAGGTAGATATTTAACTTTGTAAGTCATTGCCATGAAGCTTTCCAAAATGACCCAACCACCTTACAGTCCCATGATCAATATCTAAGGAGTCAGTTGTTCCACAACCTCTTGGTGCTGTCCGCCTTCTTAGCCACTCTGGTAGGTGAGTTTGGGCATCACTGTACTTTTTGATGTGCGATTATCTCATCACTAGTGATGCTGAGTGTCTTTTCAGTGGTTATTGTCTTGTGTAAATATTTTGTGAGGTGTCTTGAAATCCTTCTCCACCTCCTTAATCAATCATTTGGTTTCTTGCTATTGATTTGAAAACGTTTGTATTCTGGATGCAAAACCTTTATCAGACACAGATAAATATATTTTTCCCAATCTACAGCTTATTAACAAACCTGACTCCATGTTGTCCAGGTCTTGTACATTCTTATTGATTTTCTGTTTAATGGTTCTGTCAATTACAAAGCAGAAGAGGGCCAAAGTCTGTGGTTTGTAACAGTAACAGTAACAGCTGTGGTTACGGATTGGTCTAATTTTTCCTCTGGTTTTGTCAGTTTTCACTTTGCTGTTTTGTAGTTCAATCAGATGGACACACATTTGGAGTTCTTATATCTTCTTAGATTGAATATTTTATCATTGCGAATTTTTCCTTATTCCTCTGGTACGCATCCCTTTTGCCTCCCTTAGTCAGTCTTGGTTATTAGTGATTGGTCTGCACAGGTCCTCCCTCAGTCTTGGTTATTAGTGATTGGTCTGCACAGGTCCTCCCTCAGTCTTGGGTATTAGTGATTGGTCTGCACAGGTCCTCCCTCAGTCTTGGGTATTAGTGATTGGTCTGCACAGGTCCTCCCTCAGTCTTGGTTATTAGTGATTGGTCTGCACAGGTCCTCCCTCAGTCTTGGGTATTAGTGATTGGTCTGCACAGGTCCTCCCTCAGTCTTGGGTATTAGTGATTGGTCTGCACAGGTCCTCCCTCAGTCTTGGGTATTAGTGATTGGTCTACACAGGTCCTCCCTCAGTCTTGGGTATTAGTGATTGGTCTACACAGGTCCTCCCTCAGTCTTGGTTATTAGTGATTGGTCTGCATAGGTCCTTCCTCAGTCTTGGTTATTAGTGATTGGTCTACACAGGTCCCCCTGTGCTCACTCTGTTTTCTCTGCCATTTCTACTCAAGTTGATTCTTCTCCTTGTAGGAGAAAAAAAAATTTTTGTTCTTTGCGTGTTTGGTCATTTTTGTATTGGCTGCTAGATATTATTAACATGACTGAGTTTGGGGGTTTAATTGTCTTCTTATTTTGAGTGCTAAGATTGCTTACAGTACTTACAACTGGATATCTTTGAATCATGTTAAGCTTTTGCAGGGCAAATCTCGACAGACCTTTCACTCCCTTAAAAGCACACCTTTAGCAAGACCCTTCACAGTCTGAACTGAATGCCTGTAGTTATTTCCCGTTAGAACTTGATCGTCTTCCAGCCCTGTGTGAGCTCTGGAAATTGTTTATTGTGCCTCTTGGCTCTGTGGAAGGTCATGCACATATTAGTATTCAGCTGGAGGTTCAGCAACTTCACAGATTAGTAGATCCATCTGTGCAGCGCACATGTGCTGGCCTGAAGCCCCGCCCTCAGTTCAAGAAGTCCACTGGGTTCTCCTGGTTCTTTCTGGAGAGCAGTGTGGACAGTCAAAAAACTGGGCAAAGTGTGGGAATTCATTATTTCGGACTCTTTCCTCAGGCATCATGCGTCTGATTTACCTATTATCCACCGTCTGAAAGCCTATGCATCTTATATTTTATCTAGTGTTTTAGTTACTTTGGGTGAGAGGACAAGTTGCCTTCTGGAAAGCAGAAGCCATGTGTCACTTCCACTGTCCTCATGACTGTCACTGTTTTCTGTGGGAAAGAGTCACATCCCAGGGAGCTGGGATGCAGTGATGAGATGGGCATGTGTGCAAGGCTTGTTTAACTTCTGGTTCTTATCTGGTCTCCCCAGGGGTCATCGCTGTGGTGATTTTCACCATCCTCTGCACCCTGGTATTCCTCATCCGGTACATGTTCCGTCACAAGGGCACCTACCACACCAACGAGGCCAAGGGAGCCGAGTCAGCAGAGAGCGCAGATGCTGCCATCATGAACAACGACCCCAACTTCACAGAGACCATTGACGAGAGCAAGAAGGAATGGCTCATTTGAGGGGCGGCTCTTTAGCCACGGGATAGGGAGGGGGGAGTCAAGGGAGGAGGGGGAGGGACAAGAGCACCCTGTGTCATACCCCTGAGCACACGCTTACAGTATCAGCACAAGCTGGGGAAGGCAAACAGCCCAATATTCTTAAGACTGATGGCCACACAAAAATATACTTTTTAATATTTCTTTATAGCTGACTTCCCCCTTCTGTATCAAGACAAAATAATACGAAAATGCTTTTAGAGTTTAAGCAACAGTTGGAATTTGTAGGTAATATCTGTCTTATTTTGTGTGTGTTTAGAGGTATTCTAAAAACCCGTGGTAACAGGGCAAGTTTTTTACATTTTTAAGAGCCCTTAGAATGTGGATATTTTTTTCTCAAGAAAAACTGATACACATCCATACAGCTTATGACATTCTCTTCCTTTCGCATCTAGTCGACTTTTAATGAGCTGTTGTAGCAACTAGTCTGTGTCCAAATAATATTTCTTTTGGTGTCCCATAAAACGGAAATGAAAAAAAAAAATGGGCAAAGAGCCTGTTTGCCAGTCTTCAAAGACACCTCAATCTAGACCAGTTTTCGGCTGGTTCTGTCTGTCACCAGCCGGTGGAGGAAGAGTGAGTGGTTCCCGTCCTGCAGCAGTGTGACACAAGAGGAGACGAGCACCTGAGAATCTGGCAAAGCAAGGCATACTGGGTTTATTGCTCCTGTTTTCCATTGGCTTCCACATGACGGTGTTCCATGGATGTAGTCTTAGACCTATTTAATATCTGTAACTATCAGCTATAAAACCATGGTGAGCAACTGTTATAGGACTTCTCTGTTTTACCTTCAACAGATCGGATTGTATGTATATACGCGCCTCAGTGGGGAATTAGAGCCAGAGGGAATGTCTTCTTTGCTGTTTCTTTTATATTTATAACAAAAATATGGACACTTTCTAGTGAATGCATAAATTAGTGTGCTTTTTTTTTTATTTTGCTCTAAACTTCAAGTTTTTACACCGCTGTGATAAAATCCTAGCAGATAGTACCCTCTGGATTGCACAATACAATAAAGCCAAGTTACAACAGCTGTTACTTTGGAATCATGCGGGAAACACTGCCATGTTTTAAACCAACTCAATTGCAGAAACACTATCATGATATAGAGATCTGGGACAGCCACATCAGAGTCTGAAGTTACCACCAACTTGATCATCAATTACCACTTTTCTTCGAGAATACAATTGTCTAGTAAATTATACATCTTAGGGTTATCAGGAATCTTGGGCAATTTGCTCCAAAAATAACTGCTTGATTTTATGTAAAACAAAAAAAAATAGACTTTGTGTAAGTAATTGGGAGCAATTCTTCCTATTAGAGCATCCAAAAAGAATTTAACTAATTTATTTTTTTAATTACACAAAAGTTGTTTCTTGAATGGTTACCATTTATAATTGTAATATGTCGGGCCTCTTATACTTAAAAACCTCTTTTTAAAAATTTTGTAGGCTCCAACATTTTGAGGAATTAAACATGATAATTCCTTTTTCTGCTCTTAGAAGGACAGTGAGCTTAAAGTGGTATAGATGCTGCTCTTCTGATGGTCTGTCTCAGTGAGCTGCACGTTCTAGTTAGTTAGGATTTTATGCACACACTTTCAACGTTCTCCAAATACTTAAATTATTGGAGAATCTTAATTTCTTGAGTAATGGAAAAACCTTATCCCAAGCTGCTTATTGCTCCAACTTACAAAGACTCCAAAAGGAGGTAAGGGATGAGTTCATTCCCCCTCAAATCAAGGAATCAGAATAAAAGGGAATCCTGAGACCTCTTTTAATTGCAGGCAGACCTCAAACCAACCCATGAACACCCTTAACTGTCAAATCTTGCTTGTTCTTTTATAAAACATATTCAATGAAAAAGTATTTAATAGGATAAAATGTCAGAACAATGTTAACATTTACATTTGAGAGCAAAGGTCATTTTATTTCATCAAGATACCTGACCATGAAGCATTATTTTTCATATTTTCATATTTACCATTATGGCTTAGAAGTGTTTCTGATTTTTTAAAAAACTTATTTTACAGGTATTACTTTTGTACTTAACAAATAATGCCAAATGGAAATTTATTCTTTCTGGCATTTCTGAAGATAGCTATGTTCCTTATGCATTATCTCAGCACTTTTCTCCCCCAAATGATTAGCAAGCCAAACCATCGGGACAGTCTCCAGTATTAGAGTTCCCATCCAGCCCTTCTCTTTGCTCTTTCCTTTCCTTGCTCTTACCACAAAAGGCAAACACTAAGGTCCAACCCGTCTCACATATCCGCAAAGCTGGGGTGTTGAGTGACATTCTTATCAGTTAAGACACATGAAGATCGCTGACACAGTCTCTCCTAACTGCAATATGGCTGACAGACAGGACATACAAAGGTGGGTGAAGTAGTAACTAACTCGATTAGTTCCTAAATGAATCCTGAAGCCTTGACCTCTTCTTGGCATTAACACCCTTAACCAAAATCCCCACATCTGTGTACGACAGATATAGCCAGTATGTTCTGAATGGTAAATAATCACTTGTCTGAAGAAAAAGAAGCAATCTTATGTTCCAGTTCCCTCCCTTGACAGTTTGGCATGCCACTGCTTCAATAGTCATAATATAACCCAAATTTGCCTAACCCTAGACTATCTTTCACGCCCACTACCATCTCAGCATTTTATATCCAATACATTATCAACCAAGCATAGACTAATGGAAGCTCCTTCAAGCAATAAGACTATATAAACCAAACAAAACCCAAGACACTGTGCCAAAGGAATAAGATACACTGGTGCATGCCTGTAATCCCAGCATTTGAGAGACTGGGGCAGGAGGATAATGTGTTCAAGGTCAGCCTGGGCTACACAGCAAGATCTGTCTAGTCTGAGCTGCCTAGTGAAACCATTCTCCCAAAAAAAAAAAAAAAAAAGTTCTAAATAAATAAATGAAGCTTCAAAGAACATTGGTGGCTGACTGAGGCTTGTGCGTAAATGAACTTCCTCTGCATCTAAAACAAATATCTGCCTTTCTCAAGAAGCTAAGAGAGAAAGATGCTGGATGAATGTGAAATCAGTGGCATTCTCTCCTCCCAAAATAGCATATTCTCTGGAGCTCAGAGAAACTAAGTTAGGACATCAAAATTATTTCATGGTTGAATTTTCCCTGAGCCTTCTTAATATGTAAGAATGTATTTCTTCGTTGCTATCTGCCAACAGTTCAAAAATAGGAAGGTCTGTGAGGTTTTTTTAGTTGAAGATCTGGGAACTAGGATTTAGAGGACTTTTGTTAGAAATTTCCCTGCTGTCCCGCATGGGAAGAGAAGGCATCCCTCACCAAAGGAGCAGGAATTCAAAGGCATCAGAGAGAGTCCCGGCATGGCCAGTGAGTAGATCTTAACCCTGTTGTTGGACATCTTAGGAGAGTACCGGGTGCATCCTGGGAAGCAGGCACAAACGCCTTGTACACCTGAAGGTTCTGCAGAGAGAAGCCACCTGGTACCTGCTCCAACTGTCCCAGGGTTCAGGGAGTGTCAGAAGACACACTCACTTCTACAGTCCCATCTGTTCCCTTTGATCTCCACTTGTTACAATTTTCTCCTCTCCTGGCTGTACCTTTCTGTTCAGTAGAGAATGTTAACAGTCCTTTTACATCTCATGCTTCTAAACAATGCCTGATTTGAACTCTTTTTTTTTCCCCCTCTTTTCCTATGCTGTCAAGCACTTTTTTAAAAAAAGGCAACATTTACTAAGTTGAGTTTGACTTATCCAATAATAGTTTCTAAGTGCTCTTCCTGGTGAGCCACTGATCCTGAATTGAGAAACGGCAATCATGCAGCTCACTACTTTTTGGCTAAAAGAAAAGGGCATCTTTTTTAGATGATGTTTTAGTGAGTGTGACCCCCTGAGAGTCAGCTGGTAGATCTCAACATGTATATAGGCATGGCAACACACATCTACAATCTAGCATGTATCGCCAAGAAATCAGGAATTTAAGCCCAGCTTTGCCTACATAATGAGTTCAAAGCCAGCCTGGGCAGCATGAGACTCTCTCTGCATCAAAAGAGTAAGTCAGAAGAATCTCAGGCCATCAAGATGACTCAGCAGGTAAAAGTACTTTCCATGCAAAACTGGGGTAACTAAATTCAATCCACAGATCCTACAGTGGAAGGAAAGAGCTGACTCCCAAGAGTTGTCCTCTGTCCCCTACACCTCTAGACACTCGTGCGCGCGTGCACACACACACACACACACACACACACACACACACACACACACACACACATACACACACACACCATAAATAAAAATTATCAAGAATCCTCACCCTTTCTCCTTCCTAGACTTGCTATGTGACCCTGGCCATGCCCTTGAATTTCTGTCCATCCTTCTCCAGTGTTTGAAATGGAGCTGCTTTACCTGCTTTGAAAGACAATTATGAGCATGATGAATTCTTGACTGTACAACACTTTGAAGCCCAAATATAAATTCCAAGGTCAAAGGAACCTCATAAAAGACTGACTTGGCTTGTGGTTGTAAGCTGCATCTAAAAAGTACTGTACAAACAATGTAGCCATGCACACACATGGAAACTTAGGGGGCATTGTTGAATCACTGCTGAATTATAACTCAGAAAGACCTCTGGGCAGCTAGACTGTCAACATAGGAAAGTAGAACACAGTGGAAACCTAGAGAAATTGGAAATTTTATTGTAAATCACTGAATCCTCACCTGGGCATGACTTGTGGCTCACAGTGTACACATAGTCTCAGACAGCCAGTAAATGTAACTGGAATATAAATCAGCCACACACACACACACACACACACACACACACACACACACACACACACACTGCAGTCACCCTGCATGGCAATGTCAGAAACCCTAAAGAGTGTTTTTTTTTTTTTACCATAGTATTTTTTTCCCTATCATTTAGAATGGTCTGTATAACAAAAAAATCACTGTCAATAAAACAGAGAAATTATGTCCAAAAGTTGAGTAAAGACTGAAAGAAGGTAATAAAGATAAAAATGGGCACACATGTGTTCTCGTGCATACCCATTCACACGTTTCTGTTCCAGATGGAAATGTGCCGTAAGAACACGTCTGCTAAGATAGTTTGCCCCATTTCCCAGGCTCAGCTGACTCACTTGGGTGCTGGCTTCTGCAATGGCTGTGAAGGTGTGGCGGTTGCTCCAGAGTAGGCCAAGAAATTGTTCTCGATGTTGCCGACTCTCAGTTTTGCTTTGCCGGGTTCTTCTCACTTTGGAATTGAGCACGGGTGTCTGTGGAGATTAGCGCTGAGGAAGGCCCGGGCTGAGCATTCTTCTTGGGAGTCAATCAGGACTCCAGCCCTGTGAAACAACACCGAATTTCACTCTCTAAAAGCAACAGCATGTAAACTAGAATGAAAGAAGGAAATTATGTATGTATGCCTATTATTCTTTTGTGAATGTCTTTCATTTACCTAAAATTATATTAGAAACCAGATTGATAAATAAAAGATTCAAAATAGTTTTAATTATTCTAAAAGCAGTTCTTTGTGTCTGATACTCATTGGTTATTTTAGGATTAATTCCCAGCCTTCTGCAAATGAGCAAAAGTAGATGTCTACCGAGAATATGACTGGCCTGAAGGCTGTGGAGAAGTAGACAGTCCTCAAAGGTAGGTCTTATCTGGATCCATGGTTAACCTTCCCTTGAAGGTATACCCGCCCCTAACATTTTGCATAAAGTAGCTTAATGGACATTGACTTCATATTTTGGGTTAATTTACATGTATCTTGATAAAATGTTGTTAGAGTCAATTGATCTCTAAAATATATGCTAACCCTTATCTGGAAAATGGGGCATGCTGGACAACGGCCAGATGGATCCAGGCCAGTAAACTGACTAAGAGGCTTTGGGGCTGCATCTGTAGCTGCTAATCTGGCGAGTACATCCCATGTGCATTAAGAGCTAAATTGTCCCCATTTGCTGGTCTTCTGTTGCCATGGGAAGTTGTTTCCTTTCACTCGATTATAGTGGAACTATATGGGTACCAAGGACATGTGAATTCCAGTCAATACACCCAGCTTCCCTGTTCTGCACTGATCCCCAAGACCAATCCACACAAAAGCCCTCAGAACTTTCAGAAATCACCATGACACAGGGTGATTGGTAGAATTCCACTTTTCAAATATGACCCAACAGGAACAAAGGCAGAGGGAATGTCATCAAGTGCCCTGAGAAAAGGAAAGCCGTGCTCTAGACGTGCATAACGATGTTGAGAAGGACGAAGTGGCAGCTTTGGGGCTTGCCAGCTCCAGGAAGAACCTTGGAGCCACAGTCCGCTTGCTTCTTTCCAGTCCCACTGATGACAAACCTTGTCTCCATGGACACAGGAAATTCCAGTGGGGCATCGGCTTTATTCTGTGTGAGATAATATTTGCTGGACAGGCGGTGGAACTAAAGGGGATGGAAAGAAGAATGGGAGAGGGACTTCATATTGAAGACAATTACGACACGATTACTTTCATCGGCTGTGATTTGTACATGCTGGACTTACCAGAGTACGAAAAGGAGGAAAATGCAGTGTGATGTTTTGAGAAGGGGTTGACATCCTCCCAAATGAGACTCGGTATAAAAATGACATTGCATTACAGGGAAAAAAAATTACAGTGGCCATCATCATCTTTCTATCATTGCTCTGAAAACAACAAACTTAGTAAAACCTGAATTACATAATCCCAGCACCTGACTCTGCCTCTCTACCGGCAATTCCTCCTCCCCACACACCGTAGCATGCTGCAGAGACACACAGCTCAAAGCGGAGAAGGGACACAGCTGTCCTTTCCTGGTCACATGTCCTCGCCTGTCTGTTCACCTTATTCAGCATCTGGGTATACGGTAAGACTCCTGGAACAGCAAGTTGTTACCATCCATGTCAGGCCATCACCAAAGGAAAGAAACATGAGAAAGCACAGCCATTTCTTCCAAAAATATAAAGTCAAGATCGTAAGATCAGTGACGACCTGATCAGATGGAAACCGAGAAATGAACTTACTTTGTCATCAAAAAAGGAAAGGCAGAAAATACAAATTTGAAGCATAGGAAAATACATGCTAAAATAGGGGCAGTCCTTTATATCATGAAGGTTCTGAGTGGGAAGTGCAAACTATTGCCCTACAACCTAGTATACTTGAACCAGATACAAGCTAAAACCGGAAAGAATCATGTTAGAGACAAAGAGAGGGGAGAATACTTCATGTCACAACTACTAAGAATTATTGTGGGTAAATGTACACATGTCCATATATGCATGATGTCTTCCAAACAAAATAACAGATTGCTTCAATAATCACCTCACTATACGGATCTTAAAGGCAGTCAAAACTATTAATGCTTATGAAACACTTCCATGTACTTAGCACCACCCTAGGTCATCCAGGGCTAAGCTAACAAGATGGACACGGCCCTGGTCTCACAACACCTGCATCTTAGAGGGAGGAGAAGGAACAGAAGCACATAAACTAATGTGCAATAAAGCACTAAGTGATCTGTACCCAAGGCCCTGAAATGGAGCATGTGATGGGGTGCCGAGGGACCTTCTCAAGGAAGGCAGTATTTTCTGACAAATGAAGGAAAGTGAGCCTGCCAACAATGAGAGCGAGCCTCCTTAGAGAGCAGGGCAGAGTCCAGGGTAAGGGACTGAGGGGAGAAGGAACTTAGAGGCTCAGACCCCAGAGGTCAGAGGACAAAAGGAGGAGCAGGAGCACGCAGCTCCAGAAACCTGTGAAGCGAAAACTGAGTACAACAGACTCTAGATAACTAGAAAACTGCGTGCGTGCGTGCGTGCGTGCGTGCGTGCTGTGTGCGTGCTGCGTGCGTGCTGCGTGCGTGCTGCGTGCGTGCTGCGTGCGTGCTGCGTGCGTGCTGCGTGCGTTCTGCGTGCGTGCGTCACTATTCTCCAGGGAAGTCAGAAGGCTGGAGAGAAACAGAAAAGCAGGTAGAAGGGGAGATTTAAGAGGCAGAGAACATGGGTTCTGTTTTCCTATTTCTGAGTAGTAGTTTAAGCACAGTAGAGTAGAAGCTACAACGAGGTCATGTGTGGCACCAGACAAGGACAGGTAATGCAATCAGCCAATCAATGAGCAATCAATGTCACAGTTAGTACATAGGCAAAGGTCACGTAAAAGGAGAGCTTGAGAATGTTCCACATATTACGGACCTGAAGGGCACCAAAGGACAACATCTGAGATGCTTCCTCCCCACAGATTATCACACAGAACCCTGCAGGGAGGTGAAAAGGAAGAATGTGTCCGCGGCTCCCATTTGCAGTTGCAGAAAAACCTTTCCTACTCTGTGCTGGCCTGAACAGGACTTAGCAAATCACTCTCCAGAGCGTGGATGGAGAAACATACCTCAGATGTAAAGTTTTACATCGGAGCTAGTGCCGCTATTGCCGGCAGAGCACGCTTGCTAGTGAAGCGATGTTTCTGAAGCTGGGCCACTGGGCAGATGTCGCTTGTTATTCATCCCGTTGTAAATAAAATGTTCCTGGCTAAATCACAGATCTGGCTAGAAGCATGCCCTGGGCTTTGTTTAAAAAAAAAAAAAAATACAAGATGCTTCTTCCATATATTTCTGGCTGATCAAGTTATCATTCCTCTAAATTAAATTTACAGAGCTCGTTCTCTTTTATTCCAAGCAGTAACCATGGCATTCTCTAAATCATTGCCAGGGTAGCAGATATATCGATCACTGCCAGGCCTGTCATTAGGAATCTCAGTTTAAGCACTGCCGGAGCGAGCTCTGAAGTTTAATTAGTATCCCCGTCTGGTGTTGTAAAATACAAGCCTGGGACATATGGGAAAGAAAAATGAGCTAATGTGAATCTAAAAGGCTCGAAGCCGGCAGCGAGCGAGCGTGCGCGGAGAGCTGAACTGCTTCTGCTTCCGTGGCACGCCATTGCACCTTGATGCGGTGCGTGATGGGTTTGCGTGAAAATATTTATTTGTTCTTCTCAGGAAGACAACTGTTTTCCGGAGCAATGGAGAAGGAACAAATGACAGGCAGCGGGTCATGTGACCAGGCTGCGTGGGAACACGGAGTTCCTACAATTGTCATCACTGGACATAATCACTGGTGAGGTGTTGAGGGGCATGGCCTGGAGAAGCCAGCTGGCTCCACCTCCACGAGCATAGCTCTAAGAAGGGGAGAGCAGGTGCAGCTGGGTGTGTAACTGGGGCCACACGTGCCAGATCCTACATAAATGAGTCAAAACTTTAAAAACCGCCTTCATATATCCAGTTCTCACCTTCAGGGTAACAGCGTTGATTCGCAGAAACTCCGAACTCTTGGAGGAGGGCATTTGCTGAGGGTTCAAAGTTGACCTCCCTGTTGTCATCAGGCCCATGTCAGCTACCGCTAGGAAGAAAGGAAAACTAGGTCCCACTCAATAGGATCCTTCTGAAGTTCCATCTGAATATGCAGCCTGTTTGCTGCACTCTGAGGCAATCTTGGTTTCTTTTCTGTGGTTGTGACAAAATACTCTGACAAAAGCAATTTAGGGGGAAGGAGTTTATTTTAGCTTACAACTCCAGGTTGCGGTCCATCATTTTGGGAAAGTCAAGACGGAGGGAACTTGAAGTTGCTAGCCATAGTCATAACCGAGAGCAAAGAGAGAATGAATGCATGCATGCTTGTGCTCGGCAAGCTTTCTCCCCTGTGACAGCTCAGGATCTCCCGCCTACTCTCAGTTCCTTGATCTTCCCCCTTCAATAACATAATCAAGGTAATCCGATCTAGGCATGCCCACAAGGCCAACCGGATCCGCACAATCCCTCGTGAGGACTCTCTTCCCAGGTGATCCAGAGTGTTAGATTAACAATTAAACTAATCTTCGTGTATGCCCACCCTCCCTCATCTACTGGATCCAGAGCTTCCAGGTGCATAGAACGTTCCCACCATCTCCTGATCCTGGATCTCTCTCATGCTCGCTTGACCTGCTCGACCTGACAGGTCTGTGGCTTTTCCACATTCTGGAAGAGCCCAGAAGTGGCCCTTTAAATTACCAGACAGCATGCAAAGTGCCTGGAGCCTGAAGCAGCCCTTTTTCTTACCAACTTCCCCTCCTGTGCTCTCCTGTGGAGAATGCTCGCTCCCTGGCCCCATCTCTGCGGGAGCTCAACATGTCCGAACTTCCACCTCCTACAGCCCTGATTTCTCCTCCACTGGAGCCCCTGCCTAGGAAGACTGCTCCCCAGTGGGCCTAGCTAGAGAATTTGTGGGGACTACTTAAAAATGAAAAGCTGAGTTCATCAAGAACAGAGAAATTGATCTCTCTTTCCCATGGCCTTCCACCCTAGCCCACATAGACAGAAACTCCAGATCATTACAAACCTCTACACCAGCTACATTGAGTGCCTAAGACTAAGAGCAGGATGGGCAATGGTGGCACATGCCTTTAGTCCCAGCACTTGGGAGGCAGAGGTAGGCAGATCTCTGAGCTCGAGACCAGCCTGGTCTACAGAGCAAGTTCCAGGACAGCCAGGACTACACAGAGAAACCCTGTTCCAGAAACAACAACAACAACAACAATAACAGAAGAAAGAGTGAAAAAGAGGCCCTAGCCTGGTTCACTGCTGAGCAGAAGCCACTGTGGATGGGAGGTGTCAATTAGTTTTACCCAGAGATGTCACATTGCCTGACCATGGTATCCTGTGCACCCAGGCTCCCCTGGAGCAGAGAACCAGGGAAGAACACAGACATCACTCCCAAGGCACAACATAACTTGTCTCGGACCCTGGTGGAAGACAGCTTGGATTCCAGGACCTGAGGAGGGAACTGAGTCAGGCTCCTGCATGGAGAGCAGCTGAGATCCATCCATGATAAACGTCCATGAGAGACTGTACAGGCACTGAGACTCCAGGCCTGGGTCATGCTCCTCTGTACACGAACCTCACTTGCAAACACACAGGCAAACACAGTATCAATCTCAAGAGGGCAAGCCTGGCAACCCCAGTGCAGGCCCTAAGTATGAAACAAGAGTAGGGTCCCTCTGGCACAGGGAATGCCAAGGCAACCTGGCAGGTGGCCACGACTCCCTTATTTATCGGTTCCCTGGCCCTCTAGTCTAGCATCTCTCCCTCTACTTTGCTTCAGCAGCCTCAGTCATGGGGTTTCCCTGGACCCTGTCACTCTGGGCCAGTACAGGGTAGCATCCTACCCACCCTGGCGTGAAGGACACAGGATTTGCTGTCCTTCCCCCTCTCTGGGAGCCCATCCTCTGTATTCTTGCCTGCTGCCCCACTCCCCACACCCGCTCCCACCCAGACTCAAACAACAGCTACAGAGCTTCTTCCAACTGACGTCCCTCCTTCCGGAGCCCCAGACAAGTGCTTCAAGGACAGTTTGAAGGCTGGAGAGGTGGCTCCTTAGTTAAGGGCACTCACTGCTCTTGCAGAGGACCCATGGCAGACTCTGTTAAATGTTTTTCCATTGTTCAGTGGAATTTGAGAAGGTGACCAGTTTGGACTGAATAGACTGAGCACCTATGCTAGGTGCAACAACCAAGCCAACACCGAAGCTATGAGTCTGACCTTCAGTGAGACAGATAGCAACCCGAACTCCAGGGGCCTCTGTTTCATCCCTCACAGAAAAAGTATCCAGGGATAACCTGATACTAGCCAATCTACTTTCAGTGTGATGCCGTCTCATCATGGAGCTGGTTCCCGTGATGGCCGGACCACATAAACTAATATGCAAGAGCCCTTTTTTAGGCTTTATTAAGATAGCTGCTCAAGCTACATGGGAGATGAAGCTTCAACCAAGAGCAAGTAGGACCGGCGGCTCCTCAAACAGAGAAAGAGGGGTCGCTTATACAGGGAAGAGTTCCTGCATTGACTCCCATCCAGACACTCCATGCAAAACAGGCGTTAACACTTAAGAACAGTGCCCTGTCCTGGCAGGCTCAAGTGTGAACTGGTCAGCTCTGTTGACTCGGGTAAGGAAGGTGTTCAGGAAGCTGACCTTAGTCTGCATCTGTGAGAACAGGAATTAGTTACAGCTCCTACGTCTTTAATTCTGGAGCTGGGTAAACTCTGCCTCTTAATTAGTGTTCTTCTGTGACTTTTCTATGACAGCACAAAGCAGGTATGCTCTTTGCAGGGCCCCTTACCGGATTTGTTCTGGTCAGCCTTCTTTAAGCTGTCCCCAACTATCCCCAAGCTGCCTCATAAAAACCCTACTGTCCAGGCATGCGCAGTTTAGTACTTCTCTACTTCCAGATAAGATGCCATCACATTCACGAGTCACAAATGTCCTAGTGCCATTTCTGTTGCGGTGAGAAACAAAACACCCTGACAAAAGGCAACCTATGGCAGGAAAGGGTGCATTCGGCTCATAATTCAAGCTTGCATAACTTAAGCTCATTGTTGAGAGGAAGTAAAGTCAAGGCAGGAACTCCAGTCACATCCCATCCACCGTCAAGAGCAGAGAGCCGCTGATGCGCGCATGCTGCCTGCTTTCTCGCTTGTCTAGCTGTCTACCCATACAGTTCAGGGCCCAGCCTAGGGAACGGTGCCACCCGTCGTGGCCTGAGTCAATGAACAAGACAGTCCCCCCACAGACAGAGCCACAGTTCCGGAGTGCTTTACTACATGAGTATGTATGGGGTTTCTGACTAGGATTCCCGTGATTCCTCTGTGCAAAGAAGAAACTGCTTTTGTAATAACTTCTAAGGTCTCCCGACATGCTACAAAGTATAAACTTCTCTCCATTTTTTGATCTTCTGGCTTGCTCAGTGTATTTGTGCTCACCAGGAAGAGAATCCATCACCACACTTGGTTGCACTTTCTTTATCAGCCTAAGTGATCAAAGACTAAGATCACTCTTCTTGTTGTTGCCCTGGCCATTGGCAACTAACTCCACACAGAGCTAAGCTTCAAATGTAATCAGGCAAGCTCTTCTACCTGAGAGCTTTATTTATGTTTATTTGTCAAAGTACCAGAAAGTCTTTCTTTGAGGGTCAGTGAGTTTTCATGTGCCCAGCTTCAGTTAGTAAAAAGGATAATCCCCATATTTGAAAATCTCTCCTCAGACCCTATCCTATCTTAGTGATCTGACTTCTAGTATCTGAGCAGTAGTTAGATGGCAAATTCTGTCTTACTTGAATGCAAACAACAGGGATGGGGTCCAAGAAGGCTGAAGAACTGAAATTAGTGAAAGCCACTCACATGTACAATTAATATTCCTTAATAACTATGATTCAGGAATAATAACAATAAAAAAGAACTCTTACCCTGCAGAGGGAGAGGAGAAGGTGTCAACTGGGACTAGACCTAAGTCACTGATTCCTTGGAGGCAGTTCAGCTGACACCAACTACTGAAATGAAACCTGTATTTGAAAAATAAGTGCAGAGGTCCATCTGGGGTATATGTTAGTTCCCGAGTTCAAATCTTAGTACATTAGATTAAACATCTTCCTCCATCCTCTCCCAAATCCAGAAAGAGAGATGCCAGCATTCTTTGAATGGCAACTGGTGAAGAAGTCATAAGGTACATTTAATCATAGAATAGGCATCCTACCGAGTCTGTTGGGCCATTTTCAGTCAAGTCCATGTGCTCACCTTGAGTGAAATAAAATTCACAGCTTCCTCCCGCCTCTCTCCTTTTCTTGTCTCTTTGGTATTCTGCAAAACTTCTACAGCCAAGATGCGAAAGATACATGTAGTAATGTCGGACACCCACATATAGTTTCTTATGTGGATCCATGCACCTCTCTGGAATACACATACCCTGTCTTCTCAGGAAGGCCTCACATAGCAAGAGGTGAATCTACTAGCCATGCTTGTCAGGAGCTTGAGGTATGGAAGTGATATAAATTTGAGAATATGGAAATATGCTTTTAATCACATTGTCTTGGACTCCTATTCAAGTATATCCTCAAAAGCTGGAAGAAGAAATTATTCGCTTCAACCAGAGCCCGACTATCAGTTCTGAGACAACAGCGAGGATTTATGAAAACAATTTTTCCCCCCGAAGCCTCGAAGGGGAGTGCTGAAGCTATGTAAGACCAAGGGCAGGTGGGTAATTAAGTCAGTAACCAGGAAAGAAGCCAATGTGTTGCTTTGTGGTCTAAAGAAAAAGCCCTGATGAAATAAACAGGCGCTCAGCGCCCTCTTCATCCAAAACCTAACTCCATGGTCTTCAGTGAGTGATGGAAACTGTGACACAATATCAGTTACCAACTTGACAGAATCCACAGTCACCCTGGAGACAAACTCAGCATGTGACACTTCGTGGGGCAGCCCTAGCAAATGGAACCAGTCAGAGGAAGAATTACACACCTGCACATGAAGATGGACCAAATGCACATGAGCCTGCCTACTGAGTGGTACCAGCGCCCAGGAAAGGCAGCTGCAAATTATTAATAGTTGCAGGAAGTGGAAGGGAACCATTCCCACAAAAAAGAAGATGCAGGGCCACCATAATGGGAAGCAGAAACCCTACCAAGCACTTTCAAGGCTATTAGCTCACATTGTGGGCAGGAGTCCATTCAATAAACATCGCCCTAACCATTTAGATAGCTCTCAGAGCTACAGACCTGACCCAAAAGCCTGACCCTTCACCACCAGGAATAAAGAGGCAGATTTCATCTCCTGATTCCAGAAAGCCAAGCCTCAGTACTTCAAGTTGCTGTTGTCAGGCCCTGTATTCGTTCTGTTGCTGTTTTGTGCATGTTATGGGTTACCATGCAATGTGCAATGCATTTGTATAGATGCTTAGTTCTACAAGGAAAGGAACGGCTTTGGCCATTTCAGATTATAATCATGTAAAACCCACCTCTCGAATACTTGACCTTTTCTCTAGAAGCTACTTCATCAGTCAACAAGTATGTGTTTATCCATACTGTAAGGGCTCTCCTCTGCTTTTTCCTTAGCAGTAAGACTAAGGCTAGCCCACTCTACCCTCTTCATATATTGCAAACTATTGGAACAAAAAGAGTTCTTCCTTATACAGAAGATCAAACTGATACCTGAGAAGTCCAGTCTCCTCAGAACCATTCATTTTCTTGGGGCTTTCTTTCTATTGTCAACAAATGTACATTTTTTGAGATAAGGAGTTTGAGCACAAGGCTTGTTAAGCACCTACTGCAGGGGAGACCAGTGAAGAGCTGTGGGAAGCAGAACAAAGAGGAGGTATAAATTAGTGAGAGATGGATTTCAGATAAAAACCCTCCGAGGGGAGTTTATACCAGTAGCTTCCACTGAGGTGGTTGTGCCCCCAGAGGACACTTAGCAAGGGCTGGAGACATTTTTGATCATGGGCAGGGCATGCTATTGGTAGATGGTAGGCAGAGGCCAGGGCTGCGGATGAACACCCAACAATCCATAGTTTCCTCCATCCCCAGCCACTGTCTGTCAATGAAGACTTACCAGGCTGAGATGTCGTAAGTTGAGAAATTCTGACTTATGGTAGTAACAGAAAAAAAAAAAAAAGAATCCATGGCTTTAAGTTCTGTAGTTCCAGAACTTAAAAGGCTGAAAGGCAGAAATGTTTCCTCAAGTTTGGGGTCAGTCTAGACCATAGAGTGAGTTACACTTGGGCTATGGAGTGGGATCCTTTCTCAGAGGGGGCAGGGGATAGAAGAGAGAGGAGGGGAATGACAGACAGGAGATGCTGTTAGTTTCTTCTGTTTCTGTGTTTAAGGGCCAGGAGCAGAAGCAGCTTAAGGAAGAAGCAGTTTAGCTGGCTTATGGTTCCAGAGGAGCTGTCCCTAATGATGGGCGAGGCATGGCAGCAGAGGCCCGATCAAAACGCTGAGAGATCACGTTTCCATACACACCACTCCTGTCTACCACATGGGCCTTAGACCAGTCCCCAGGCAGAGTGATCTGTCCCATGAGAGTGAGCAGATAAACTTGAACTTCTGAGGACAATGGCATCCCCAAAGCGTACTGTTGCCCTCCTCATCTTTCTGGTAGAAAAGACAATGAAGTGCACAGTATGTGGAATGCACACACCCATACATGAGTACACACCTGTGTACCTCACACTTCCATGTGAACTCTAATGCTTCCCTCAAAGAGACAAGCTGCTGACTAGGGTAGATGTCCAGCTAGGCAGGACAGAGAGGACATGGCTTCTGATGAGCCCCAGGACAACCCCATCAGGAGAACCACTCTTAACTCCATGAAAGATGGTTAAACCTGATGGTTAAACTTGGCTTTTCCAGACAGGGCAGCAAATTAGTTTTGTTTTTTTTTCTAGACACAGAATGGAGAAACTTCACAGGCAAAAAAGTCTCATCCCTAGCTCTAACTAAAAATTAAAAATGTTATATTGTCCCGTGATTTTGTCTATAAATGCCAAACAGGTCTCACTGATTTAAGTCCTAGCTGAGGGGCTCAGCAGTGTGGCAACAGAAAATAATGGAGCTGTCTGTTCCAGTGTCCCCTGGCATTCATGCAATCCAGACACTTGTAAATACTCAGCCTGTCCCCTCGCCCTGGGACTTTCTACAACCTGTACAAATGTGGAGCCATCTGGAGAGCAGAGGTCCCTTCCCTCCTTCCCACGGTTCCACACATCCCACAGAACCATCGCATGACATCAGCTGGCTTTGGAAACTGACATGTTTCTGGCTCTTGCATGGTCTGAAGGGATTCAGGATGGCAGATGTATTCACATGATCTATAACAGATACGGCTTCAGAAAATGTCGGTGTTAATATTTAATACTATTTGAATAACCACCCTGTTTGTCTCACTTAGCATGGCAGGCACCAGTGGGCCACTGCAAGTCTCCCTGGGTGCTCGGCAGAAGCTTATAGAAAATGCTCAATCAGCAGGATATTCAATAATGCAAACTCGAGATTCAGATCTGCTCTGAGAAATTACATTCACCTTGTTATACATGGCTTAGGGAGACCCCAGAACGCTGAGTACGCAGAATGCGTTTGGTGTGTGAGAGTAACAAGGATGACAGAAATCTACCTGTGAGGTTTAAAGCTTGTGTTAACAACAGGAAACAAGAAACGGTAGAGCTTTTGAGGCTGTCATAAGGAGTGTTATTAGACTATGGCACTCACTTCGCGGTGCAGGCCTCGAAGACAGGAGTAAGGAGCCCTTCATCTTCCAGGGCGGCCACCTCCCTTCCCACTGCTCTCTCCCACCACCGCTGCTGTGCAGAACTCAGGGCCTAGAGGTGATTCTCTGTACGTCTCAGATCCTGAAATTCACATATTTCTCAAGGAATCCTTCCAGAGGTCCACATGGACTGTGTGCTCCCTCCCACAGGTCACATTGAACAGTTTTTTAGGACGGCAAGAGCTAGCTACAATTGCCCATATTATTGCCCTAATATTCTTGAAAAGGGTTTAGCCCATAGATGGAAGCAGAGGTCATCTGGAGCAGTGTAAGGCAACTGGACACAAAGAAAAGTGAGTCATATCTTGAGCACCTGTCTTAAGTGCCCTAGAGACTCGGGTCAGGGGAAAGTTAATTGCAGAGCCTGTGGGAACTGTCCTCCAACCCCTGGGGAAGAACAAACCCCCAGGAGACGTGACTGAGCTTTGTGACTATTTTCCCACTCTTGAGTCATCCCCTGATTGACCAGAGTGTGGCAAGCAAAATCGAGGACCTAAGGCCCCTATCTGGGGCTAGCACTCAGGATCATCCAAGTACACAGGCGGTGTCTGAGGGTCAGTGCCCCCCCAGGTGCTGACGCCTGGGTTCCTCTTTTGTCTCTGCTGTGTCCCATGTCCTGAGGGTAGCAAACCTCCTTCTCTGATCCCTCTTCTTATGACTTGAATGTAAACTGTGTCCCTCATAGGCTCATATGTTTGGACAACTGGCTCCAGCTGGTGGGTGCTGTTTGGAAAAGCTATGGGACAGGGTGCCCCGCTGGTAGATGTGGGCCACCAGGGGCAGGACTTTGAAGGTTGTACCCATCTCTGGTTCTGAACTAGCTCTCTATGTTCTGGTCCACTGTGATCTGAGGGCCACCTCTGCTCTCTACTCAGAGTGGTTCCTGCCACCATGCCTCTCCTACCAGCCTAGACTACAATTCTCTAAAACCGTGAGTCCAAACAGAACCTTAATAATTTAAGTTGCTTCTGTCAGGGATTTTGACATTAAAAAGAGAGAGAGAGAAACAGAGACAGAGAGGGGGAGAGAGAGGGGGAGGGAGGGAGGGAGAGAGAGACAGAGAGAGAGAGAGAAACAGAGACAGACAGAGAGGAGAGAAAGAGAGACAGACAGACAGAGGGGGGGAGAGATCACTAACACATCTTCCTTTTATTCTGACCATGCCATTTCAGGATTTTACAAAAGGAATGTTCTAAGAAAATCAGGAACACATCCCAGGGTACACCACCTAGACTGACCCAAAGGGTTCAGTTGAAATACCTTGCCTGAATATGAAATGAATCACTTCAATCGGTCCAAGGGTCGAATTTTGAGTATTTCCTTAGTTGCTAGTGTTTTCAAGACTGAAGCAGACAGACAGTATGTCTCTCTGAGTGTTTGTCAAAATGAAGCTTGTGGAAAATGCTCAACCAGCAAGATGTTCAATAATGCAGAAAGAGAGCCAGACGCTAGGGATGGGCCGGAAGAGTCCTCTTCCCACCAGGGCTCACGTTAGACAAGGAAGTATGCCGGAAGTGAGACTTGAAAGGACTGTGCACAGGAGCTAGGTGCAGGCAGCACCCTACCCACCAGCTCTGCGCATGCCCAGGATGTAACACCAGCTCTCTCAGGGATACCTTCATGGGCCGTAAGGAAAGCCTTTCCTGCGGCACATAGGACCATTCTTCTGAAACTTGGTCCCTTTGCTGGGGCAAAAATCACTCTGCCATGGGTTTATCTCCACCCACATTCTCCAGAGCAACAGACTCAACAAAGTGTACAGACACACAGAAAGACATCCGTAATGAGGTTCACAGGACGGTGGAAGCTGGGAGGTTTCACAGCCTGGGGCTTGCAGGCTGAGGCCCAGCAAATACAAACTGAGACCAGAAACCTCTGATAAGCAGAAGTGCTGATGTCTGATGTAAACAATGGTATCCGCAGAGCAGTTTGCCCAGCCCTCACTGCTTTGTTCTCCTCGGGATCCTCCCTACAGGTCTTCATCACACAGATTGCTGATTCAAACACTTTAGAAACCTTTTAGAAACAACCTCACAGACACACCCAGAAATGTTCTTTAGCTAGCCATGTGAGCATCCCTTATTCCAATCAAGTTGGCACCGCTAGGTAGCCATCACAGTCTCGGTCTGAAATGGAAGAAGATATGCTCTCACTGATACACATGTTCGTCTGTTTAATGATTTCATTTTACGTATGTTAGCGTAGTGATATTCCTCAAAGAACTCATAACTTCTAGGTTGTGCTGTCATCGAAGTAAGTTTGAAAAGTACTGAGACAGGGCCAGACATAGGGGATGGCGCATGCCTTTAGCCTCAGCACTCAGGAGACAGAAGCAGGCAGATAGCTGTTGAGTTTAAGGCCAGCCTGGTCTACATAGTGAGCTCCAGCCTAGCCAGAAATACACAGTAACACCCTGTCTCAAAATAAAGATACAGAAGAGAATTACTGGGAAAACACTTTCTTTCACAGGCCTGCTTTAGTGAAAGAGCATACTGGAAGCTCTCGGACCCCCACCTCCCTGTCCTATGAGAGCTGAGGCCAGGATCCAAAGTGTCCAGCTGCTCAGAGCCTCTGCTGCCCAGCTTCCCAACTGGTACAGGGCTGACCTCTATCTGGAAGCAATGGCTGCAGGTGTGCACGTCCTTGGCTCCCCTGAGGAGACTTGGCAAGGTAGAGCATGGCCTCTTAGGGAATAGGTGCCACCTCCCTTGGAGAGAGAGGCAGAATGTGGCCCCTTAGGAAATGGGTGCCACTTTCCTGGGACAGAGATTGTAAGTGCACTCTGGTTGATTAGACCTCAGTTAGTAAATCTGAGAGTAATCAATATTCAACCAATATTCATTGATTATGTCATCTGATTTAAAGTACAATTCAGTGAAATGAAGGTGGTCAATAAGAAAACTAATAACATATCAACATGGGTTGACTATTAGATTTATTGTAGTTTTAGTTTTCTGTAAAATCCATCTCTGTATCCTTTTGGAAGAGGGGTTTGAAAACTAACACTTTAAGAGATGGTAACTGGGACCATCCAAGGCAGCTCAGTTAGTAAAAAGCACTTGCTGTACAAGCCCAGTGACCTGTGTTTGATCCCCATAAACCATGGGGAAGGGGAGAACAGCTCCAGAAAGTTCTCTTCTGACCTCTGCGTGTGCTCACGCACACACACACACTTATAGTCATAATTTTTAATTTAAGATTTTCAAACAAACTTTATGTCTCCGTGACACAGCTTTCTGTTGGTGCTCGCTTATCCTGGACTTTTCCATCTTCGTGAGTCTAAGGGTACACAGACTAAACAGAGGCCCGTCTCTGAATGTAGGAAAGTGTCTGGGTGAACAGAAGTAAAATGATAGTGCCATCTTCAGGAAACAGAAAGTCTTTCTTGATAAAGCACTATATGTGTAGGACCAGGGCACCCAAAACTGTTGCTGGGTCTGCAGATAAATTCCTCCTCTGAGTGATGAAAAGAGGAGGTGAGGCGGAGGGCAGCAGGAGGAAGCTCTCCGTGGTGAACTGTAATCAAATCCCCGGATAACCACAGACATGCTGAGAATTCAGTGTTCCTGAAGCCAGAGAGGATGTGACCTCATTATTTCACTCCAGATGGCTATCAGAAAGGAATGTTTTTAAAGAAAGAGTCAAAGCTGTCTGCATCGGGCAGGAGCAGCCCCTTTCCTGGCCCATCTCTGGATGTTCAAGCTCCCAAAATCTCACATAGTTCAGGAGACTGGCTAGTGGGCTACTTGGGACTTTCTACTGGTAAGCCGTGGTGTTTACCAGAGAGATCATGTACAAATTTGGACAGGAGACCGCCACTACATAACGCCATGCTGTAAGTTATGGAGTTAGTGTGACCCCCAAGGGCTCACGTGCTGGAATAAATCATATTATGAGCTTGTAAGAAGATGGAAACCTTTCCTGATTGTTTGTTTTATCTTCATCAGGAAGAAGCTGGGATTAGAGAAAATCGTTAGGGTGAAGTCTCACACTTAGGAGCTGATGCAGGAGGAGAGCTGTGAGTTCACGGCCAGCCTACTCTACAAAGTGAGATCCTGTCTCACAAAACCAAAACCAAACCTACCAAACAAAGAAGAACAACATTAAAAAATAATAATAATAAATGTCTAAAAACCTCACTAAAGACTAAAAATTCTGAATTTTAACCTGGTGTTTCAAGCCATAAACAAGATCGCCCTGTCAAGTTATCCAAGTTTTCTACTTATTTTCCTTATTTATAAATTTTCAATATTTTCACACATTTGTGCTTTTTCCTGGGCCCAGAAGGTCACCAGGGGGCAGGGGGCTGATTCTTCTAGATTCAAAGGACAGACAGAATCAGAAACATAAAGTTTTATGTACAAAGATGATATTTAAAGTGTATTTTCTAAAACTCCCCCAAAATCTCATCATTGTAAACCCCCAGAGTTAAAAGAAGTGTTAACTAATATTCTACCTGAAACTGAGCTCTCTCGAGAACTTTAGGGCTAAGTGATGGAAAGCAGGAGAGTGGGAGTTGCAGACAAGAGTTCCACTTGCCGGGCAGTGGGAGTGAACACCTTTAATCCCAGCATTCGGGAGACAGAGCCAGGTGGATCTCTGTGAGTTCGAGGCCAGCCTGGTCTACAGATCCAGGACAGGCACCAAAACTACACAGAGAAACCCTGTCTCGAAAAAAAAAAAAAAGAGTTCCACTTTAAGCGTGCTGTGCTTGAGATGCCTGTAGGTAAGTATGTAACTGATGCATACAGGACAGTGCTTGGAGGACCTGGTGGGCAAGGGTAGGTGGATGAGCTCTGGTGACCGTGATAATGGCAGTCTCTTTGGTGCGGTGTTGATAGAAGCCAGACAGTAGTGCATTTAAGAGTGAATTGAAGGTGCACAAGAGAGGGGTGAGCCCAACATGGCTGGTTCCCTCTGAAAACACTATTTCCTGCTGTGTATTGGTTCCTACATATGTATATGGTGACCCCAACACATGCTCCCTATCACTCACATCTGCTCTGCACTTTGCCATGACGTTATATCTGACACAGCTAAATTATAAGACTCCAAAGGAGTTTAGAGTAAGGTAGATTTTTCCAAAGAGAACTTGCTTTGACTTCTTTGGGGACCCCCAGAATCTCCCCACTCAATGTTCCCCACCTTGATACTCATACACACTAAGAACCCACAAGGTAGTTGAGGTTATGATGGTACTTATAAAACCTGGGGATCAGCTCTCCCCTAAACCCAGATCTAAGATCCAGGCAAGCATGTGACCGGCCATCTTAGCTCTCTACACCTCATCCTTTCACTGAGAGTGTAGCAGGTGTTTCCTCCAACTCCTCACCTGACTCAGAATCAGTACAAGGCCCCCTGTCACTCACAGATCCACTAAAATCCAGGCCTTCCAGTTCCTGGTACTGAGCATTGTCCTTGGTACAGCCTCCTGGTGAGCTCAGTCCTGGTGCTCTGGATCCCTGCTTCTTCACTGTTAGCCCCCAGCCATTTCCCAAAGCTGCACTCTTATCTACATTTTTGGTATTCTTCAGATAGAAGCCTTTCCTGAGTATATTCTATCATATTGCCAGAAGCATAAATCTGTTATGATAGGATTCATTTCTCACAGGACAAATTTTCTGGTTAAGGCTGAAACACAGAAGGCATTTAGAAGCTGCCGTTCCTGATTCACAGCAAGACAGAAGTCTGAGCAAACAAAAAATTCAGTGACTTTCCTAGACCTATGGCAGAATTAAAGTCTTTCTAGGGAAACCACCACCTGAAAACAAAGCAGCATACCCATTTCTCAGTCCAATCAAGCTGGCAATCGTAATTAAACCTGACAATGATACCCCACACACATGCACACATACACATACATACACACACAGCTCCAAGTACACCAGGCAAAGGGGAGACAGCAGACCCGTCTATCTAAGGAGGAACTCTTGGGAAAGCCCAAAGTTAATGGGAAAACACAAGGACACGAAAGGAATTTGACACATTTGGCATCTCAAGCTACAGGATAGTCAGTGTGGGCACTTTAAAATAACAAAGAGTAAAAATGCAGCCACAATGTGGCACTGCGACACGCTGATCTGTTGGGACAGACATTGGATGGGTTAGCATGCAGAAGTCCTTTCTAGCCTAAAACTGTCTGAAATATTAGTAAGGGGCACTTTGCAGAAAGTAGTAAGACAGGCAGGAGAGATCCCCACAGGAAAGGAGGCCGAGTGAGGGGGACTGCTTGTCTAGGTGACTTCTTTCAGCAGGACGATGGAGTGGCTTGTGGTGTGTACGTGTCTGTACTGTCAGAGTCGTCTTATCTAAGGCTAGCCCAGGGTGAGTGATTTCACAGGCTATGTAAAGCAGCCAGGTTCCAAACGGCTGAAAATATACTCCATGGGGCTACCGATGCAAAAAATAGATGTATAAGAATTTGAATTTGGTAACAATGAGTTTTTAAGCAATAGTTCTAACTTGCTGTGAAGATGTAAACAGCCTATAGGCCAATGCACAGAGGTTGCTTTTTGCTCATTTATGCAATCTCTAAGAATAAGTGTAGCCCGGCTTCTAGTCAAACTAACAAAACTAAACCCTAAAGGTCTGTGCTGTGGTGTGAACGTCCATGTTCCCCAAATCCACATAGTGGAATTTAATCACCAATGCTTGATGTTAGGGGATGGGGCATCTGGGAGGTGAGCAGGGCATGAGGGTGGAGAGTTCATGAATGAGATATTAGTGCCCTACAAAAGAGAAAGTGTTCTCCCTCTTCCCTGTAAGGATACACAGAAAGTGCCATTGAAGGGGAATAGGACCTCACCAGCCATGGAACCCACTGATCATGGACTGCCCAGCCTCCAAAACTGTGAGCAACACACTTCACTTATAAATTACCCAGACTAACAAACACACCATGAGAGGAATGAAGATGCTTTGGTGGCATCAGGAGATGGACGGGACACAGCTGGGGAAGGAATTAGTGAGCCTGAAGGTAAACGAACAGAAACTTCCCAAGTCGACATACAAAGGAAAAGAATGGAGAATCAAACAACAACAATAACAACGAATGAGATGTTCCAGAGCTGTGAGACAGTTTTCAGTGGCAAAAGGAGAGTGGTCAGTTTATGCTATGAATGAATACTGAGCTCTGTGCGTCTGTGTATTTTCATATGTTTGTGCATATGTATATGTGTATATATGTGAATGTACTTGTACATGTGTGTATGTGTATATCTGTGTGTATGTATCTATACATGTATATGTGTGTATATGTATATTGTATAAGTATAGGTGAATATACATATGTGTATATGTGTGTATGTATATTGTGTGTGCATGTGTGTGTATGTGTATGAGTGTGTGTGTTTATGCGTATGAATGTGTGTGTGCATGTGTGAGTATATGTATATATGTGTGTGAGAGTATGCATATATGTGTGCTTGTGTGTATATATGTATATACATGTGTGTGTATGTGTGTAAGTAGGTGTGTTTGCATGTGTGAGTATGTGTATATATGTGTATATGTTTGTGCGTGTACATTTGTGCATGTGTGTGTATATATATGAGTGTGTGTGTGCATGTGTGAGTATGTGTATATGTGTGTGTGTGTGCAAAGGGTTCTTACAGGTCTGTTATAATGAGGAAGTGCAGTCTTAGCCAAGCACAGGAAATGCTAGTTCTTCTCCTGCATCTTGCCTGTCCCGACCACCTCTCACGTCCTCACCAGCCAGTCTGGTGTCCTTCTGGCTTCAGCAGCCAAGGCTGCAGCACTGTGTTTGAAACAGATAGTAATTCCCATCTTTGTATGTTTTCTCTACAGAGACCTGAGTTCTCCAGGAAAGAGGTCAGAGCTGAGTCACCTTTGTCTCCTCCTACCACAGAGGAAGCAACATGATTGGTTCTCGTTAAATGTTGAATGATTGACTGAATGAAGTGCTACCCACTTCTGTGAGAGTGTGTTTGTGGGGCTAAGGATGGACCCAGGACCTCAGGTATGCAAGGTAAGCATTCCACCACTGAGTGAGGGAGAAAAGAGAGATGGGAGGGCAGGAGGATGGGGTCGTGTTAAATTGTCCAAGCTAGCTTGAACTCACTCTTTAACCCAAGCTGGTCTTGAACTTACAACCCCCCTGTCAGCCTCCTGAGATGTTGAAATTACAGCAGTGTATCACCAGGTCCAACTAACTGCCAGCCTTTACATGATATTTTTTCCTTGAATCTAAGACAACTGGCCAAAGAGCATTACTTTCATCAAGAAAAGGCTATGTCTTATGGAAAGATAAAATCAATGCCACAAGGCACTCAAGGGCAGCAAAGCTAATAGCCTGTGACAAGAGAGAAATGGGCAAGCACAGATATGGGACCAGGCACATCCGTGGACAGGGCAGTTGAGCCCAAGGAAAGGAGGGTCATCAGGAGAAAAGGTGGTCAGCAGTATGACAATCTGACTACAAAGGTGTTACAGTGTGTGGTTTTAAAACCCAGGATCTGAGCTAGAAATGGGGGCTCACACCTGTAATCCCAGCACCAGTTAAGACAGAAAAATTGCCTTGAGTTCAATGCTAGCCTAGAGCACATAGCAAGACCTTGTCTCAAAAACAGTAAACAAATAAATAGATATGAAAATTCCAGAATCTGGAGACAAAAATATCCAGATTTGATCTTGGCTCCACTTGGCTTCATGATTTTCAGCTAGTTGTCTTGGTTTCCTTGACTATAAAATGGCAAAAATAATAGCACCTATTTCAAAGTTATATATATATATATATATATATATATATATATATATATATATATATATGCTCTCGGTATGCTAGCCTCATGTCAATCACATAGTAAGTAGTCAATAAAAGCTAAGTTCTTATCGAAAGCCAAGGTCCAACTCTAGTTAAGCATGGGGATACCAAACAGTTATCTCCAGACTGCTGCACCACTGGGAGCCGTGCAGTCTATTCTTGGATTAGCATATGAGTACCTGTTGGACAGGGCCAGCATATGAGTACCTGTTGGACAGGGTCAGCATATGAGTACCTGTTGGGCAGGGCCAGCATATGAGTACCTATTGGACAGGGCCAGCATATGAGTACCTGTTGGACAGGGCCAGCATATGAGTACCTGATGGACAGGGCCAGCATATGACTACCTGTTGGACAGGGCCAGCATATGAGTACCTGATGGACAGGGCCAGCATATGAGTACCTGTTGGACAGGGCCAGCATATGAGTACCTGATGGACAGGGCCAGCATATGAGTACCTGATGGACAGGGTCAGCATATGACTACCTATTGGACTGGGTCAGCATATGAGTACCTGATGGACAGGGAGGGTCATACCAGTTGTGACAGTCACATGCTGATCCTAGACTAGGCTGCACAGTTCCCAATGCTGCACAGAGCCTCTATTGCTCACAACAGATGTGGATGATGGGATATAACAAGAGTGGGTCTCTATCTCTGATGTTGTAGACAAGGCATTTAGGGGAACCGAAGGGCCCTTCAGTTTTTCAGAGAATTATTCTGCAGTGTGACATAGAGATTTGAAGCAGGTTTTTAAAATGGGTTTCCCCCCTTTAAACTCCATCTCAAACTGGCAGTCCCTGCCTCATAACCCTGACGAAAGAAAAATACTCTTTCTTATGTATGTATTTCCCTTAGGAACACATCCAAAGTGTTTCTCAGCTTCAAATGAGGAGGCTAGAAAGCAGAGCAACCTGATCAAAAGAAACAGCATAATGACTCCAAATGTTACGAACGTGTGAAGGGAAGGGAAAAGTGCTTCCATTAGCAAAGCCTTCTGGAAGTTTCCCATTGCCTCCCCCCCCCCTTGTTTTCATGTGGGGTTCTGCAGGCCATAGTGCTGTGTCCCGTTTACATGGAACCCTGTTGTCAGAAGTAAGTTCCACAAGGATAGCACATTTCCAGCCCTAAGTACCTGCAGTGGCCAGCTTTCCCCAAATCTCACCCTCGGCAGACGGCTCCACACATCCTTGAAGCCATCCATTCCCCTGTGTCTACAATTATTGCTTCAGAGCAACAAATCCAAGTCACACCCAAGCCAATTCAAATCCTCTTCTCAGCCTGACGAGTCCCGCATGAGTTGGTACCACATCAGGACCAACACTTGGTGCTTCGGTTCATTCCAATGGAAGGAGGGACAGAAGGGGCCTCAAGGGGTGGGGAAAGCCCTTTCTGAAATCTCTGCCCATCCCTTGGAGCCCTTGCTTCCTGTTGAATACATCTCACTGTTCCATTAAGGAACCTTCTGGATGCCTCCCTTTCACTGTGGCTTGAGTGTTGCAGGCCTATTGATCTGCTGGAGTAGTCTGTGCGAGCTTTGGGAAAGTGCCAGTGATGACATACACTTTCCCAGCTGCAATCTGAGTGCATCCTTCCCTCCGTCCCAGACAGAGGCACTACACTGGAAACAGGCCACTCCATGCTCCCTGACATGGACTTTGGCAAGAGCAGCAGCACCCAAACTATCGTTCACCCCACTTTCCTGTGGTAGGGCCTTTAGGATGAAGTTCACCCTGTATACAGGCTACAGTGGGATGCTGGGCCACACCAATCTGCTTCTCTGGGTGAAAATGTCCAGCAATACTCAGTCCAGAGCAAAGACAGTGTTACACAGACAGTGGGGGAGGGGGCATTTTAAAATACAAAGCAGCATAGTCTTTGGGTCATTGCTTCTTTGTTTTGTTCTTGAGATGCTCTTAACTAGACAGTAACAAACAGTCGAAAAAAATCTTTGCTTTTTTTCCCCTCAAGTTGGAAGCATCATAGTGACTTTTTTTCACAAGGAAATATAGATAATTTATTGTTAATAGATAAAGTATTGACATATTTGGCATCATTAAATATCACTGAAAGTAGAAAGACAAAAAGCCAATGCTGTGGATATCGCTCTGTGTAAATGAAATGCTGATTGGCCAGTAGCCAGGCAGGAAGTATAGGCGGGACAAGCAAAGAAGAGAATTCTGGGAACAGGAAGGCTGAGTCAGGAGACGCTGCCATCCTCCGCCATGAGTACCAATATGTAAGATACTGGTAAGCCACGAGCCATGTGGCAAGGTATATAGATTTATAGAAATGGGTTAATTTAAGATAGAAGAACTAGATAACAAGCAGCCTGCTGTGGCCATACAGTTTGTAAGCAATATAAGTCTCTGTGTGTTTACTGGGTCGGGTCTGAGCAGCTGCGGGACTGGCGGGTGAGAGAGATTTGTCCTGACCGTGGGCCAGGCAGGAAAACTCCAGCTACAAGCCAAGAACTGGGACTGTGCATGGGTTTGTCACCCATGCTCAGGCAGGGGTGACATACAATTAATGCACTCATGTAAATGTAGGGAAATGATGTGACTCTAAATGACTGAGGAGACAAAGACAGGAACAAACCCAGGAAGGCAGACAATGGAGTAGGAATAGAAATCTCAAGACCACCAGTTTGGGAAGTGTGGATACCACTCTTACAAAATAAGGACATTGGGGGCTGAAGAGAGGCACAATGCTTAGGAGACATGTTCTCACAGGGGACCCTGGATCAATTCCCAACACCCACGTGGTGGCTCACAACCATTCTTAACTCCAGTTCCAGGGGATCCAACACCCTCTTTTGACCTCTCCAAGCACCACACATACATAGTGTACAGAAGCACATGCAGGAAAAACACTCATAGTTTAAAATAAAAGAAATCAGCCCGAAAGGAAGCAAGCGTGTGGGAAAGTGGTGAGACCCCATTTCACCACGGTATTCTAAGGCACTTAAGACTAAGAGCTCTAGAATAGAGCCTGTCCGTGGTTGGAATCTACTAGACACTAACTGTTTTGCGATTCCATCCAGTCTTATAGTTATTTAAATCCTTACAGTGACACTTCAACAGCTGTATCATTAGAGGCAAATAACACCTAGGAATTTGTTTTTTATCGTTGCAAATTCTCCAACAACCTATGTCTGAGTGCAGAGAGACTTCATGTTCAAGACTTTGTTTTAGTAGGAAAGATGTCCTTTATTTTTACCATGCTGGTAGATTTCTGTTTTTAAATAAAGAGAAACAGTGTGAAATTCTCTCCCAGTATACACTGGCCAGGACAAAACAATTTCAGCATTTTGCCACTAGATGGCAGATTACTACAGTTTGAGGAACAAATAGAGAACAAAAAATTACCACCCCCAAGAACACATTTTCAAAATGTGTTCAAAATCAAATACTAGCTCCATATTAATCACGAAAGTGTCTGTGGCATGACTCCTGAGGGGGAAAATGATCAGATAAAAACCCTCATTTATTTCCTTACCCCCATCTCCTAGAGTTCAATAAAGAGTAGGACCCAAGGGGATTCACAGAGGGAAACAAATGTTCTCTCTATGCTTTGGCTAAGCCTCTCCCAGGAGAAAGTGTGCTGTACAACATCCCCAGCTGGCACTGACTTCTCTCTCATGTTCTAGACACCCCGGAGCTCATCCTTGACTCAAACCTCTGCCACTAGATGGCTGCTGGTCAACTTTGGTCGGCTGTAGAACAGAGCCTGCAGGGAGGAGACCCGGGCTTGGATGCTGCCTCTGCCTTTGTCCAGCGGCATACACCTCTAACCTCAGGGTCTTTGTCCTTGTAATCCCTGTTATTAAAATGGGGCATGGGGCAGGGTGGCTGGAGAGATGGTTCAGCAGTTAAGAACACTGGTTACCGTTCCAGAGGAAACTGGTTTGATTCCCAGGACAGACATGATAGTTCATAACCATCTGTGATTCCAGTCCCAGAGTGTCCAACACCCTCTTCTGGCCTCCACAGGCACCAGGTAGAGATGTGGTGCACACACATCGTGCAGGCAAAACTGTCGATAAATACAAGATTTTCTTTAGTAATTAAAAATATGTGATAACTGTGAGATAGTAAACAGTGTTAATTAGCCTGATAGTATTCTTTCATGATGTTTATGTAGATTGAGTAATCATATTGTACATTAAGATATATTTAATTTGTCAATTTACACTTCAGTAAAGCTGAAAACAAATAAAATATAAGTATGTAATAATTAAGTAATGCTTGACACGGGTTATTGTACTGATTAAAAATAATAAGTTTAAGATGTCTTCTACAGAGTTGGTATCAAACCACAGCCTGGTAAGTATCCATAATTATGTGGCTTGGGCAGGTCACTGAGCTCCTTGGCATTCAGATTTAAAAAAAAAAATGTTTTGGCTATGATTCCAGAGGGTTATAGTCCATAATGGCAGAGAACACAGGGTATGCGGTAGGAACAGAAAACTGATTAATTATATCTTTATTACACAGGAAGCAGAGAAAGCGAGCAAGAAGTGGCATGAAGCATTATACCCTCAACGTCTGCTCCCAGGGAGGGACTTCCTCCAGAAAGGCGACAGTACTACAGCTACCACGACCTCCTGCGGTGGATGACATGAGAATGCCCCCACAGGCTCACGTGTTTCCATGCTTGGTCCCAGTTGGTGGAATTGTTTGGGAAGGATTAGGAGGTATCGTCTTGTTGGAGGAGGTGTGTTGTTGTTGGGGGCAAGAGGTGGGATTTGAGGTTTCAAAACCCCATGTCTTCCCCTCCTTCTTCCTTCCTCTCCCTCCCCTCCTCCCTTCCCTCCTCTCTAACTTGCAGATCAGATGTAAGATATCAGCTCCTGTTCCATGTCTGCCTGTTTGCTGCCATGTTTCCCGCCATGATGTTCATGAGCCAACCCTCTAACACTGTAAACAAGCCCCCACTTAAATGCTCTTTATAAGTTCCCTTGGTCATGGCATGTCTTCACAAAAATAGCACAGTAACTGAGACACCTCCACACATGGTGCCACCAGCTGGGACCAAGTGTTCGCTAAATGGGCCTATGGAGAGCATTTCTCATTCAAAGCATAATAGAGCCCCAAACTTTCCTTCTAAAATGGAGCTGAATCTGGGACCTTCATTTGCTAACCCAGCCCTTACACCACTCTCTGTACTAATAAGCCTTTGAGGTCTGTTTACAGCCTGCCTGTGTGATCCCTTAGATCTGATTGCCTACCTCCAGGCAGTCTGTGTACTGGGGTGTGTATCTGTGTGTGTGTGTGTGTGTGTGTGTGTGTGTGTGTGTCAGTGTGTGTGTGTATCTGTCTCTATGTCTCTATCTGTGTCTGTGTCTCTGTGTCTGTATGTGTCTCTGTGTCTGTGTCTGTGTGTCTGTGTCAGCAGATGCCTAGCAGCCTGTATGCTAGGGAACAAGGGATGTCTTCCTGCCCACAGCTCCTCACAATCTCTTCAGTCTCCCAGCCTCCCATGACTCCCTTCCTTTCCTCTCATGAGAGCTTGGACCTCACATCCTTGCAAGTATCTGTCTCTGTAATCTGATTTTACATTTACCATTGTATCTGACTTTGATTTGGTTTGGTTTGATTTGCCTTTGGTTAATAACCTTTATCAAAACAAAAGAATTTGCTCTAAAGCCAGGAAGGCTGAACTTTGGTTTCTGTGTTTAATCAAGGGTCAATGTGGAGCTTTTTTAACCTTTGGAAGTAACTAGCTGTTCGAAAGCAGTTTTGAGACTTAACAGACTCCATCTGCCCTCCACTGCACACACACTCGGCATCGGCTTTAGCAGCTACAGCACATACCACAACCAGGAAACTGGCACTGGTTCAGTCTTTCTGTGTCACGCAGAGTTCACCAATTTTACTAGCATTCATTTGATTGTGTGTAATTAATTTCTGCAATTTTATCACATGTGTAGATCTATGTAACCATTGCCCCAGTCAGGATATAGAACATTCCAATGAATCCTTTTATAGCCACAGTCACATTCCTCTTCGCCCTCAACCTCTGAGAATCATGAGGATCATTAGTGTCCATACTCTGTAACTTCACCTTTTCAAGGTTTTAGCAGTGGAAGCACAGGGTATGTACTATCTGGGACTGGCTGGGTTTTATTCAGAATGATTCTCTTGAGATCCATCCCAATTGTTGTATGGGTCACTAGCTAACTCATTTTTATTGCTAAGTAGTAGTCCATGCTATGGATGTATCATAGTATGTTTAGCTATACATATAATAAGAGATATATGTGTTGTTTCCAATTTGGGACAAGTATAGTTAAAGTCTACCTTAAAAATGTATATAAAGTGTGGTGTGTGTGGTATGAGGTTTGTGTGTGTGTGTGTGTGTGTGTGTGTGTGTGTGTGTGTGTGTGTGTGTGTGTAAAAATAAGTTGCACTTATCTTTGGGGGGAAAAAAGACCAGGAGTACAATTATTTGTGGCCATATGGTGAACACATGTGTAGTTTTACAGGGAGTTGACTGTGTTTTCCAGAGTAGCTGCGACACTTACCTTCCTAGGGGGAATGCTTGAGAGTTCCTTTCTCCATGTCCTTCCCACCATGTCTGTCTGTCTGTCTGGTTGGTTGGTGCTTGGTTGGGGTGACTGTTGTTGCTGTTTGGGCCGTTATGGTGAGTGTATAGTAAGCTCTCTTTCTAGTTGACATCGTGCTGTTGGTTGGCGATACTAAACCCCTTCTCCAGGCATTTATTTGCCATCTGTATCTATTTCAGTGAAACATCTGTGTATGCTCTTTGCCCATTTTCCTTTATTATTATTTGTAATACTGAATACAAGGTAAACACTATGTAAATGCAGTATTGAGAACATTGACAAGAAAAATGGCTGTGCGTGTTCAGTTCAGACAGCATCTCTCTCCTGCTGCTTTCCTCCCCGATCTCCTTACCCCTTCTTTCTGCCTGGAAATTTCCCTTTCCCCTTTCCCCTCCTGTCTTCTGCTGCCCTCCCGAGCCCCACCCCCACCACCCCATCCTTAAAGCCTTCTCTTGCTGCTCCAGTCTCATGCTTTCACCCACTTTCTAATTTGTTTTCTTTTTCACAGTTGAGTTTTGAGAATTCATCCACAATGCCTAAAATATTCATGACTTGGTCTTGAACAACAACAACAACAACAAAAGCCAACTTCTGTTTTACGGCATTATCACGGACTTAAGGCCAGGCTTGTGTGCTGCCATCTTTGCTTCTCCCATCCAACTTGACTCTCCTATTCATATGAGTGAGTTCCTTTTCTCAGAATGGCCACCATGGGCTTCTCAACCTTGTTCTCCAACAATGGCCCTCCTTCCCAAAATGCAACCCATCAGTCCCTTTAAAGACAGTGTGAGATCATTTTCCTGGCTGCTGCAGAAATAGCTCAGTGGGTGGAGCACTTGCCTAGCAAGCATCAGGAACTAAGTCTGAATCACCATGTGACCAGGTTCCTCCATCTTATATTCTTGCTGAGGCCATTCCAGGTTTAACTAGAATTTGGTCTCCTTGACAGAGAATCCCGTGGAAAACAACCCAACTCTTCCAGGAATCAAAGGTCAGGATGTCCTAGCTAACTTATCTTAGCCTTTGTTAAAATCACCTATTTGTGCAGGAAACCTCCCCCCCCCCCACCACCACCGCAACTAACCACTTACCTTAGCTTCTGTTAATACTGTTTGCTTTTGCAAAGTCCCCTGTGGCTACCGGAGGGAGATGCCAGGACCTGGTTTCTGCCTTTAAAAACCTCATGTTCTGAAAATTCAGGGTCACACCTATGTCTGCCCACCCCTAACACTTGGGTATGGTCCCATCTGGCTTGAATAAAGACTTTGAATTGGCTATACACTGTGTCTGACTGGTCCTCTTTGGTGAGCTCCAGAACCCACAGAAAGCCAGTGCAGTAGCATGCACCTCTAACCCGTGTTCCTCCTGTGAGCTGGAAGGCAGAGACCAGAGAATTTCCAGAAGCTCACAAGCCATCTAACCTGGTGTATATGATGTAGGAACAACAAGAAAGCATGTCTCAAGTGAGGTAAAAGATGAGGACTAACACCAAGGTTGTCCTCGGATTTCCACACGTGCATCACAGCACACATGTAGCCACACTAATACACAAACATCATACACACACAAATAAATAAACAAACAAATAAATAAATAAATTGTATTGTCCAAAGGACTAGGATGACATACTTTTAATCACTGCATATGACTGATATTAATTCAAGAAGTATCCCTTATCTCCCTCATATATCAGGAATAAATAGCACCAAGCAGTCTCAATCCCTGACCCGATAGAGTTTTCAGATGAGTGGGAAAAACCATACACTGAGAAAGCAATCGCCACAGTGAAGTGCCATATAGTAAAACCAGAGAGACCTCCAGAAGGATGCGCAGAGGAACTGATAAGGACATTTAAACCAAGACCAAAAAGATAACCAGAGCTGGCCTGAGAATAAGGGGTGGTGTCAGCAACAAAGAAGGTTTTCCAGGCACAGGAGGTGTAGGAACCACCTTAGAGAGTGAAAGAAGCAGGCTCACCTACTATTCATCTCCTTTGCCTCAGTAAGGACCATAAAGTGGCAGGCGATGGACTGTGGAGCTTCACAGATTGGTTGATTCAGTCATTCATTCCATTTATTTACAATGACCAGCACGCTCGATGTTATTCCGGGTCATAGGGATTCAAAGGCAAGCAACCCAAGGTGCACCTGTTCTGAGAGGAGATGCCCTCTCAGAAAAGGGACCACTCACAGAAGATGAAGGCATCGGACAAACAGGTAAATTGACACCAACCCAAAGGGCATGCTCAGGGCCACTGATCTGATACTGGATTTTCTGTGTGGATTAGTCACTGGTCTCACTGCTGTGGCAAAAGGCCTGGTAGAAGCAGCTTCAGGAAGGGCTGATTTTGGCTCACAGTTGGAGCCACCTTCCATAGTGATGGGAAGACACCGCATGGGAGCTTGGAGAAGCTGCTCACATGTGTCTACAGTCAGGAAGTGGAGAGTGATGAACACTAGTGCTCAGCTCACTTTCTCCCTTTCATTCAGTCCAGGTCCTCCTGTCACAGATGGTCCAACCCAGCTTTTGGGTGGATCGTTCCACCTCAACTAACCAAATCTTGATAATCCCTCATAGATCTGACAAGAGGCTTGTCTCCTAGATGATTCTAGATTCTGTCATATTGACAATATTAATTTCCATCATACTGTGGAAAATATATTAGGACTTAAAAGACTGCTAAAGGAATACCATGTGCCAACTTCTGGGACTTCATGAAGAAGACCAAGCCAACCCAAATCTCAACATGGATGTCCCACCCATGAGGAATTATTGGCAGTTGGTGGGTGCTGGGAGAGAGAGAGTTTTCTTCAGAGATGCACCCCGAGACCCATACTCCAGCAGATGATTATAGGCTGAGTTTTTCTGTGCCCCAGCAATTGCTCCCAAATAGCCATAAGAGACTTAATATTAATTATAAATGCTCAGCCAATAGCTTAGGCTCATTTTTAGCTAGCTCTTATAACTTAAATCAACTCATTTCTTTTTCATCTATGTGCTGTCCCAAGGCTCATTTACCTCATCTATGAACTTCCCATGTTGCTGCTTCCATATCTGGCTCATGACTCCTCTGGCTCTGCCCTTCTTCCCAGAATTCTCTCTGCCCTGAAAATTCTGCCTAGCTATTGGACAATCAGCTTTTTATTAACAATGAGAGCAGCATAATTTCACAATGTATAGAAAGATTATGCCAAAACATTTCCCCCTTTTTGTCTAAATAAAAAAGGAAGGCTTTAACTTTAACATAGTAAAATTACATACAACAAAAACAGTTATCAAGTAAGAATTATAGTTACAATATCCAGTCCATTTCTATTTGGAAAAATTAGAGAAAATACTCTATTTTCTATCTTATCTTTGTGAGTCTAAAGTATTATACTTAATTTATCTTTTATCATAACTAAAGAAAACTTTAAGTCTAATTATTTAGTCTTTAACTTCATCAAAGACCCCAAAAGGGTGAAATGTTACCTAATGACAGGAACATCTGGCTGCCTGGTCAGCCAAATTTCTTCTGTAATGTTGGGGGATCCATCTTTGGCCTACAGGCCTAGTATATCTGACAGACATTTCTGAGAGGCAGGGAATTTTGAAAGACTGTCCTACCTTGTCTTAGCAAAGTTTGGCAGTCACTTTCTTTTGCATCCTGCTAGTCCAATTTGGACAGTATACAGTCAGTAATTGAGGCAAGGGCAGTTTCTTTGATCAAGTAGCTAGCTTTTGCCACAAAGAAAGCAAACTCCATATGGAGTTTCTTCAATTCCCATTATCTTCTCAGAAGTAAATTGGTACTGCCAGGAGCAGACATATTTCATTGTCAAGAAAAACCTTATGTTATTAAAAATATTTTAAATGTCATATTCTATAGGTCTTTGAAGTGTTTGAAGAGCATCTATCTAAATATATGTTTAACTTTGAAAACATAATATGACTACAAGTTTGAGTATTATAGATGACTACTAACCTGTTTTTCTTAATTATACATTACATTTTTAGATGATTTGCATAAGTGCAATATCCCAAACAAGAATAGAAACATACATATAGTGTAGCAAAAATAGCTTTAAATTTATATTAATAAACCAAAATCCATACCAATGTAAAATATTTTGAGATTAATAGTTGTTTTGGGGTTAAAGTAGATTCAATAATATACCCTTTTATCTCATCATTTCTATATCATATCCACTTTTTTTCCTTTAGAAAGAAATCTTTGAATTTAACTCCTTTATTTAGCTTTTTTCCTGACTATGATCAATAACAACTTGTAACCAACTCCTCTTAAATGATAATAAATGTCCATAAACCATCTTTTTGGAATGTGGGCATTGTTCTCTAAACTACTTCCTGTTGTTTAAGGATGCTGGTATCTTTGGACCCTGAGAAAATTCAGGATAATGGTTAAGTCTTGGCTGGAGTAGTCTGTGAGGATGGATCATCTCAACCATCAGCCTTGAAACTGGTCTAGAAGCAGAATTCTGAGAAGACTGTAATAGAGGCATTTTTAGATGCTGGATCACCTGGGCCATCTGTTTTCACTGGAAATACATAAACTTTTAAGGGCAACATCCATATCTCCATTAATACAAGTATAGACTGCGTGTTGTACACAAGTCAGCCAAAGATGATTTTTTTTTTTGTTTTATGTTTGAGCCGGTAAAATATATACTACATGTCTTGTAGTTTTCTAGGTTTATTTCTTTATGTCTGTAGTCGGGATTTCCAGGGCGTCTTCCTTGATCAAACCTGATTCATATCAACCTGCAATGGATCCTCTCATTTCCTGTGGAAACAAAAGCATAACCTCTTCCCCCAAAGTAACACATCTGTTGACTTCCATTTTGAAGTCAAGACATTTTAAAAATATACAGGTTGGTTTAATCCAGTAGTTTCTGTTATCAAGTGTCTTAGCAGCTATTGTTCCTTCATCAGCAATTAAAAAGTTCAAAGACAACACAATAACACACAGGATTCAGATTCTCTGTGTATTTTCCACCTTTACATGGCTTTTTAATATTACTTTACTCCCTTTTAAAGGACTTTATTATATATGTATATGCATATATACATATATACATATATATTCTGTCTATACCTCTTTTCTTTTCTCCCCCATCCTTTTGAACATTTTTAAATACCTGTAACCCATTGAGAAGTTTTTTTTCTGTTTGGGTCTGTCTTTACTGTGTATCTGTAATCTTTTCTGTATGCATGAGCAAAACTTAAACCTGCCATGTGGCTGGCAGGGCTCACTCTGGCCATGCTGTGCTGGTGGCTCAAGCCCATAGGCAGCAGCTGGGAGACATGTCTCTGTTCTGCAGCTGACATGAGATACATGAGACTAGCAAGTCATGTTTGGCTCCATTTTTGTGTGCTTAGAATCTTTTTCTAAGCTTTCTCAGGTCTTATGTGGATGTAGGTGCCTCACATTGGATGCCATTTGTATGTGGAGTTTTTCTGTGTTCCGGCAGTTGCTCCCAAATAACCACAAGAGACTTAATATTAATTAAAAATGCTCAGCCAATAGCTTAGGCTCATTTTTTGCACTAGCTTTTATAACTTAAATTAACCCATTTCTATTAATCTGTGTGCTGCCCTGAGGCTCGTTTACCTCATCTATGAACTTTCCATGTTGCTTCTTTTGTGTCTGGCTTGCAGCTCTTCTGACTTCGCCCTTCTTCTTCCCAGCATTCTCTCTGCCCCGAAAATCCTGCCTAGCTATCAGCCAATCAGCTTTTTAATAACAATGAGAGCAGCATATTTTCAGTGTACAGAAGGACTATTCCACAGCAGATGGTCCCATACCCACATGTGCAGACAACACTAATAGATTCAGTGGTTATTTAAGAAGAGAGACACACACAACAGAGACAGACAGAGGGACAGAGCGAGAGCAGATGAAGTTGGCCGGGAAGGGGAGGCTAGAGGGCAAACTGGAAAGGAGTAGATGTACAAATATCAAATGAAATATTTAATTTAAAATTTGATATGTCTGATTAAGTCTACTGGCTTCAGGCCTGAAACAAAGAAGTGGGAGAGTTTGAGGCTTGATCAAGAGAAAGTGGTAACAGATTAAAGAAGCCAGTGTGTAAAATGTGTAGACTCACGCTGACAAGGGGGGTATGGCTAGCCACTCCCTTCCACATAGATTATTTTGAGATAAAAGGTCAAAACCACCTGAGAACTGGTCAAAACATAGTGAAACCACAACCCAAAAACTCATTTCATAAGCAAGGTCTAGAGTCCTAAATGTTTCTGGTAAAAAGAATAATGCTGTGGGATGTTCTGTATGGCAAATGTGTTGCTAATTAGTCAATAAATAAAACACTGATTGGCCGTTGGCTAGGCAGGAAGTGTAGGCGGGGCAAGGAGGAGAATAAAGCTGGGAAGTGGAAGGCTGAGTCAGAGAGACACTGCCAGCTGCCACGATGAGAAACAGCATGTGAAGATGCCGGTAAGCCACGAGCCACGTGGCAAGGTATAGATTAATAGAAATGGGTTAATTTAAGCTGTAAGAACAGTTAGCAAGAAGCCTGCCACGGCCATACAGTTTGTAAGCAAAATAAGCCTCTGTGTTTACTTGGTTGGGTTTGAAAGGCTGTGGGACTGGCAGGTGAGAGAGATTTGTCCTGACTGTGGGCCAGGCAGGAAAACTCTAGCTACAAATGGCGTCCAACGTGGTGGCAAGAGTTTCCACCTAAAAACTGAGAAAAAAAGATTCTAAAACGGAGCTAAAAACAGCTTCCTAATTGTCTCTCTCAAATGAGCGGCAGCTGCCTGTTTGAGCTACTGGTGGGTTCCTAGAGTGCGTGCTCGACCTGCAGTATGGCGGGAATGAGGCCTCTGCAAGTGGCACATTAAGCTACATGGTGGATTTAGCATTTGCTAGTGCAAAACAAAAAAGGGTTTCTGGGCTACTTGCTGCTTGAATAAAAGCATAGACCCACGATAGCTCCCAGAGCTGGCGGTAAACCACAGCCATGTTGGGAAGCTGAGGTGGGCGGAGCCAGCAGCCACAGCTGCTGCAGTTTAAGGCAATAGATTCACAATAAGACAGATTCAGATGTAATAGTTTGCAATGTGTGTAAAAGATACGTAGGCTTGAAAGAGACAAAAAAGATGATATATAGAGTTATAGAAACAAATACATAGTTTTAAAAAATAAAGTCTTTAAAGAGACAGTAAAGGTAGTATAAAAAATAAGCCACGTAAAAATGGATATTACACAGAGAATCTGGATTGTGTTGTCTTTGGGATTTTTAACTGCAGAAAAACATTTGATTGTAAAAGCTGTTGAGTTAAACCAATATATATATTTTAAAGATACCTTGACTTCAAAATTTGGATATAAGGATGTATTGCTTTGGAAAAGAGTCTCTTTTGTTTCCACAGAAAGCCAGAGGCTATGGATTTGTTCAAGATTAAGATACATCAGGTTTGACCAGCCAAGACCCCCTGAAAGGTCTTTGATGACACCATGGCCCAGATGATCCAACATCCAGAACGGTTTGAAGGCATCTGGCTCAGACAATACAGCCTCATGGACTATTCCATAATCCTAAAATTTTCTTTGTTTCCCCATAAGATACAGCGCCCCCCTCCAGCAGGAAGTAGTAAGAGAAGCTACGCCCAAATTCCCAAATTATATGTAATTTTACTTTGTTAAGGTTAAAACCTTCCTTTTTGAAAAAAAAAATGGGGGAAGTGCTGTGGGATGTTCTGTATGGCAAATGTGTTGCTAATTAGTCAATAAATAAAACACTGATTGGCCGTTGGCTAGGCAGGAAGTGTAGGCGGGGCAAGGAGGAGAATAAAGCTAGGAAGTGGAAGGCTGAGTCAGAGAGACACTGCCAGCTGCCACGATGAGAAACAGCATGTGAAGACACCGGTAAGCCACGAGCCACGTGGCAAGGTATAGATTAATAGAAATGGGTTAATTTAAGCTGTAAGAACAGTTAGCAAGAAGCCTGCCACGGCCATACAGTTTGTAAGCAAAATAAGCCTCTGTGTTTACTTGGTTGGGTTTGAAAGGCTGTGGGACTGGCAGGTGAGAGAGATTTGTCCTGACTGTGGGCCAGGCAGGAAAACTCTAGCTACAGAATAATGTTCTTTATTCACTATAAAATGACTGTACATCACCTTTTTGTACTCAGTGCCTGTCACAAAATATGTCGAAAGGCAAAAACAGATGGGAGGAGGGAGAATTACGTAGATCATCATACAAGATTGCTGTGGCTACCACAAGGGGTCAGATAAAGGCAGGGGTATGTTGCTGAAGAATTAGGAACAGAGCAGTGGCTCTGAGAGATGGCCTGGTAAGACAGGGGTTATAAAGGAATCGGACTCAGGTAGCTGTCAAGGAAAGAGAAGGAAAATCCACCAGGTCCATAAGAATGAGCAAGGAAGTTTCCAAGACAAACTCAGGGTGGGCACAGCTGTCCTGTGCAAGGAGAGGGTGGGGGCAGAGAAAGCAAGAACAGGAGGTGAAGATCCGTGATAGGAAGAAAGGAGGCCCGGCCATGCTGCCTGCTCTTGGATTAGGCTCCCAGGACTCTGAACGAAGATTAGGGGTGTGTGTGTGTGTGTGTGTGTGTGTGTGTGTGTGTGTGTGTGTGTGTGTTCTTTTTAGCCACTAATAAAGAGGAATATAATAAGAGGTATTTCTTCAAAATTGCTCACACTGTTAACAACAACAACAAAAAAAAAGCACCAAAAAAAAAAAGGCCAATTTAAAGATGTGGGAATGAATTCTGGCTGGAAGATAAATACAATCTTAAGAGAAAGCCAAAAATGTGGAAAAATTAAAAAAGCACACCTGGGAATTTACATCCCTCTTGCTTTCTGCCACAACCAGAAAAGGGATGAGAGGAAGAAAGTGCAAAAGTGTGTAACAGATGGACTGCTGAAAGGCTCTGAAACTCTCCTTGGTACAAGGAAAGTGGGGGAAAAAAAAACCTTGTTACTAATTGTGCAAAATAATCATTCTAGAAGGAACCAACCTAGAAGTTAAAATGAAGCTGAATTCAGAAAGACCAAGCTCAGCTCTCAAGGTTAAGTACACTTCTTTCTGTACGCTCTGTCCACAATATTGTGCCATAATTACAGACATGGAGCGAGAATCTTCAGAACAGCACTTATCTGCAGAGCAGAGAGGATCAAGTAAGACTTTTAGGTTCTCTGGCCACAATAACAATAATCAAAATAACCCTAAATCTATACACTTTGTAAACGGAATATGGAAATATGTTCTTATTTACTATAGAAGAGAATAAATTACACAGATAGTGATTGGGTTGGGGTATTAGCCTAGCCTTTAATGGTTAAGCCATCTCTCTAGCCCTAAAAGATACTTTCATTTGTTTGTTTATTTGTCTCAAATCCTGCTCATTCTTTACATGAGGTCAGCATAGCTATGGGAGTTTGAATGTGACTGGCCCACATAAGCTCATATGGAGCGGCACTATTAGGAGGTGTGGAGTTATTGGAGGAAGTGTGTCACTGTGGGGGTGGGCTTTGAGGTTTCCTATGCTCAAACTACACCCAGTGTCTCCATTCACTTCCTGTCACTTGCGGATAAAGATATAGCTTCTTCTCCACTCTCAGCTCCTTCTCCAGGACCATGTCTGCCTGCATGCCACCATGTCACACCATGATGATAACAGACTAAACGTCTGAAAATGTCAGCCTTCCCAATGAAATGTTTTTCCTTTATAAGAGTTGCTGTGGTCCTGGTGTCTTTTTACAGCAAAAGAAACCCTAAGACAATAGCTTTTATACAAAAACTCAGCAAAGCAGTAATTCAGGCAAAGAAACGCTTCTGTGATCAACTCCACCTGCCACATGATCCATCTTGGCTGTGTGAAGATTTAGAACCTGAGAAAGCCAGCCTAGCATTACTGCTTTGGGCAGCTTGGGCATCTTCTCAAATTAAACAATTCATTTGGGCGTCCTTATAGCGTAGTATGCAGTTGGAAGCAATAAAGACAGAGCCATTCCACGTGTCTTTTGCCCCAAGTCCTACAAAAGCACAACTCAGTATCAGAACATGACACTGACTTAGTCAAGGTCACTTTAGATGAACAGATGGGGGAAAGGCCCAGAGGCTGCAGAGGACCTTCACCAGGGCCTGCTGTCTCTCTGCCTGCACTGACACTGAGCTGGTGGACCATATCACTTTGAAAAGCAAGGAATAGGTTCCTAGCCATCGTGTTACTAGCTCCTTCTTTCTATCAGCCCTGGAGAGCATTTCTTCTCACTCACTCAGCATTTGGACAAGCAACTAGAAACACTCCACAATGCCACTGGTCTCTTCCAGCAAAGAAAAACAAATCTTAGGAACACTTGGGTCACATGTGGCTCTCCTGCTTGCCCACCTCTTGTTGATACCTTACCCAACGTTGCAAGTAAAATGCTTCATCCCTTGAGGAATAGATCTAGGCCTGCAATATGCTGAACATGGTTCTCAGCTCCATCCCTGGAGCTGCCACCAGAGCCAAGAAAGACAGACTGTGCTGGGTGTGGCACTCATCTGTAATCCCAGTACTCAGTGGAGGAAGAGATGGCAAGGTCAGGAGACCAAGGTCATCCTCACCTACATAGTAAGAGAGAGAGACGGGCTACATCCTTCCATCTCAGAAGTAGGGAGGGAGGGAGGGAGGGAGGGAGGGAGGGATATACTGGTACACATTCTCCTAATAATAGAAGAAAAGAGAGGCCTCTTCTGGAGCAGTCTTCAGTGATGCATAGAACCAACTCCATAAGGTGTTCTGTGTTATGCACCTTGCTCAAAAATTGGCTCCTACTTTGGTGCAAGAGCATAAAACTAAAAGTTCTGATGTGATCCTTTGTACTTTGTCCCACATAAGGCAGGTGACATCCTGCAGTGTCACTGGATAGAGGATGTGGCCCGCCCTTGCTCTGCTGTGGTTGTCTGAGTGGGTGCTGTATGGTGTTCTCTACTGCGGCTGACCCACAGGTCACCCCCTCATACCTGTGCTGGTGTCATGATTAGCGCTCTCTCCGTGTTAAGCACAACTCTAAACAAACTCAAAGTCTAATCAGTTTGACTCCTTCTCCACCCCTCAGGACAAAATTCACTTATAGCAACGCAGGATTTTATCCTTTGGGGTATGAAAATTAAACTTTGGCTTATCAACATGGTTGCTATGTGCTGCTAGAGAATTATGCAAATACTTTAATAACTTTGTTGCAATTTGAAAATTTTTGGAGGAAAATACCCCAGCTGCAAGCAGGCTAATAAAATAAATGAGTTTGCTATTTTTGGTTTTGCTTCATTTTTTTCCCACTGAAATTCATTCACTTTTTAGGCTGATTTTGAGAATCATCCATTGACAGATACATTTTTCCCCAGTTCTTTCATGTCTAGTTGTGCATCTACCCACAAGTGCGTTGTTATTGTGGGTTATCGCATTACATTTACATACATATATATTGAAGTATTTACATATTCTACATCTATTCTTTTGAATCACTGATTCCTTGTTATTTGTGGAGGATGTGGCATAAAAGTCATTTTTGAGAACTGCAAGCTTAACAGACAGCAATGGTGAGTGATGTAGACTATATCCGAGACAAACTGCCCCCTGCCGTGCAGCGTCCCTGCCATGCAGCGTCAGGCAGGAGTGACAGAAGACTCCCAGTGCTGCACGCTCCGCCTGAGTTCGGTTCCTGGTCCACAAACCAACAGTTTCCTTGGGAGGGTTAGAAGTGCCACCTGGGAAGGGCCTGCCTGGCACACAGTGACTCAGCAACAGAAGTCGTTGTCATTACAGTGAAAACAGTGTTCAGAAACTAGAAAACACAAGCTGTCTGTTGTGGACTCTTTGAAGAACAAGGGAGGGCGAGGGAGCAGAATGGATGGCTGACGTCAAGCTACCCATGTGCACTGCTCTCTATCGCACAAAGCGGAGAAAGGCTTCTGTCTGCTGATGAAGTGGTGCTTTCAGCTGCTAAGCAGAGGGTCCCGAGCTTCCCTCAGGGTACCACTGCAATAAAACAAGAAGCTCACACAGACTAAAGAGGCAGAGAGGTTGCCCAGTAGCCGTCCCCTCCTTAGCTACAATGACCAAGATCCCCAGTAGATGCCTGAAACCTCTAATAATACCAAATCCTACACTGACCATGTTTCTTCATATATGCATGTTCAAAAATACACACAGACCTACGATAATGTTTAGCTTATAATTAAAGCCTAGTAAAACATTTATAGTAACTATGAATAAAATAGAACAATTATAGAAATGAGTTGCAATAGAAGTTACTTAGAATATGATTTATTTCTGGTAGTTTCCAGGGTTAGGTCTCAGGAGGAAGCTTTGGATTTTTTATCTCCTCTCTCTGTGAAAGCAAGCCAACAGATTTCCATACTCTTCCCAGCTTTACTGCACAAACCCTGCCCCCTCACTCCCTCCAGCGCAAGCCCTGTGCTTATCCAGGCAATATTTACCTCTACAGTTTCCTCCCACCAAGGAAAACGTTAATACATAGACTTTTTTCTTTCATGTACCAGCACCATTCCCACGAATGCACGTTAGCAACCTGAGGTCCTCAACTTTCTTAACTAAATTGACACAGAGAATAAGAGTCTTACGTAAACCCAGCAAAAGAGAACACAGAGCCCGATTGACAAACGCAGCGGCATTCTCTAAAGGAGGGCAACGCTGCTACTTTGCTTTTAGACATGTGACCACATACAGAGAGGAGGCAGCGGGGACATTCATGTCTGTTCTTGGGTCAAACAGACCATGACCTTCCTCAGAAATGACAAGTCATCATGGAGAGAAAAACTGGTGAGATCCACCCTGGATGGCTCAGTAAGGTGTGACGACTCACAGCCCAACTCTGAATGAAAATTGTGAGGGAAGGATTTACAGCAGTGCTTCTCAAGCTTCCCCACGCTGCGACCCTTTAATACAACCCCTCATGGTGTGGTGACCCCCAACAATTAAATTATTTCGTTGCTACTTTATAACTGTAATCTTGTTACTGTTATGAATCATAATGTAAATATCTGTGTTTTCTGATGGTCTTAGGAGACCCAAAGGAGTCATGACCCACAGATTGAGAAACACTGGTTTAAAGGAACCAGGAGAGGTCATAGATACTGCTTCCAATAAGGTGCCTCACTGCTCACAGACTTTCTCAGTGCTGGGGAATGGTCCAGTCTGGAAAATGGGACAAGAAAGGGACAGTAACTCCTGAGCTCACCCCAGAGGCTTTATAGAAAATGTGTCTCTGTAATAACAGAAACAAGAGAGCACTGTAATGATATTTAAACCACACAGAATATAGCCATTTATGGTTATGAAAGCAATGAATGCCTGTTGAAAAAAAATGGAAAGAAAATAAGTTCAGCAATAAAACTATGCAACAATTATATACCATGCTATGATACAGAGACAGTTACAGCTTCCCATCTGTTCTCCACACGTGCATCTATGTGTATATACGTTATATGTGTATTCATATTGCAAAATCTGGATCATATGCTGTCAGAAGATAAATAAATCTAATTTTAAAAAATTTAAAGGGGTCAGCAACATGGCTTAGTGAGTAAAAATGCTTGCAGCCAAGCCTGACTGCATAAGTTTCCATCCTTGGGACCTACATCATGGAAGGAGAGAACCGATTCCTGAAAGTTGGGCTCTAACTCCCATGTGCACACTATGGCACATGTATGCCCCCCACAGTAGATTAAATCAATATAGTTTAATATTTTAAGATCATATGGTATACCTAAATGTATACAGTGCTTTATTCACTTAACAAATATATGATGTATTATTTTTCAGATACTTCAATAAACCTTAAGAGTATTGTTTTCAATGTCTGCAAACTTCTTCTTAAACACATGTTCATAGTCCATTGTCATTTTTCTCTTTCTTTCTTTCTTTCTTTTTTTTTTGTTACCATAAGAAATTCTAGAATGAGCTTTTGTCTAAGCATTACTATGTCATAGGCCCATGATTAAACATTTTTAGGATTTGGGACCCTGCTGCCTATGTGCCTAATAGACTCAGTGGGTCATATGCCATAGCTAGGCTGTGGGTTTTGTTCTCCTGAAATCATCAGTCCTAAGTGGCGAGGTAGGGGGTGTCTTTCTTTAATTGCCAGCTTTCCAGAAAAGAACCATCTCATTATTTTACTCATAATTCTTTTCCATTACTAGTGAGGCTGGGCACGTTTTCAAAAGATGAGTGGCCACTTTATTTCTGCCCAGTTGTAGCTCATTTCAAGTATTTAATGACCTTCTATTGGAATTTTGTGAGCACCAAAGTTACGTTTTAATTACTGTACCTAAGAGATCCATGAAACAAAATGCCTCTAACCTGTAAGCCTTGCATAAGGACGGATATTTCCTGAAATGCTGGAGGCTGTTGTTTACGGAAGATAACAGCCACATGCTTTCACTCCCCTGAAAAGTCTGTTTGACTCATCTGCATCACATATGCTTGATCACATGTAGGCAGGAAATACATCAGGATGTGTGCTTGTCCCTGATTGGACCTGATGGGAAATGTGGTGGCCTTAGGGGGTTGCCTTTTTAAGCCTCTGCAAAATGTAACTTGTTGCCATTCTTCTGGGAACCCAGGAATGGACCTGGCCAGAGTCTGCCATCCTGGCCAGTATTTAATTAAAGCTTGCTTCAAATTTGGCTCAAGATTGTGGTAGTGATCTTATTCTCACCCAGTGGGATTAACAATTTTATTACTGATTTGTATGAACGTACTGTATAATAAGGACTTAATCATGTATTGTTTGCATCAGAAATATTTTTCATTTACTTTTAATATCACTCATGGTGCTCTCAGTTCACAGTAAGCAAGAGTGCAAGGAAACCAGCAAACTAGATCACTCTGTGGGTAGAAAGTAAGGTTTACTGGGGATTCAAACAGCCAGGCTGTCTCCCAAGGGGCAGAGAGAACAGCAAGAAGGAGAGAGAAACCTTGCCAGTTTTAAGGGGACAGGTAGCAGTCAGGGTAGGGGTTGGGGGAGCATGTAAGTTAGAACAGCCTGGGATCTAGCATGCTACTGCAGTCTTCTTGGGTTAATCAGAACCTAGAAGTCCTTGCTGGAGAAAGTCGGCTCTGGGGGTGGATAAGGGAAGTAATGGAATTGCTTGGCAAACAGAAACATGCTTCACAAGGTTCTCTAGGCTTGGTTTATTTGCTAGTTGGTGACTGTGATTATGATCAAAAACGGTAGGACACCCTGGAAGACCATGATCACAAGGGGCTGGAAGATGTTCCAGACCTCGATAGTGGAGATGGAGAGCCCCACATGTGTTTGATTGAGGACAGAGAGCCTCCAATCTGGACAGTATTTAGATGCGCAAGTGGGTCGCTCCCACAACATGGAAGCAAGCCATCAGTCTGTTTAACACTCTGCTTTCAGTCTCATTGGGGCAAGCTTTTCTCTTGTGCCCTTGGTCTCCAGTGGCATCTGTGTTTCTCTGTATTTGTGCAACGAACACTATGGGACAGACAACTTCTCCTCTGGACTTATTCTTAACTCGTTACCCAGATGTTAACACATATGCTCATAATCTTTTGGTTCTGATTAAAAAGTCCAAACTTGTCACCTTCTGCAGGTTGGAATGGCCAGCACTCAATGTTGGCTGGCCTCCTGAGGGAACCTTTGACCTGGCCCTTATAGGGGCAGTGGGGGAGATTGTCTTCAGACCACAAGTGGGGCACCCCAACCAAGTGCCCTACATAGTGGTCTGGAGGGACTTAGTAAAGGGCCCCCTTCCTGGATTAAACCATTCTTTCCCGAACAGTTTAAGGTCCTGGCCGAGAAAGACTTACTCACCAAGGGCCCTTCGGCTCCTAAGCTGGAGGTCCTTCAAGGAGGCAACACAGAGGCCACTGCACCATCCCCCAATAACCCCCAATTCAGCCGAATGCTCCTGCCTCTGGGGCAAGAGAAGGACCGGCCTCAGGACCCCAGTCGTAGGGGAGATACCTCTGACCCTGGCACAACAGTCCTTCCCCTTAGGGTTGCAGGACCGCCCCCCAACAGGATGGCAGTCAACCATACCACTACTGGCCCTTTGCCGCTAGTGATCTTTATAACTGGAGAGTCCAAAATGCACCCTTTTCAGAAAACCCTAAGGAGCTGATTAGCCTCTTTGAGACAATTCTCTTCACCCACCTCCCCACGTGGGACGATTGCCAGCAGCTTTTGCAGGTCCTCTTCATAATAGAGAAGAGAGACCAGATATAGGCCGAGGCCCAGAAGTTGGTTATGGGTCCTACTCGAGTGCCCACAGGTAACCAGGCTCTCATAGATCCAGCTTTCCTCCTAATTCTCCTGGCGAGGGACTACAACACATCTGAAGGTAGGTGGGACCTCCTGGTCTATCGCCAGGCTGTTGGTGGTGGGTCTCAAGGCAGCTGCAATACAGCCTGCGAATTTGAGTAAGGTCTATGATGTTAGACAGGGAGCAGATGAAAGCCCAGTGGTGCTCCTGGAGCGCCTTCAGGAGGCCTCCAGGAGGCCAACGCCTTACAATCCTGAGTCCCAGGAAAATGCCGCTGCAATGACCCTGGCTTTCATTAACCAGTCAGCTCCGGGTGTCAAGAGAAAGCTACAGAGACTGGAACGCCTTGGAGAAAAGAGTATTAGGGATTTTAGTAGAGGTGGCTGAGAAAATATATAATGGAAGGGATAGTGCAGAGGAAAAGAAAATTAAAAGGGAGCAGCGTAAGAATCAGCACTTTGCTAGTGTGCTGCTGGCAGCTACTGCAGAACCGGAAGAGCACCAAAGGTGACCTCGGCGCCTGTGGCTGGGGAGGAGGATGAGAAACCGAGAAACCGAGAGGTAACAAAGAAAGGCCCCAGCTGGGAAAGAATCAATGCGTGAACTGTAAAGAAGAAGGGCACTGGGCCCAAGAATGCCCCCAAAAGGCGGCTGTGGGCAGTACTAAAGTCCTTAGCCAGCGGGATATAGACAGTGATTAGGGAAGATGGGGTTTGCCCCCCCTATCTCCGAGCCCAGGATAACCCTAAGAGTGGAGGGGAGACCAATTGACTCCATGGTGGACAAGGGAGCTCAGAACTCAGTGCTACTGAGGGCTGAGGGACCCATGACAGACAAAAAGACTTGGGTTCAGGGTGCCACCAGAGTCAAACCTTATTCATGGACTACCAAAGAACGGTAGACTTGGGAATGGGCAGGGTAACCCACTCATTCCTGATAATTCCAGAATGCCCACACCCATTGTTAGGCCGCGATTTACTGACCAAAATGGAAGCCCAGATATATGTCTCTAATGAAGGAGCTAAATTGCTTAATGAAAATGGGAAACCCATTCATGTACTGGTGACCGATAGTTTGACTGGAAAGTACAGGCTGCATCAGGTAGCCACTGAGCCTGACCCCCCGCTGGAGAAATGGCTATAGGAGTTCCCATCTACCTGGGCCAAAACAAGGGAAATGTGGCTGGCAATGCATCGATCCCCCTAAACCCCCACTCCTCTACCTCCCCACTCCCCCACCTCTCCCATCTATGTGGAATTTGAGCTGGGGGCAGACCCAGTCAGGGTCTGTCAGTACCCCACGCCCCTAGAGGCCGATAAGGGCATCACACCACACGTCACGGGGGCTACTGAACTTAGGTGTCCCTCAGGCCTGTGCAGTCGGCCTGGAACATACCCCTGTTGCCAGTCAAGAAGCCTCATACAAATGATTACAGACCACGTCAGGAGTTGCCGGAGATCAACAAAAGGGTGATTGGCATACACCCCACAGTGCCTAACCCCTATAGTCTACTCAGTTCGTTGCCCCCGGCCCGGCAATGGTATACTGTCCTGGACCTAAAAGATGCCTTTTTCAGTCTGCCTCTAGCCCTCCAAAGCCAACAGTACTTCGCCTTTGAGTGGCATGACCCAGAGGTCGGGATCAGCAGCCCATGGACCAGACTATCACAAGGATTCAAGAACTCCTCCGCCATCTTTGATGAATCTCTGCATGAGGACCTGGGTGAGTACCGGGCACAGAACCCAGAAATCAGTCTGTTGCAGTATGTTGGCGACTTACTGATTGCAGCCGCAGATGGAGAAACCTGCCTGACTGGGACTGAGCAGCTATTGCGAACCCTGAGGAACACAGTACCGCACCTCAGCCAAGAAAGCCCAACTCTGCAAGCAGCAGGTAACATACCTGGGGTACGTCTTGAAGGAAGGGCAGCAGTGGTTCTCGGACACGCGGAAGGAGACAGGACTTCAGATCCCAACACCTACTGCCAGGCAGCTGAGAGAGTTCCTAGGCTCAGCAGGTTTCTGTGACCTGTGGATCCCATGAAAATACGAGATCCAGCGTTTCCCGATCCTATCAAGGCACCAAGCACCTGGCAAGGCTCTCTCTTGTGTCACTCGCTAAAGACACCAGTATTTTAAGAAATGGAACAGCCCCTTTGATGACTAAATTTGCTGTCGCTTCTGAACAACTAAAAAGTAATCTGTGGCTACCACTCAGAAAAGGAAACAGTTTTCTGCTTTTCTGGTGCTAAATTCTTAAAAGAACCATTGGAGGTCTGGGGATGTGGCACAGTGTGTGGAGGCCACAGGTTCAATCCCCAGCAGCCACTCCGTACAAAAAGAAACAGTTGTATAAATCTTTCTGTAAAGAAACAAAGCAAAGTAAGTATTTTCAGGGATTTTTTTCCCCAGAAAGTACAAAAATATTCTTTATATAGCTTTTTTGTGTGTGTGAAGCAGGGCTTCACCATGTAGATCAGGCTAACTTTGAACGCACAGAGATCTGTCTGCTTCTGCCCCTACAGCACTAGTATTAAAATGTTCACCACCACACCTGACTATGTAGCTTGCTCTAATATTGATCCTAAACCAACGTTAAATCTAAGACAGGAACAAGCAAACAAGCAACTTAGTAAAAGTATATGGGCTCCCCCAGGAGAACTGGACAGAAACAAAGTTCTCAATTAAAGAAAGAATACTGTGGAAGTTTAAATGATGATGTCCCCCATGGGCTCATGTGTTTGAACACTTGGTCCCCAGTGGGTGGCGCTGTTTGGGAAGATTTAGGATGTGTAGCCTTGCTGGAGGAAGTATGTCACTTGGGGCAGGCTTTGAAAGTTGAAAGCCTCATCCCGTCCCATTGTTCTCTTCTTCCTGTTTGCTGTGGAGACTGTGAGCTTCATGCCTGCCTGCCTGCTGCCATGCTTCCCCACCATGAGAGCGTCTTGGCCCTCTGAATCCACCCATTAGCCCAAGGACACTCCCCCTTCTGTAAGTTGCCTTGATCATGGTATTTTTACAACAGAAAAGTAACAAATACAGCTGTTTATAAAAATAAACCTTCATTTCCTGTCAACAAAACAAATGTTTACAGGCCTGAAAAAGCCATGACTCTCGAGACATTTTCAGAAAGGCAGAGTTTTCACGCTTGGTGTTTTATACCACACTCTGCATTTCTTCATAATTTTGAGTTATTTATTTGGGATGGGAAACATCAGGACAATGTCATGATTTTCATGTCACATTTTACTCCGATGCTAGGATAAACGAGCTAGCATTTATGCCAGCCTTCAGTATCTTTAGATCTGAGACACAACCAGGGGTGATTTTTAATTACTGAGACTGACAAAATTTTGCCACTGTGACTTCCCAAAACTCTGACAAACAGCCTGGAAACTCCCACTCTGAAACAATCGTTCGTGTTTGCCAGCCTTTCTGACAGACCAGGCTGGCCAATTATGTCATAATAGATTGCGGTAATTAAGCATTTCGACAGGAGAGGGACTTGTTTATGTTCCCGGGCAATGTGCCCTGCCAGGTTTCACACTCTGAGCTGCGGATGCAAAGGCACAGAGAAGCCTGAAAGGCGCGGTGGTGACGTCTGTGGACACAAACCCATAAATCTCAGTTCCCAATCCCAGGGCCAGGCTTCGCTGTTGTCCTGCCTGTCTTCTTTCTGTACCTCAACTGTAGGGGCCCAGGAAGCCGGCGTACCAACACCAGCCGGAGCTTTTTCCAAAGGCAGCCATGTTGGAAGCTTTCCTTTGGCTCTCTAGCCTAAGTTAATATCCTCTCTGTCAACTCTAGGCGCTCCCTCTCCTCACCATCCATTTTCAATCCCATCACAAGAAACATGCTTGGAAGAAATATTCCTCCATCTTCATTGGCATTGTCAATATCCTGAGACTTCATTTTTCCTTAACTATTATACCTGGTTTTTAGTTAAAGCCTTTTGTCTACCTTGAGCCTATCTATAACTCAACTTTTAACCTACTGCCCAACTCATTTTTTTGAATCATAGATCATCTAATGACCCCACTTTTTCCAAAACACCCCATGGCCCTAATTACCAACAATAATTAGATCCAGGGAATTCGAATGCTGTGGAATACACTAGATATTACTTGAAGGACTTTATATGGCCAACTAACTTTGAGAATTGCTAAGTCAAAAGATATATCTACTGCTCTTTATTATAAACCTCCCCAGAGCCACTTAGAGCTGCTGTGTACCATGTAGCTCTAAGGGGTAAGTGCAGCCCATGCTGAAACTCCTGTTAAAGAATAGAGCTGGACATGTGGTACATGCTTATAATCCCAATACTTAGCAGGCTGAGGCAAGAGAACTGACACCAACCTGGGCTACACAGCATGATCCTGTCATAATAATTAAATAATTAGAAATATATTATGAGTGATAGTATATGGTGCATACTTTAAAATATTCATAAGACATGAGTCATAAGTATTGGATCCCCACTTATTGGGTATTCCACTACCAATGCAATAAGCCAATCAAGCCAAATTAATAAGTCCGGGTTTAATAAACAGAGTGAAGCAACTCCCAAGTGACTCTCGGGAAGGCAGGAGGGAGAGCATGTGGCAGGTCTGAGGACCAGGTCTAAAATAGCCTGTAGGCGTGGTCTTGAGCAGCCCCAGGGGAGGAGCTGGCCCTTGGTGGGCTTTCTTTGGGGTGGGGTCTGGGGAGAGAGAGATGTGGGGCCAAAGTGGGGCTTCCACCTAAACACTGAGGCTTAAGTATAACACATTCTCTTTTCAGCCTTGCTGATATGAATTAAGATATACTGTATCCAGGGCAGGACAGATGGCTGGGTGGTCAAGAACATGGGCTGTTCTTCTGGAGGACCCAGGTTCAACTACCAGCACCCACAAGCTGACAACCATTTATAACTCCAGTCCTGGGGGATCCAACGCTCTTCTGGCCACCACAGGCACTGCACACATGTAAAACACAGACAGCCACGCAGGCAAAACACCCAAACACAGAAAGCAAATTTTGAAAAGATATATTATATGCTCTGCCCAGCCCATTTTCAAACATGGTTGAGGGGCCCACTTCTCATAAGATCTCATCTTCTGCGTGCCTCCAGGTAAAATGGAAAGAGATCATTTTCCCAAGTGGAAGGGGCACAATACCCAGGATTGAAAAGACTTCAGAAACGGAAAACCTGGGCTTGCCAAACTGCTCTCAGATGCAAGAGGGCCGCCACGGCCCAGGCTGGTAGTGGTGGCAGCAGTCACAATGTGGACACTGATTTTCCTGACCTCAGCCAACCACCAGGAACCCGCAAAAGGTTTCCTGCGCTATCACTAGCCCTGGTGGATCATCCGAAATTACTTCAGCTTTTCCTGAAGGTTCTGTGTGCTGGCCTGACATGGAAAGGTGCCCTCCCATAGCAGGACAGCCACCCACTTCCACATCATGGGGCTCCTGTAAGAGATAAATTACTATGGTCCATGTAAGGTACCTTTGTAGGTCATCAAAGAGTCACAAATAAGTAGGAGATGCTAGGTCCCTGTGTTAGCATTCAGATTCACTTTTCGGAATCCTGGACAATAAACAGATAATACCCTGGCCCGCCCAGTATCCTGACTTCATCTTAGATACATCCCACTTGAAGAGAAAACCCCTCCTCTCCGCTTCTCCCTATTCCCATGAGGTGTGTGCACCTCCATGCTCTCTCTTTCTCTCTCTCTGCCCCTCCCTCTCTTCTCGTCCCCTCTATTCCCTTCTACCTTCTCCCCAACAAACTTTCCGTGTGGATGCCACGTCTGCATGGTGTGAGTAACATTCCACTGCTCCATGCCACAGCCTGCCGCCAAGTCTGAATGCCGTGTCTCCCTCACCCACTGGGGTACTTTGGCCCAACCCTCCAAGGCCTCCCGTGTGCCCTTTCATAACACCTGACTTCCCCAGCAGGCAGCAGAGGCCTGCTTGTCCAGAAACTTTGAGTTTGTAGGGTTGCAAAGTTATAGTCTGCTACATGACCTCTATATGACTCAGCCTATGTATCAGAAAAGGGGAAGCCGGGTGGTGGTGGTGGTGGCGGCAGTGGCGGCGGCGGCGGCGGCGGCGGCGCACGCCTTTAATCCCAGCACTCGGGAGGCAGAGCCAGGCGGATCTCTGTGAGTTCGAGGCCAGCCTGGGCTACCAAGTGAGTTCCAGGAAAGGCGCAAAGCTACACAGAGAAACCCTGTCTCGAAAAACCAAAAAAAAAAAAAAAAAAAAAAAAAAAAAAAAAAAAAGAAAGAAAGAAAGAAAGAAAAAAAAGAAAAGGGGAAGGGGCACCTCGATCCCCAAGACAGACACCTGAACCAATATGATGGGCATTTGGGAAAGGTACAGTACTAGACACCAGGAAGATTGTACCTCCCCAAAGAAATCAGCCAGTGAGGACGAAAGGAAGGAAAGATGTGACTAGGAATAGAAAACCCACTGTTTTGTGCCAAATGGGTACACCAGCCATTTTTGCCTTTTATGTGGGATTACACCCACTTTCATAGACCCAAAAAGAAAATCTGCCTCCTTTTCACTACTTGAACTTTCCCAAGTTCGTTCTTAAGGAGTGAGGGTCTTGTTTCTCACAGCTGCCCCAGCCCTTCAGCTGTTGTGTTGGCACTTCAACAGGATCAACCTCAGATCAGCTTGGTCTGTCCTTGATACCCTCCCTACCTTCAAGAGGCTGAGCGGCAGGCAGAGCAACAAATTACACCTCGACACGGGAGTAATAGCCCTCCCAGTGTCCCCCAGCACGGCAGTGTCTGACCAAGATGACTCATCACGGATTTCCATGATGGCCTCATCCTCCCAACTGACCCTTATAATCACTGGACAACATGGTGATTAAGAGAGAACCATGGGGGCACACTGACTCAAACCCCGCCTGTATCGGCTGTTTCTGGGTAACTTCGATCTGAGTTTCAGTGTCTATATCCATAAATGGAGGAGAACAGCAGCAAGAGTCCCCGGCCCACTGCTCATTCCCAGAGCTGAGATAATGTATGGAAAACACTTAGCGCAATCCCTGTCACAGAGAGAACAAAGCATTCGCACACTCCGCCCTAGAGGCCAGATCCAGCCCACCACCTGCTTTTATAAATAAAAGAGTTTGGATCACAGGCAATCTCTTCTCTTTCACGGCTCCTTTTCTGGTGCCGAAGCAGAGATGAGTCTTTGTGGCAGAGACCAGAGTGGACTTCAAGGGGAAAATCTTCCAAGCCCTGCAGTAGACGCTTGCTCACTTGCCGTTGACTCACTGCCAACCAGAGCACTCAGCATTCACTCCCTCATGAACCCTGCCATTTCTCCTCTGCTCTTTGCCCAACATTCCTTTTGCGCAGCATGCCTCTCCCCCACCTGGATAAGTAAGAAGCCAGCTGAAGGCCACACTAGAGTTCAGTGGATGGTTCTTCCTTCTCTCCCCAGCTCTGAAATACTATGACTCTAATACCATCTTGATTCTGTTCAAACTGAACATGCCGTTCCAACATCACCTTTTCCATTTATGCCAAACTAAGACCCTGTTTTCAGACTCAGCTTTATATGTACCCATTCTTTTTTTCTTTCACAGATTTTTTTCAATAGGACCTCAAACCATATTTATTCAACTGTAACATATCATACCGTAAGCCTTTGTGCTCTTGGGCATGCTGTCTTCCACACTTCAGAAAGCAACTCCAGCATTGCCTGCTCCAGGAAGCAATCCCTGAGCACACAGCTAGAAGAATCACACATCATCCAGACAGAAACACAGAACCCAAGTGTGAGTAGGGAAACACTGTAGTCAGAGCAAACTTCGCCTCATTACTCCCCACAGACTGCCATTCACAGTGCTGAAGACACCTCAGACAGGGACCGAAGACACTGCCTGTCATTTCCTCCTTCCTTTCCTCCTCCATTCAAAATGTTATAGATGTGTATGTGTATATCCAAACATACACATTTATGCATATATAGTTTAAATATCATGCAGTCTAACTTACAGTTTAAGGGATAATCAAGCAAACATCTATGGCCACTACCTAGCTGAGCCAATGGTCCATCATAAGTGATGGACACCTCCTACTTAGCCATTGTTATGACTCCCTCAACTCTCCATCTTTCACCACAGATGGAGTTATCAAGCAGGGCTCTCTAGAGGAACAGAACTGACGTATGTATGTATGTATGTATGTATGTATGTATGTATGTATGTATGTTTGTATAAGTATTTATACTCTCACACACATAAATATTATAAAATTTACTAGGATGGCTTATCCAGTAGAGGCCTGGTGGTCCAACAATGGTCATCTGCATATTAGAGAGATTAAGAACTCAGCAGCTCTTCAGTCCATGAAGCTGGGCACCTCAGCAATCCCAATCTAGCACTGAAGGCCTAGAAGATTCCTAGAGAGTCTTCAGCCTCCCGTCCACATTGGAAGGAGGGGGAAGTTGAAGTCTGATGGCAGGGGCCCCAATACACACAGTTATCAGCAAGAAGCAAATGCAGACAAGCAAGAAGTATTACTTTTTCCTCAGACCTCTTTATATCTGGAACAAGCTGGAGGGTTCCATCACTCTGGGGAAGGGTCTCCTCGGTTAATCTTCCCAGGAGGTACCCTCACAAACCTGTCCAGGTTCTGTTGACAATAAATCATCATAGGTGGCGACTACCTTATTTTTTCATGTTATTTAATTTCTTCTTTTCTGTTCAGTTCAATCTTGTGTCTCTTAAGATATTGTTGGGTTTGACTGTTGTTCAACTTTGTATGGCTAGAATCACACTAAATGCATTCTTCCATAACTTGCTCCCTGAATATTGACGTGTGGAACTGCACTTTCTCCATTTTCACTGTGCATATTCTGTTCTAAGAGTGTGTTGAAATGTATTTGTCCAGTCTCCTGCTGACCACTACACAGGGTGAGCCTGAATTTTTCTACTGCAAATAATGATGTTATATGCACTTCCTCATATTCCTTCTAGAATAATTACTGAGCTGCTGAACTGTTCAGCTTTGCTAATGGATGCTAAGTTGGTCTCTGAGGCACTTGGGCCTACTTCTTGTACTTAGAGCATTGTGTGAGAGTTCTCACCACTTCGTAGCCTCAGCTACCATGGGGTGTTGACTTGTGCCAATTAAATGTGTATAAACTGTATCTGCTTGTGGTTTTTCAATTTCCATTTCCTTGCTTGATAATGAGGACAAGTATTTTTCCTAAGTTTCCTGGTCACTTATCTATGAAATGCTCACTCACGTCCTTTTGTCCATTTTTTCCTTATGCTTTTTTCCTGCTAATTGATTTTTTCACTGGCTTTTGTCTTTATCTTCTCCATCTGTAGTTATCATCTTTATATGTTTTGGATGCTGGTTTGGTCCATTAAAAGTTACAAAGAACTTCTCTAAAACTCCAAGAAGATCCCTATGAGGGGATTGCATACCAAAGAGATTCAAGCCCTTTCACCTACTCTCCTGTCTTGGCTCAGAGTATGTATAAGGTTCTTGGAATCTGAGGATGGTCAGATAGAACCTGCTGGACCAGTACAGGATCCCAGAAAGTCTGTGACAACCCTATCTGTGATACTGATCATTTGAACTGGAATTCTGTGCCTCCATACAGAACCCCAGAACATGCTGGCTTAGTGATGGCATCTTCAGCACCATGGTCCAGTAGTCCCATTGTTCATCATAGCCGCTCTCAAGCATCATTTCTGCAGGCCCCTACCCCCACAGATTCCTCCTTGCTTTTGCTTCAAAGCTAGTTGATCCAAGGAAGCAGAGGATCTTGAAGACTCACTGCTCAGCAAATAGCTTTCAGCTGTTTATTTATACGTGGCTTCTCCTGTCAAGGTCTGGCTGATCCCTCAGCAGCTGCTTGCACTCTTTCAAGCTCACACCAACATAAAATAATAATAATATTAATAGCTTGGAGTCACTTGCTTGCCTAGAGAAGGCCAGGCATTGCCAGACCTCACAGCATCACACTCACAGCTCTCTTTATACACTCATCTAATGGGCAGTGAGGTGGGAAACCGTTAGCTTTCCTTGTTCTCTGAATGCAGAATGCAGCCAAAAGAACCCACCGACACCTTCAGTGGCGTGTGAGGAGCACTGGACTTGCCAGCCCCTAGTCTGATGTTTCCCTCTGCAAAGAGAAACATATGAAAATCAAGTTCCACATTATATTCTCCAAAGAGCAAGATGAAAAATGTGTCAAGTGACTTTACTTCAACTTGAAAGAGTTCTCACTCCTTGCTTCTGTTTTCACATATACTAAAATCAGAACAATCTAGAGATTAGCATGGCCCTAGTGCAAAGATGACATACAAATTTGTATGCTTTTAGACAAATAAATCACACTCTTTTCTTTTCTTTTTTTCTTTTTTTCTTTTTTTTTTTTTTTTTTTTTTTTTTTTTTGGTTTTTCGAGACAGGGTTTCTCTGTGTAGCTTTGCGCCTTTCCTGGAACTCACTTTGTAGCCCAGGCTGGCCTCGAACTCACAGAGATCCGCCTGCCTCTGCCTCCCGAGTGCTGGGATTAAAGGCGTGCGCCACCACCGCCCGGCCACACTCTTTTCTTACATACAGGGTGCATGGGGGTGTAGACACAGGATTCTTGGCTCGTGAACTCTGAGAGCGGAAGGGAGACTGGTAAGGGAGTAAGGTAATCCGTAAGAAAGAGAGAAGGGGCTGGGTGATGGCTTTTCTGTCACCTCAGAAGGCTTCACAGTTAAGCAGGCAGTGGGGTGACGCAGACATGTTCATGCGTTTGACCAGGGTTGATTCGCTCCTGTCTTCTGACACGAGCGTGCAGTTCTCAGGGGATGCTGCCAGCTCTTCCTCGTGTCTTTTGTTGGACAACACAGGAGCCTGCAGGCTGAGCATGTAGAAGCGATCCTGGCAGGTAAGGCAGTTACAGACACCATTTTAGGGACACACAAGCGATGGAAGAAGACAACTAAGACAAGAAGGAAGAAAAATGGTTTGGAAATGGAGCAAAGAGCGAGCTAGAGGAACACCAAGCTAGATTACAAAGGAATACGGAAACAGACTCAATAAACCGCACTGGTTCTCTCTTACACAGTCTTCTGATTTGCATCTCCCCTCTGCCATGGGGACTCAGGCTCATAACGTCTCCCCAGCAGGAGACATAACAGACTCTTAAATAGACTTGCTGACGCCATGGCTCCCACACCAAATCAATCCCCACCTCTCTCTCAAGTGTTTTCACTAAAATGTAGTGACACCAGAGCACCTCCCCTGCCCCATGGTCCTAAGGAAAAAGTGCTTACTCGGCACGCATTTAGCCCCTTAGGATGGCTCTTGCCTTTCTCTCCAGGCAAGGGTTCCTGCATTCTAACTAACACCATACAGCGTTAAAAAGCACAGCCACACAAAATGGTCCAATACATTGAGGAAATGCTACATCAGACAAAATAAAGGCAGGACTCTAAAGTGGCTCTGACATTAGAGATACTCTGGTGACCCAGCAGAACCTTCTCAGCAGGGTAGACAAATGTGCCCCCTAGACGCTGGGAAAATCTTCTGTTGTCCTTGCATACCTGACTGTGCATTTAGGAATCGTCCTCAGTCACAGAGAACTGCCTTTAAGAGTGTGTCTCACCTGCATACCACAGCAGAACTGGCCATACAAAGACTCAAATTCTCACCTCAATTTGGGACCCGTCTGAAGAACCACCCTCATCCCCAGAAACCCAGAGGGCAGGCTTGCCTCAGTTCCAACCATAGTGTGGTGTGGTGGCCACAGGAATGTGTCTTGACGAAATCTTAGGTCAAGGAGCATGAGCGTCACCTATATCACACCCTTTCCAAGCCAAAGTTCAGGGATCCTTGCGTAAGTGGGGACAGGTAGACTGTAAGAGCCAGAGGCGGTAGATGACTGCAGTGAATCAGCATTTTCCAGACACAGCAGGGCAATTGCACATACGAACTCGCAGCTGTGGCAGCGTGCATGAGACTCATGCAAGCTCAAGCCGGACAAAGCTCCCACATGGAGAGGGGAGGTGGACATGAAGTCCTGTAGATGAACGGTCTTGTTAAATAAGAAACACAGAGCCAATGCAGAGATGAAAGCCCAAGAGGTCAGAGCTAAGAGCTAAAAACCTTACCCTTCACTGCTGCTGCTGTCCTCTTCAGCAAGAGAGCTACTTCCTGTCTGTTTGTCTTTTTTATAGACTTTCTATTCTGCCTTCTCATTGGTTGTAAACCCAACCACATGACCTCCTCATCACTGCCTGTCTGTACAGACCTCCAGGTCTCATATGGGTGGTATTGAGATTAAAGGCATGTGTTTCCATGCTGGCTGTATCCTTGAACACACAGAGTTCCGCCTAGCTCTGCCTCCCAGGAGCTGGGATTAAAGGCGTGCACCACCACTGCCCCGTTTCTGCTATGGCTTACTATTAGCTCTGACTCCCAGGCAACTTTATTTATTAACATACCAATAAAATCACATTTCAGTACAATTAAAATATCACCATAAAGTCCCACCCCTTGCTGAGGAGCTATTGGTAATTGATAGCTGCTGGGAGAGGGAGAGTCAGTCTTCTTCAAAGATATGGCCTCCAATAGGGCGAACGTGCTGCACTGGATGACCACACACCCAAGAGTATATAGCCAGCACTAACTGGAGTTGATGGGTTTAAAAACAAAACAAAATATGAGCACACAAAGTTGAGTAGGTATGGAATGGAGACTGGATCTGGGAGGAGCTGGGAAGGGAGAATGCATGTAATCCAAATACAGAGCTTGAAATTCTCAGGGGCTAAAGAGTAGGCTCAGCGGTTTAGAGCACTTATTGCTTGTGAAGAGGACCTGGGTTTAATTCCCAGCACACACATGGTGGCTTGAAACTGTCTACAACTCCAGTTTCAGCAAATCTGACACCATCTTCTGACTTTGCAGGTACCAGACATGCATGCGGTGCACATACATACATATAGGCAAAACAGTCATACACATAGCTGGATCAACAACAGAGAGGGAGAACAAGGAATAGGAGACCATGGTAAATGAAGACCACATGAGAATAGGAAGAAGCAAAGTGCTAGAGAGGCCCACAGAAATCCACAAAGATACCCACACAACAGACTGCTGGCAATGGTCGAGAGACAGCCCGAACTGACCTACTCTGGTGATGGGATGGCCAAACACCCTAATTGTCGTGCTAGAAACCCCATCCAACGACTGAGGGAACTGGATGCAGAGATCCAGGGCTAGGCCCCGGGTGGATCTCTGGGAGTCCAATTAGCAAGAATGAGGAGGGTTTATATGAGCGAGAATTGTTGAGACCAAGGTTGGATAAAGCACAGGGACAAATAGCCAAATGAATGGAAACACATGAACTATGAACCAATGGCTGAGGGTCCCCACTGGATCAGGCCCTCTGAATGGGTGAGACAGTTGATTGGCTTGATCTGTTTGGGAGGCATCCAGGCAGTGGGACCCGGTCCTGTGCTCATTGCATGAGTTGGCTGTTTGAAACCTGGGGCCTATGCAGGGTCGCTTGGCTCGGCCTGGGAGGAGGGGACTGGACCTACCTGGACTGAGTCTACCAGGTTGATCTCAGTCTGTGGGGGAGGCTTTGCCCTGGAGGAGATGGGAATGGGGGGGGGGGGGGCTGGGGGGAAGGTGAGGGGGACGGGAGGGGGGAGAACAAGGGAATCCGTGGCTGATATGTAGAACTGAATGGTATTGCAAAATAAAAAAAATAAAATAAAAAAAAAAGTTGAGTTGGGAAAATGTATCAGACATTGTTTGAATCAAATCAAAATAAAATGATGACATTTATAGTAACAAAAAATAATAATAATTAAATCTTAAAAAAAGAAATTCTCAAAAATAATACATATATAAGGAGCACAAGTAACCAGAAGCTGCCACCGGAAACCTGTCCTGTGTTCTGAGGCCATGTTTTCCCACAGGCTCCCGCCACGACTGAGTGTGTAGTTGTACCGAGCCACACCATTTCCTCGGGGACACAGAGCTTCTTCACTAGTGGACTCTGACTCCATCACGGGCTGATGGCAGCCTCAGTGCTTCTGTCAACCTGCCTCAGCCTCAGAGATGTGTTAGCCAGCGACTGCGCTAATGCAAAGCATGCGTGCAGACAACAGCACTGCGTGCAGTGTGTGCAGTGTGGGTGGATAGGTCTGTGGACACTGCAGGGTGCTCTGGGGGATTTTTACTGCATTCTTCCTCTGCACTCAGCCCATCGCCACAGGGGACAGCTGGGTGTAGCTTCGACGTGCATATGTGGTGACAGCATACTTTAGGTAAATGAACAAGGCTGGACGATGACGTGAGTGAATTCTTTGCTCAATCAGTAAGGATGTCCAGACACTGGAAGACTAGGACTGACTGGGTTTTGTATTTTTTTTTTAAGGGAGGAAGGGTTTGTTTTGATTTAGAGTGCAAGGGTATACAGCCCATTATGGCAGGGAAAGTGTGGCAGCGGGAGCATGAGGCAGCTAGTCACGTGGTTGGAAAGCAGACAGTGGACAGGAAGCCAGGCCAAGCTAGTGAACCTCAAGCTCCCCACCACCACCACCGCCACCACCCGCACCCCCATCCTGGCAGTGACTCATTTCTTCCAGCCAGGCAATCAACAACATAAATCAGACCCTGGTCAGAAGTGCTTGCCAGTCGCTGCCAGTTTCAGCCCACCAGCACACAGTAAAAGGAGAGAGCAAGAAACAGAGAGTCCACCACCCAAAAGCGGCAATGCATCCATGTGACCCCAAGAGCACAGGTAGCAATAAGGTTTGTTCATTTAAAAATGTCTTTTAATATGAATAGGCCATGTTGCAAGTTTATATGATTTAGTTTTTAATAACGCCTATGCTTAGTAACAGTTTACAAAATTTCTGAAAATGTAACTGTCAGCTTCCATAGGCTGGTACAAGCCATCTCTAGCACCTCAGGGCTTCTGTCCTCCTCTTTTTCCTGTGACTAGACTTACACTCTGGTCTGCTAGCCCACCCTAGCTAGCCTCAGTTATCTCCCTCCCACGCGGGCACCTCTGCTAATAAAAGCTTGACGTGTTCTGATGTCTGCTCCAGCTAACACAAGTGAGAGAAGATCAGTCCAAGAAGGCCGGCTGAGGACTTGAGCTGGCTCAGGAAGTGCCAGCGGGTGAAGGAGATGCCATCCTGACTGACAAGGAGGCTGCCTACGGCACCTGGCACCAGGGAGGGGAAGAGCCGCACAAGGACAATGATGCCACCACTCGGGAGTCCGTCACGGGAGGACAGTGGCTGCGCAGGCAGGGAGGCTGTGCTGACGCCACAGGAGCATCACAGCCGCAGCTAGTCAGCATGCAACTAGCAGAGAGGTCTGTGAACAAAACTACGGCAGGACCACAGAGCTAAGGCGATCCAGTTCCAGAGCCACTCGACATGGAGAAAACGCACGTGTGTGTGCGCGTGCGCGTGCGTGTGCGTGTGCGTGTGTGTGTGTGTGTGTGTGTGTGTGTGTGTGTGTGTGCGTGCGTGTGGTCCTGACATCTCAGCTTGCTGAGGACTGGGAATACAGATAAGCTCTACCACGGCTAGCTTTGATCCGTGCTGTAAAGGAGGATGCAGACTCCCCCAGAGAAACACCAGAAACGCAGTCATGAGAGGAGGAATTCCAAGCAGAAAGGACAGTCTGAGCCAAAGCGCCCTGGCCTGGAGGGACGCAGTGTGTCTGGGCTGGTTTTCTGACTCTTCTTGGGTTTCTGTGATTCTTTTGAATCCCCGTGTCTTCCTGATCGTCTGACGGAGGAGGAACCCAACAGTCACCCATTTAACTTCTTGCTGTTGTTTTAAAGGTGAGGAAGAAGCCGGATCGAGAGTGCTGTGAAGCTCTACTAATAAGGAAATTAAGATAAATGACAGGAAAAAAGTGAAGATCACGGTTGGACCTGGCACTTGGGTTATGTATGATCTCAGAGACATTTGTTGTTAACCGTTGCTCCCGAAGGCATGTATTTGTAACGAGGAAGTGGAGTTACCTTTCCTCACTTTGAAGCTTTCTTCATCTAAGAGCATTATATTAGGGTTCTCTCAAAAACAGAATTGACAGAATTTATGGGGTTTATTGGGCTGGAGATGGCTCACTACTTAGGTGCACATACTTCAGAGGATCTGAGTTCAATTCCCAGCACCCACATCAGGAGACTCACAACTGTAACTCCAGCTCCAGGGGTATATGATACCTCTGGCCTCTTCAGGCACCAATACACACACACACACACACACACACACACACACACACACACACACACACACACAATTAAAAATAATAAATTTTTTTTTAAAAAATTAATGGGCCAGGATTTATTAGAGTGGTTTACAGGCTGTGGTATAGGTAGGCCAACAAGGGCTGTTTTCCTGTGGAAAAGCTGATAATCCAGTAGTTGCTCAGTCCATGAGGCTGGATATCTCAGCAGTTCCAGTCTGGTACTGAGTCCCAGAGGATTCCTGGAGATGTGCTTTTCTTCCATCTTCATTAGAATCCCAAAGAAGTAGGTTCTGACACCAGCTAAGGAGGCCTTGGCAGTAAGAAAAATGAACTTGCCAGCAAGATTGAGGACAAGCAGACAAAAAGCAAAAGGCTTCCATCTTCCATGTCCTTTTATGTGGGTGCCACCAGAAGGTGTGGCCGAGATTTAGGGTGGGTCTTCCCATGTCAAATAATCCAACCAAGAAAATCCCTCACAGCTGGGTAGTGGTGGTGCACACCCTTAATCCCAGCACTTGGGTGGGGGGCAGAGGCAGGTGGATCTTTGTGAGGTCGAGGCCAGTCTGGTCTACAGAGTTAGTTCCAGGATAGTCAGAGTTACATAGTGAGACCCTGTCTTGAAAAAAAAAAAGAGAGAGAGAGAAAGAAAGAAAGGAAGGAAGGAAAGAAAGAAGGAAGAGAGAGAGTGAGAGAGAGAGAGAGAGAGAACCCTTCACAAGCATGCCCAGCTGTTTGGGTTTTAGTTGATTCCAGGTATAGCCAAGTTAACAACCAAGATTAACTATCACAAATGTTTTGTCAAAATAATGAGTGAAAGAGCTAATAAAAAAATTTAGTCCAGAAGATCAACAACAAAGAGGAGTACCAGAAACCAAATGAATAGAAAAACTGGAAGGAAAAAAACCATCAGAAGGCTAAGTTTGCAGAGCTGGGGTGATGGTTCAGTAGTTAAGAGCATGTAGTGTTCTTGTAGAAGACCCGAGCACTCACGTCAGGGTAAGTCCAGCTCCACTGACCTCTGTGGGCACCCGCATTCACACGCACAGTGCACATACTCACACACATACACACATACACATACATAAAAACAAATCTTTAAAAAGGAAGGCTAAATTTACCAGAAAGGCGTCACTGATAAAGCCTAGCTCCTCAGAGCAACAAATAAACAAGGAAGGCCCTGCAAACCATGTCTGCATAAAGAACAGAACTTTCAAAGATTATCAACAAAGAAAACAAAAAGAGGTTCCTCTACACCGGCCTAGACATCCACATAAAAAATAGGCCTTGCCACATGAAATGGGGATACTGAAGAAGGAAGAAATGCCTTCAAGTTTGGGTGAAAAGAATTCTCAGACAAATTTTATTCCCACCCACACCATCAATGAGATATAAAGGTTCACTTAAGACATACACACTCTTTAGGCTGTCCCTTTATCTAGATTTTACTGGAATCTCCTGGAGAATACACAGAGGGCAGGGGAGGAAAAACAGAAGGGATGTCTCCAGAAAAGCATAAAGAGAAGAGCGTTCCATCACTCCAGAGAACTACAATGTGGACTGTTGAGAGATATTTGATCACACTGTGTGAAGATGTGTCTATGTTTTACCTCACCTGCCTAAAGCACCTGATTGCTTTAATAAGGAGCTGAATGGCCAATAGCTAGGCAGGAGAAGTTAGGCAGGATTCCAGGCAGAGATAGGAATTCTGAGTTAGAATCTGGCATGAGCGATTTCGCCAGGAAGACACGGAGGGAGCAGAACATACAGAATGGATGAGAGGTAAAGAGCCACGTGGCAGAATGTAGATTAACACAAATGTGTTAAGTTACAAGAGCTAGTTGGGAACATGCCTAAGCTAAGGCCAAGTTTTCATAATTAGTAAGTCTCTGTGTCATTATTGGGGGCTGGTGGTTCAGAGTAAGTCCTACTACAGTGGATCAGGGTAGGACATGGTGGGCTTCGGAGAGAACATCTCCACTGTGCATGGAAATATCTGACCAACTACAGTTTTTTCAAGGGAATGGTTAACAGGATTTTTATAGATTTGATGGAGCATTCAAAGAAAACTAGCCAAAACTTAAGAGTTAGCCTAGCATAAGCCCCCCAAACCACTGACACAGGGGAGGGAAAAACCACGTTCTAGCAAAAATGAAGGGCTGAGAGCAGCAGGCAGCTGCCCTCCTCAGCAGGTAGCAGTGACTGCTGGTGTAACTAGAAGAGGTGGGAGCAGCATGAGCTGAACACTTTGCCACCTTCGCAGGAGTGAACAGGCTACATCAAAAATGAATAAAACAAGAAATAGTGATCACAGGTGAATAGCCAGTAAGATTCACAGAGCAGCTGTTTGGAGGCAAAAGCTATTTATATTGCACTTTCAACTATCTACATTAACACGGCTTTAGTGAAAGGTCTAACTAGGCCGAGTGTGGTTCTTAGGAACAAACAAGGAATAGTCTTGTTTTCTCACAAAGAAATACACCCAAAGCCAAAGCTGTCCAGGGTGGTGGCTTGCATAAGGATGGCCCCCATAGGCTCATGTGTTTGAATGCTTAGCCATCAGGGAGTGGCACCACTTGGGACAGATTAGGAGGTGTGGCCTTGTTGGAGGAAGTGTGTCACTGGGGGTGGGCTTTGGGGTTTCAGATGCTCAAGTCAGGCCCACTCTCTCTTTCTGCTGCCTGTGGCTCCAGATACAGAGTTCTCAGCTCCTTCTCCAGCACTCGGTCTGCCTGTGTGCGGCCATGCTTCCTGCCATGATGAGAATGGGCTAAACCTCTGAAACTATAAGCCACCCCCAATTAAATGCTCTTTCATAAGACTTGCTATGGCCATGGTGTCTCCTCGTAGCAACAGAATACTGACTAAGACTCCCACCAAAGCAATCTCTTCTTTAAAAGAATAGAACAGTACCCAAACCCAGCTAGCAAACACATGGGCCAAAATAGCTCTGTCTTTTCTCCCTGACATGGGTGACAATTGTTTCTCATCCCATTGGTGAGATCTCAACTTCATAATCTGATGTGATTGGCTAAACAGTACAAAGGGGGAGGGCGTAGTTCAGAAAATATGGCTCTTGTTGGGGTGACTACCTTTGATAGGAAAAAACGAAAAACAAAATTTCTCACATAGCCACTCAGGTTGAGGCAGGAGGATTGCTGGGAGTTTGAGGTCAACCTGGCTATACAAGTAAGTTCCAGGCCAGCTTGAGCTATAGTGGGAGACACTCAAACAATCAAAGTTTAAGTATAGCCATGAGTGTGCACGTTACAGAACGGTACTCGCAGCACCAAGCCACGTGAGTCATGAGGTTCCTATTGACTCTGACCCAGAGCTGCCTCCACAGAATGTGAACTGTAAGCTCACTTAATATGTCACCAAACTGCAGCCTAACCTCAAAATATGTCACTAATAGCAAGTGATCAACTGTCAGCCCACTGTGGCCGCTAAACTTTCAGTCAACCAGAGGCTGCAAAGCTACCCACACGAGTCCTAATCAGGCTGGTGGTGATCTCTCTCCACACCACCCTGTGTGAGTCAATCCCCTCTGTGTGTCACTTTCTTCTAGAAGCACCACCTGCCTCATGCTGCTGGCTGGAGAGCTCAGAACCTCGCCCAGCTGTTTGACTCACAAATCTGGGATTTGTGCAAATAAGTTCTGCTAGATTTAATTCATTCAAAGTTTTAACAGCCCATTGAATCATAATTGGTGAGCATTCAGTCTGTGCACTCACTGGGAGGTTTGACTTGGAAAAGAGGCAGAAGGTTCCTCTTCCCCGGGAGACGGTGCAGAAACCGTGTCTCTTCCATACACAGGGTAGAATCAGACTCTTGGTCTGTACCCAAAAGTTTTCCTACATAGGAGAGGGGAAAAAAAAATGTTTTGTAAAAATCATAAATTATTGAAACGAAAAGTATTAAATATATGTTTCTCTCTCCATTCATGCCAAAGTCCTCCAGGCAAGCACTAACGCTCTTCGATCTGTTGCTCAGTGTAGATGCTCAAACATTTTAAATCCCACACTCTTACCACAAGTTAGAAAAGAGCAATCTGCACCTAGGGGCGGAAGAGTCTAAAGCAGTGCTTCTCAACCTTCCTAATGCTGGGACCCTTCCATACAGTTCCTCATGTTATGGTGACCCCCAACCACGCAAGTATTTTTGTTGCTACTTCATAACTGTAATTTTGCTACTGATATGAGTTGTAGGATAAATATGTGTGTGTTCCAATGGTCTTAGTTAGGCGATTCCTGTGAAAGGGTTGTTTGACCCCACCCCCCAAAGGATCATGATCCGCTGGTCTAAAGCCAAGATACACCCAAACTTAATCTCTAGCACTTCACTTTACTACACAACTGTGGACAGGTCACTCTGCTCCTCAGCAACTCAATTTTCTCCTCGTTTGCAGCCTATAGAATTCTGGGCTGTGGCAACTGAAAATAGTTACAAATGCAATCCAACACAAAACCGGGCCCTCAGTTAAAGCATTATGAGATAGGAGGGTGTTTCTAACTTGATTGCAACATCAAAATGTTGGGCAAGCCTGCACAGATAATAAGACAGTCTAAGAGCTTCCGGAGCATCCATAAAATGCCCAACAGTGTGTTCTATGCATGCTAAATATCATTATTATTAAGATATTCAGATGGCTCAGTAGGTCTAGTGCTTCCCACACAAGCATCAGAGCCCTGAGTTCAGTCCCCAGAACCCATGTAAAAGAGTCAGATACAGTAGAACCACTGTACACAGTTCTGGGGAAGCAGAAACAAGCAGATCCCTAGGGTGTGCTGACCAGCCAGCCAGCCTAACCTAATCATGTAAGCCCCAGGCCAGGAAGAGACACCATCTCAAACATACAAGATGGGTGGCACCGGCGGAGGAATGACACTCAAGGGCGTCCTCCGTCCCTCACATGCATGTGCACACGTATGCACACTCATGTGCACTTGACCACATGGGACTAGATAACCAATCAAGACCTTGTCCCCGGAGAAAACCCGACTCTTCCTCTTAGCAGCCATTACTTGCCTGTGGTTCTTCATCTAGGGGTGTGGTCCTGGGCAATTTCTCCCACCCATGTTTGCATGTAAACTTACACCAGATCTTTTGAGTCCCACATTGTACTAATGATCATGAACAACTTGCAAAATGACCCCAAGCTCAGCTGGTATGACAATGACATCCTCTGGGACTGTGGAAAACTGCAGTGTGCTTTCAGGCTTGTACCTGACAAGACACTTTGAGAAGATTACTTAAATTTCCAACATAATGATAACTTTCCACTCCATTTTCTTTCATAATAATCAAAACCAGCTAAAAGTATAGCTGTAAGATATTTCTGAGTGCTGCACCATTTTGATGGACATTGACAGATTAAAATTCTTAACCAATACACCCACCAAGGAATGCTAAAGTACACTTGCAGGTGATTTTTCAGAGCAATGAATTCCACTTATTCTTGTCACCATGGTAACCACAGGACTCACTCTTTTTCTTCTCGTCATAGCATTGCTAAATATTTTTCCCTCACAGTTTAAGCCACAGACAAAAGTAGAGTGGTGTTGACCACAGGGAAAACAACAAACAAACAGAAGAAAAAAAAAACATAAACTAGCAATTTCTCCCCTGGATTAAAGATTACTCCTGGGTAGCAAAAATGCTTGGATCATCATGAGTCATACACTAAAGTCTTCATAACATTGAAAGAAAGATTTACCTAAAAACCTGGGGTCTGGAGAAACGGACGGCTCAGTGGTTAAGAGCATTTGTTGTTCTTCCAGAGAACCCTAATCAAGTACCCATACCAAGCAGTTCACACTGCTTATAACTCTAACTGCATGGGATCTCTTCTGACCTCCATGGGTACCTGCACACATGTGGCACACACATACACACACACACACACACACACACACACACACAGAGAGAGAGAGAGAGAGAGAGAGAGAGAGACATATAAATAAAAATAAATCTTCAAAGAAAAACCCTTGAGGTGTTGCTACATAACCATGAAGGCCTGAGTTCAGAGTCCCAGAACCTCCATGAAAGAAAGGTATGGTAGGAAATGTCAGTAATACAGTGCTGGGGAGATTGAGACAAGTGGATTCCTGGACCTCACTGTCCAGCCAGCCTAGCTAAATGGATGAATTTGACTCGAAAATTAAGGTGGAGGGCTGTAGTGATGGCTCAGTCCATAAAGCAGTTGCCACATTGAGTGTGAGGACCAGAGTTCAGATCTCTGGAATTCACACAAAAGCTAGGCAGGCACCAAGGTAGCCTGTAATCCCTGTGTGCTAGAGGCAGATAATGAGAATCCCTGAAACAAGTTGGTAGCTAAATTAGACAGAATGGGCATGCTCTGGGTTCAGGGAGAAACTCTGCTTCAATAAACAAATTGGACAGAGATTAACTTCAGGCCTACACACATCAACATGCATGTACATATGCAGACATATCATGTACACATGCAAGAAAATAGGAAAAGAATAAGGTGAAGAGTGATTGAAAAGATACCCAACACTTGCTCTTTGGCCTCTAAATGCATAATTCCACTTGTGCATGTGACCCAAACACACAGGTGTACACACCCACAAGAATGTGTGCACATGCCACACACAAAAACTCAAGAAGAGAAAAACCTTGTAGTCAGGTGTGGTAGCTCCTGTCTATAATCCTAGTATACAGGAGGCTGGGGCAGGAGGATTGCCATGAGTTCGAAGCCAGCCTGAACCACATACTGGGTTCCAGACTACAATGAGAGACTTTGTAAAAAACAAAACATAAAAAACTCCCCCTGACACTTTGTCCCTTTTGAATTGTCAGAAGCAGTAAATGAGAACATCTTACCGATTACATAAGTAAGAAAAACCTAAAACTATTTGTTTAATTTTAAATAACTTTTCTTCAGGGGGAGTAAATACAAACAATTACATTTAAACTTCAATTACTATATACTGTCAATGATGGGCAGAAATTTGTTCTCTGCCTCAAAGTTACCCATCTTCTTGTGTTGGGGTTAAAGAAACAGAACAGCTGTATGTCTCTGAGCTCAGAATGTCAGCATGACACAAGATCCATAAAGAGACACAAATCAAGAAGCAGCACTGATACATACTGAACAGAGCTGCCCTTCGGCCCTAGAACCGTGGCTCATCTTCCCAACGCTGCGACCCTTTGATACAGTTCTTCATGTTGTGGTGACCCCAACCATAACACTATTTTCCTTGCTACTTCATGACTGTAATGATTGCTACTGTTGGGAATCACAATGTAAATATCTGTGTTTTCCAATGGTCTTAGGTGACCCCTGTGAAAGGGTCATTAGACAGCCCCCAAAGGGTCACAGCCCACAGGTTGAGAACCACTGCCCTGTAAGCCCCACCTGCTAAAGAGCCAATGGTAAAGAAATTCCTCCTACAAAAAAGAAACACATTGTTTCTGTGCATGGAGCCAGCCGGCTCAGTCTTACCAGCCTTTGATATGAAATAACGGCATCATTTAATTCCCACTCAGAAGATTCAGGAACTGGGTCCCCTACAGTCCATGCTGCCCTCCCACTCAACCCCAACATTATAGTTTCCTTGAGGTTTTAGCTTCCCATAGGCTCAGCAATACGACCTTCCTCCCACTATATTAGGCAGGCTTCTCTGGGGGCAGAACCAATAGAATGTGTACATGTTATAAAAGGGAATTTATCAGATTTGCCTTCATGATAGGCGCTGGGAAGTCCAACTACAGCCACGGGCATACTACAGAGGCAGAGAATCTCGTCACTGTTCAGTCCATGAAGCTGGGTGCCTTTGCAGTCACAAGCTGGTGCTGGAGGCCTGGAAATTCCCTGGGAAGTCACTGGTATTGAGCTCACGTCACAAGGCTGGATGGTACAGTCAGTGGAGGACGGCAGTGACAGACCCACAAACTCAGGAAGAGGGTGAGGCAGACGTGGCTTTGTTTTTCCTCAGAGCTCTTTAAACCTGCGCCTTTAGTTGGAAGGTGCCATCCACTAAATGACAGGTCTTTCATCCTCTGTTAATCCTTTCTGAAAACACCTCCTTCATAGACACCCAGAGATGTATCTCCTAAGTAATTCTAAATCTCATCAAGACCAACTATCACAGCCACTTTTCAGCCTCCATATCAAGCTTCCTGCTTTGACCACAGTTCTCTTCCTGCAGTTCCAGGACCCAAGCAAGCCACTGTCAAGGGAAATGCCACTGTCTTTCTCTTTACATTCTACCCTATGAACAATAACTGCTCCCCTCCTAATTTCCCCAGTTCAGCAATGTAGTTACTCTTAATACTACTGAACACTCTAGGAATAGAAGAACATATGGCATGGGCACTCAGATGGCCTCTGGTTCCAGCACAGTGCAGCCAACAAAACTTCTGTCAATGATGGAAGAACTCCACAACTGCCACCCTGTTCAGTATGACAGCCACTAACCATGTATGGCCACTCAGTAGTCACACCGTGGCTGCTATGACTGAGAAACTGAATTCTAATTCTATTAAATTAAATTTCGATGAATTTAAATTAAGAATGCTATGGTGGAGAGCACAGTTCTAGATCTATCTATCTACAGAGTTCTTCACAGAACATCTCTTCATCTGCCTTCTAATGTATTCTTTCTCTAATGGGTTCTTGGGTCTAATGTCCTGAGGTTCTCAGCCTTCTTATCCATAAGATCGACCTGTAGGCAAGACTGTGGGGCATTTTCTTGATTAACAACTGTGGTGGTTTGAAAGAAAATGGTCCCATTGGCTCATAGAGAGTGGCACTATTATGAGGTGTGGCCTTGTTGGAGTTGGTGTGTCACTGGGAGCGGGCTTTGAGGTCTCAGATGCTCAAGCCAGGCCCAGTGTGGCATTCTCTCTTCCTGTTGCCTATAGATCCAGATGTAGAAACTCTCAGCTACCTATCCAGCACCATGTCTGCCTGCATGCTGCCATGCTTCCTGCCATGATGATAATAGACTGAACCTCTGAAACTGTAAGCCAGCTCCAATTAAATGTTTTCTTAATAAGAGTTTCTGTAGTCATGGTGTCTCTTTACAGTAATTAAACCCTAAGTCAATGATTAATGTGGGAGAGCCCAGCCCACTAGGCGTGATGCTACCTCTGAGTTGTGTAAGAAAGCAGGCTGAGCAAGCAGCAAGAAGTAAGCCAGTAAACAGTGTTGCTCCATGGCCTCTGCATCAGTCCCTGCTTCCAAAATCCTGCTTTGAGTCCCTGTCCTGACTTCTTTTAGGATGGACTGAAATAAACCTTCTTCTTCCCAAGTTGTTTTTGGTCATGGTGTTTATCACAGCAATAGAAAGCAGACTGCAGTAGCAAACTGGTATGCTCGGCACACCCATTTCACCAAAACACAGTAGCACAGCAGTCTGAGTCAGCCTTTCCCAGTGAGATGGAACAGCCTCACCGGGTTCCTCCCCCAAATGCGTTTCTAATTTCACAAGTTACATAAAAAGTCATCCTCATAGAAACATAAAACCACAGCTAAAATGAAAGCCTCCTGATAGCCTCTCCAATTGCCAATTTTCTTCCCAGTGCACGGCACATCAATGCCATCTATCATTTCTGTTCGTAGCTGCAAAAACAGCTCTCCCATGAGAGAGAACAGGGCTTTCTTGGCTCTCTCTCATCTATGAACCACCTTCTCTTCCACAGACCTATTCAGGGTGCTCAGAAATAGACTGTCTTCCTTATTTTCCATGGAAAATTCCAAATCATTCTCTATTTTTCTTCCATTAAAAAAAAATGATATCAGTACATGTAGGAAGCCCCGAGTGAATGAAATCCTGAATGAATGTGTATTATTGACATAGGGACAACTATGTCAAGGACTCTAGCCTCTGACCCATGGGAAAATAGCAAAGTCTTCCTTTCTGGTCCATATCTGGATATTGAAAGTGTTTGCAGAAAATGTCCACCATAGCTTTCTCCCTCTGGATGTTTACAGCCTGAAGATTACTCCCCTACAGAGACTGCTGCTATGGAGGTTAGCTAAACCCTCCTCCTTGATCCACATGTATACCATAAACCCTGCCTCCTTCTTCATCTTGATGCAATAACCCTGTCTCCTTGTTCAACTGTATGCAAAACCCTGCTTCTCTATTCGACCCTATGCAATACTCCTGCCTTTCTGTTGAACTGTACACAACACACTGAGATTCCAGGATGCTGCAGCTTCCCATCAGAGATCCCAGACCACTTGATCACAGCTTTTCTGTGTTCATGTGTCTGTCTGTCTGTCTGTCTGTCTCTTCTTCATTTCCTCACTTCCCCAATCAGGCCCAAGCCCCAGGAAGCCATGCAAAGATTTGACAAATATGGAGGTTCCTCAAAAAATAATAAAAATAAAAATAGAACTTCCACATGACCCAGCCATATCACCCCAACTATTTACCACCAAATTTTAGGCCAAAGAAAGACTTCAAGCCAACGTATCACAGCCATACTTGCACATCAGTGTTTACTGCAGCACTGTTCACAACAGCTAAATTATGGGACCAAACTAAGCATCCAGAATGGAGGAATAGATGGGGGAAATGTGGTTTATGTCCACTATTGGTTGTTTTTAGCCATAATGAAGAAGGAAGTTATGTCCTTTGCAGGAAAATGAATATAACTGGAGACCAGCACACTAAGCAAATTATATAGTCTCAGAAAGACAAATACATGTTTTCCTTTCTTTTGTGGACCCAGACTTTATAGACACATAAAATCAAATGTAAAAATGCCATGAAAATAGAAGTGAAACCTCCTAGAGGAACAAAGGGGACTAATGATGTGGGGACACTGAAGAGGAGGGTTACAGGGTGGGGGGATATGTCAAAATGTTATATACCTGCATAGAAACAGTCTCATGTAACATGCCACAGTAATCGTTTCTAGTTATCATCATTCTATTGATGTGTCCTGGTTTGGGTTTTTATTGCCGTAAAGAGACACTATGACCATGGCAACTCTTATAAAGAAAACATTTAATTGAGGGAGCTCACTTACAGCTTCAGAGGTTTGGTCAATTGTCATCACGGCAGGGCGCATGGCCGTGTGCAGGCAGAGGTGGTGCTGGAGCTGAGCCTGCTACATCTTACAGGCAACAGGAAATCAGCTAACATACCAGGCGGTATCCTGAGTATATGAAACCTCAAAGTCACACAAAGTCAGTGACACACTTCCTCCAACAAGGCCATACCCATTCCAGCAAAGTCATACCTCCTAATAGTGCCACTCCCTATGAGATTATAGGATTATGGAGGTCAATTACATTCGAACTGTCACATGGTGCTGTAATCTATTAACCTTGAGGGCAAGCCCCTTAACTTAGTCCTTGGCTTCTTGCTGTTCTCTTCGGGAGTCTCTTGTTTAAATATTGGTGAGTTCATATGTATTCAAATCTCTAGTTTCATAGCCTCTTCTCTTCCAGTAGTTTTCTCCACTGAAATCCCTGACACAACTCAGGGGCTCACATCCATTGACGTACCCCAGCTCCTGTCATTACTATGAACTGTAACCCTGATATCACTTCCATAACAACCATCAGTACACATAAACCCTCCAGGCAAAAAGAGAATCAATTTCCTTTTATTCTCAACAGACAAATAATATGTGGTACCTATGTATATATAAATTGTCTTAGTTGGGGTTACTATTATTATGATGAAATACCATAACCAAAAGCAAGTTGGGGAGGAAAGGGTTTATTTGGCTTACATTTCCATATCCATGGTCCATCAGTAAGGGAACTTAGAACAGGAACTCAAACAGGGCAGAAACCTAGAGGCAAGAGATGATGCAGAGGCCATGGAGGGGTGCTGCTTAATGGTTTGCTCTTCATGGCTTGTTCAGCCTGGTTTTTTATAAAACCCAAGACCACCAGCCGAAGCTCACAGTGGCCTGGACCCTCCCACACCAATCACTAATTAAGAAATTGCCCTATAGGTTTACCCACAGCCCAATCTTAGAGAGGCATTTCCTCAATGGGAGTTCCCTCCTCTCAGATGACTCTAGCCTGTGTCAAGTTGACATAATCAGCAAGCACAATTGACCCCCTGTCAGTTTGACACACAACACTTTTTAAGACATAGCTTTTCTTTGTTGGTTCATCCCCAAGATCTAAGATTAATAAATATCACAAATATAAAACATATTACTGCTATGGGATGTCTTTCTGTATGTTGTGAATATGTGTTGCTCTGATTGGTTAATAAATAAAGCTGTTTGGCCAATGGTGAGGCAGAATAAGGTCAGGTGGTACATTCCAACTGGAGAGAGAGGAGGAGAAAGGAGAGTGGGGCAGATGCTGTAAGCCATCACCAGAAGAAGCAAGATGTGGAAATACTGATAAGCCACAAAGCCATGCGCTAATGAATAGATTAGTAGAAATGAGCTGAGTTAAGTTGTAAAAGCTAGCTAGCGAGGAGCCTGAGCCAATAGGCCAGATAACTGGTAATTAATATAAGCCTCTATGTAATTATTTTATAAGTGGCTGTGGACCGTGGGGCCGGGCAGGACCTGAGAAACACATGACTGCAGGGTCAGGTAGGAATGGAGAAACTTACAGCTACATTTTGGTGCCCAACATGGGGCAAGAATTTCCACCCAAAACCTGAGAAAGCTTTAAAAAAAGATTCTAAAACAGAGCTAAAAACAGCTTCCTAGTTATGTCTCTCAGGCAAGCCATGATACAGAGATGCCATGGCCTGTGGGCTTGAGCTACAGTATAGCAGGTTTGCAGCATATGGCATTGACCTACAGCATGGCAAATTCCTGCCACACTACACAGAGGTGTCTCCAAGCTGTGCAGTGCACTACATGATGGATTTAGCTTTTGCTAATACAAAAAAAAAAAAAAGGCTTCTGAGCTACATGCTGCTGTTTGGAAGCATAGACCCACTGCTTCCCAGAGTCAGTGAGCATGGCACCCCAGAGCTGGTGGTAAATGTACTACCACCATGTTGGGAAGCTGAGATGAACTTCAGTCCTAGCCACATTGCAGTTTAAACCAATAGTCAAAAAATAATTACAGATTCACAATAAGACAGATTCAGATGGAATAAAACTCTAAATGGTTTATATTGTGTGTAAAAATGCATGTAGGCTTGGAAAAAGGAGGAAAGTAATATAGACAGTCATATAGAAAGTAATATAAACAGTAAAAAAATAAATAATTTAAAAAATAAAGTCTTTAAAGAGACAATAAGAATAATATAAAAGTTAAGCCATGTAAAGATGAAAATTACACAAAGCATCTAGATACTGCAGATTATTATATTGTCTTTGGGATTTTTAACTGGAGAGAGACATTTGATTATAAAGGCTGCTAAATTAAACCACTATGTATATTTTAAGAGTATCTTGACTTCAAAATTTATGTCTAAGGATACGTTGCTTTGGAAAAGAGGTTCTGCTTTTGCTTCCAAAGAAGATGAGAACCTATGGATTGCCTCCAGGCTAATATAGTTTGATCAACCAAGACCCCCTGAAAGGTCAATACAGCCTCACAGACTACTATAGCCAAGATTTAACTATAAGTCTTAATTTTCTCAGGATCCCCATAAGATTGCCAGCACCCCCAACCACCAGGAAATAGCATGAGAAGCTATGCCCCAATTCCCAAAATATTGTTTATAAATTTTTTTTATTTAAGGGGGGTTGATTATACATACAATCTCTTTGTAAAGAAGAAAGGGAGAAATAGATGTGATAGGATAAAAGGGTAGATTATTGAATCTACTTTTAAAGAGCAACAACTTGTTTGAAATGTTTTACATTGCTATGGATTTTAATTGATACAAATTTAAAGTTAATTTTATTATACTGTATATATATTTATATTCTTGTTTAAGGTACTATGTTATGCAACTCATTTAAAATTGTAATGTATAATTAAAAAATACAAATTAATAATTAGTCATCTATGATAAACTTATAGTCATGTTAGTTAATTTTCTAGATATACATAGATATATTTCAATTAGGTAGGTAATCTTCAAACACTTTAAAGACCTACAGAATATGGCATTTAAAATGTTAAGAACCTTGACTTTTCTGGACATTGAGACATGTCTGCTCCTGGCAGCACAAATCTACTTCAGAGGAGATGATGGGCATTGAAGAAACCCATTAATGGAGTCTGCTTTCTTTACGGCAAAAGTTAGCCACTGGGCCAAAAAAAAGTGCCCTAGTCTCGACTGCTTGACAGAACGTTGTATAAACTGGACATATAGGACCCGAGAAGAATGGCCACTGAATTTTGCCAAAACAAGGCAAGATGGTCCTTCAGGTTCCTGCTTCACAGAAGAAACTGCCAGACATTCTACAGGACATGGGGAGAAGCGACTGACAAACTTTGCCAGAATGGGCGGAACAGTACTTAAAATTTTCTGCTTCACTGAAAAGCTATGCCAGAGACTCTAGGCCTGCAGGCTGAAGATAGAATTCCCAATGTTACAGAGGAACTTTGGATGCCTGTCCAGGCAGCCAGATGTCTCTGTCATTTCTAGAATTTTGGAAGTTGCTTATAATGCACTTCCTGATTACTTAGGTAATATTATATCTTTCTTGGATCTTTGATGTAATTGAAGACTAAATAGTTATAATCTTCCTTAGTTATGATAAAAGATAGATTAGATATGAAAATTTGGACTCACAAATATAGGATAAATGATAACATGTTTTCTTTAATTTTGCCAAATATAAATAGACTAGATACTGTAACTGTAATTCTTGCTTGATAACTGTTTTATTATATGTAATTTTATTATGTTAAAATTAAAATCTTCCTTTTTGATTAGACAGGAAAGGAGAAGTGCTGTCGGATGTCTTTCTGTATGCTGTGAATATGTGTTGCTCTGATTGGCTAATAAATAAAGCTGTTTGGCCAATGGTGAGGCAGAATAAGGTCAGGTGGTACATTCCAACTGGAGAGAGAGGAGGAGAAAGGAGAGTGGGGCAGATGCTGCGAGCCCCTAGTGGCCAGGAGAAGCAAGATGCGAAAATACCAATAAGCCACAAAGCCACATGGCAGCATAGATTAATAGAGATGGGCTGAGTTAAGTTATAAGAGCTAGCTAAGAGAAGCCTGAGCCAATAGGCCATAGAATTGGTAATTAATATAAGCCTTTATGTAATTATTTTATAAGCGTCTGTGGGACTGCGGGCCGGGCGGGACTGGAGAAACTTACAGCTACATATGACAACCTTGAAAATCCCAGTCTTGCTGGGCAGTGGCGGTGCACGCCTTTAATCCCAGCACTCGGGAGGCAGAGCCAGGTGGATCTCTGTGAGTTCAAGGCCAGCCTGGGCTACCAAATGAGTTCCAGGAAAGGAGCAAAGCTACACAGAGAAACCCCGTCTCGGGGAAAAAAAAAAAATCCCAGTCTTTACCAATTTAAACACTTTAAAAGTTAAGTCTTTGTAAAAATCCAGGCTCTTTAGAAGCCCAAAATCTCTTTTAAAAATTCAAAGCCTTTCAACTGTGGGCTCCAATAAAATAAAAAATACATTAAATACTTTCTTGCATCAAGAGCAAAGAACCAGGACACAGTCACAATCTGAACAAAGCAAAACCACACTCCGACAGTGTAACTAATTCAGCGTCTGATATCTGGGATTCACTCGCGATCTTTCAGGCTCTTCTTCCAGCTCTTCTTCTTCAAGCGTGCTTGGGTTGCTTCTTCCAGCTCCACTCTCTGCAGCACACACAGCTTGTTTTCCAAGCTTGGGCAGGCTCCACTTCGCTGCTGTAGCTGTTCTCAACAGTCATCGCACGGTACTGGCATCTTCAAAATGCTGGGTCTTCTGCTGTAACTGGACTGCACTTTCACCAGTAGCCTCTCCTGGGCTCTCTTCCTGGTGAAACTGCTTGCTTGATTCAGCAAGTGTGTGATACCAGCATCAATAACAAAACAAGCCAAGCTCACAGGCATACTCCCAGCTCTAACTGAAAGAGGGGGTCCCTGAGCTGCAGCCAGGAGACTGGGCCCTTCCTGCTTAACGGCCTGACTTGCATGCTGACCTGCCACAGAGAAGCCTCCTGTGGTTTTACAGCAGATCTTATGTCATTTGCATCATGGCCTTTGAGTTTTCACCATGCTACTCAGAACAATTTAAAACACCTGAGTATTTTATCTCTCAAATTTTCCATTTTGGGACCATAGCTGATTGTGGGTAACTGAGGCTGCAAAAAGTGAAATCCAGGACACAGAGAACCACTGTATCCAACCCCGGGCCCTTCTAATGTTCCTGCCTCACCTAAAGGGGAGAGAAAGGAGAACTGGAGCTCAGACTATGCGATGGTTACAGGGTTCAGCATCAGGACCACGAACCACCCTCACCCCTTACCACAGAGAGCCCTCACCAGCCCGGCTGCAGGGTTCCTGTGGGAAGGCTCTGGCTAAAAGGGTTGCAAGTCCCAAACCTACTTGTTTTTAGAAAACAACAACAAGACGAGAGACCAAAACAAGAGCATCCGGGGACATTTCAGCCAATATAAACCTCAAGCTACGACAAACACAGCCCAACTTCTAGTCAGAGTTTCTCAAAAATCTCATAAAACCTGTACTAGTACCTGGTTTAGTTTGGTTCCTTTTGCCCAGCACAATGTATCTGATCATCACAGAAACACATCTGTCATTTGTGACAAGGAATGAAGGAATGTTAACCCACAGGAAACAGAACACGAAAGACAAAGTGGGCTGAGAGGCATAATCAGGTAAGGCTGTGATTTTGTAAGCTTCATACTAAGAATTTAGAATAACACACATATGTATCACCTCTTGCGAAAGGGACCTCTCAAGAGTTTGTGTGCGAGGCCCCGGGGTGCAGCATATAACAATGGGTTCTGGGGGCCCAATTCTACTATCTGTGTGAACTTGGGCAGCTGCTTAATCAGCTTCTGCTTTTCTGTCAAGGGAAGTTAGAGAATTGCCTGAGTGTTTTGAGAAGCATATGGTTGAAGTGGTATGAAAATAATATCCAACATCTATACAACATAGTCCACATTTAAAGGGACTGTAAACTGTGACTGTCATTTTTTCATTGCCTAAGTCACAGACAGGGCCAAAGAGGAACGCCAGTCAACTTCTACAGCAAATTGTGGGCAGAACTGACTCCAGATATCAACATCCAGTGGCTTCGAATCTGACTCTGGGAGCTGGAGAGACAGCCCCGAGGTTAAGGGCACCTGCTACTATTGTAGAGGACCTAAGTTTGGCTCTTGACACCCACATCAGGCAACTCACAACCCCCTGGAACTTCAGTTCCTGGGGACCAATGCCCTCTTCTGTCTTCTGGGGTGCACATCCATACACTCTGACACACACACACATACACATAAGAGAAAACAAAAACAGAACTTGAAGATTCTTTTAGCTCTAGACGCTGACTGCTTCTCTCCAGCTGTCCCTTCTGAGGCTACTTTTCCTTCATGCCTCGAACCGTTTGTGAGATGTGTCACTGTGAAACCTTCTCTTCCTATAGATTCTGGGATTTAAATTGTTGATCTTTCTCAAAGGTGGAAATAATATAGAAAGTGTCATGATTGCATTCGATATTTTTTCCAAAAATAAAACACAGTCCCAAATTAACTAATGTTATTTTACCAATAAGAAGCAACCATTATTTATATAAAACTTTAAAGATATGTGAATGCACAGCTGTATCTAGTACTTTCTAACAAATCTTCAACTCATCACCTGGCTTCCCTTACTGTTAGAAAGACACGCTTGGAGCGCTTTCTCTTAGTTACTGGTGTTTTGTTGTTTGAAAAATCCGGCTTGGACACTTTTGCTGAAAGGCTTTCTATAGCTATTAATTTTTAACTATGTATTTTCTGTCATAAAGGTAAGTGTGGCCCCTGTATAAATTGGAAAAATGTAACATAGATTGAATGGGGCGTCACTCCCACCACATTGCCATTCAGAGTCAGGCCTGCCCGCTCAGGTATGTGTGCTTCCTTCCCCGTTCTGCCTGCTCAACTGCATTTTTCTACAAGAAAAACAGGATTCCATCGACACTGTCCTTCTCCATTAGAGCAGCATATGCTGGAAACATCACCCACGATCTATTGCCAAGGGTCACCCTTACACTCTCAGCTGCCCTGTCGAAAAAGGAGCCATCAAAGATGACGTTTCAAAATCTAAAATACAAAGTCATGCAAAGAGACGGAAGGATGCCCAGGATGTGTGCTGATGATAAAAAGCCTTGTGAAGAGAATGGAACTGACTGCTGATTGTACCGTGATTTCCTAGATGGGACTCTGAGACAGAAAAATAACATAAGGCTATATGTGGCATGCACACCTTCAATCTTACCACTCTGGAGGCAAAGAGAGAGGCAAGCTGATACACTGAATTCAGGCCATCCAGTGCTTACATAAGGAGGCCCTGTCAAAACCAAAACAAAAGCAGAACAGGGCCAGAGAGATGTCTCATCTGTTAAAAGCATGTATTGCTTGAAAAAACAAACAAACGAACAAGAAAACAAGAAAAAAAAAAAACAGGTGGTGGTGCACAATTTTAATCCCAGTACTTGGGAGGCAGAGGCAGGTGGATTTCTATGAGTTCAAGGCCAGCCTGGTCTACAGAGTGAATTCCAGGACACCCAGGACTACACAAAAAGAAACCCTGTTTTGAGCCCCTCCTCAAAAAAAAAAAAGCATGTATTCAGCAGACCTGAGTTTGGTTCCCGGCACCCACATTAGGTGGCTCACAACCACCTGAACTCCAGCTCCAGGGAATCTGACACCTCACACACACATACCCTGTCCCTGCTCTGCCACCACCACAGACACACACATACAAACAGCTGAAAATCATATTTGAAGTAAAAACTGAAAAGAGAAAGAAAGAAATCTGAATAGAGGATTGTCGCTGTCTCGGGGTCTTGATCAGGTTTGTCTTCTCTGTCAGTCTGTCAGTTAAAGAATTAAAAGGCGGGAAAAAGTCTCAGGCACCATGGGTAGCAACAGGGATCTGTTTAACTCCTAGTCCTTCAGCGTGTCTGTGTCATTAATTGCAGCGTGTATACAGGTACTGATGTAGGCAGAAAGGGGGTGGGGATGGGCATGAGGCATGAAGTCTGGGCTATGCTTGCAGTAATTCCATAAATGTCAAGCAAAAAGGGTTTTTTAAAAATGGAAACTAATAATATAATTAATTGTAGTTATACAAAATGAGTCAATGCCCTGCAAAGCAAGAAAGCAGTGATGGCCTTCCATGTTGTCCTTCTCTATCTATGCGTCTCTTCCAGGCAAATACCTCACGAGAGCATGTAACACCACAGACTCTGGCCCTCTGATGAGAGGATGAGAGGAACAGATTGCAAGACAAAGGAACACGTTTTCCTAAGGATAGTCTGGGACTAGTTAAACAATGCTCTAAGATGACTTTGAAAGGTTGTGTCCTCCTCCTTTGCACGTTCTGAATGTAGAGTTTCCCTTCCGGATCTATTTAAAGATTCTATAATAGCAAATAAGCAAATTTTCTAGCAGCAAGTTTTTCTACATAGTGAAAGCTTGCTGGTACCTAGAAAGAAGGCATTAAAGTAGAGTTTCCAGTTTAATTTGAATTCAGATAGCCAATAAATAAATAACCTAGAACAGCAAATAACTATAGCACAAGCAGATCCCGTATACCAAGTGGCTATACATTATTTCTCTGAGACCTTTCAATTCCAATGCTCTGTGAAAAGAAGCACGACAATACATCATGACTTTAGCAAACATTTTTTTTTTCCCTAAATGCAACCCCAACACGTTCAATGCGCTCTGTGTGAACACTGTTCTCTGCCTGGTTTGCTGTGAAATGAGCGGTTCCAAATGTCACAGAGAATCCCAGGGTGGGATGCTTCGGGAAGACAATGAGACAGCTTGGCAGCTTCCAGCGCCTGGGCTTCTGCTAACAGACTCTGTGCTCCTGACCTTCCTCAGGCACGGACTCGAATGACCCCCTATTGTTCATACTGACCTAATTCAAAAACTCTTTGCAGTTTACCTCCAGGTACTTACTGATAAATGGGTTCCAGCTGGCATTCAATTCTTGTTATTTCATTTCTTGATCCTACACACTAGTCAGAAATTTTCCTGGTCATTTTGGATAAAATAAATTTTTCTTTGGTTGTTTCCCCACCCACCTACCCACCCAGGTGTAATTTGGATCACTTCTTTTTAGTAAGAGTAACCAAAACTATGCTAGACCGTGGCTCTATGCTGAAAGCAGCACTTGAATAGATATAATATTCTGCAAAATAAAAACACAGTTCAGAAAGCAGCATTAAGACCAATGACTTGTGAGCACTCAGACCCTGGTTGCAGTGAGCCAAAGGACAGCCAGCTCAGTATATTAGTTACATTTGTATCACCGTGACCAAGGCACCTGACAGAGGCAACTTAAAGGAGAAAGGACTTATTTTGGCTCACAGTTCAGTGGAATACAGACCTTTATGACAGAAAAGGCTTGGCAGCTGGAGTAGCTAAAGAAACTAGGTCCATGGCTGCAGGAGCCCTCAGCATGACTTCTACTGAGTGACTTTCCCTAGAAAACAAGAACAAACATCTACACACCCCAGTGGACCATGACAGAATCAAGTAACAATCATACCATGGTCCAGCCTCATGAACCAATGAATTTATTGGTTATTTATAAGCGTATGAGTGAAAGGTTGCTTCTCGAATGGATGATTCAGAGGCAGGTGCATCACATAAAAGTCCACCCCAGCGTGAGTAATGGCTTAGGAAGGCTGTACCCCTGGAGCTCCCAGCATGCTTTGCAGGTGTCAGGAAGGTCAACAGAGTCTCTCCCCAGTTGTTGTTTATATAATAAGACCTTATGAGTCTTTTAAGTTTCAGGAGTTTCCTGAACCTAGCAAGTTTCATTTGCTTCCTGACTCTTATACTGCTTCTCTCCTCCCTTCTGGAGGGAACAAGAACAGAAGAAGGCCTGGACCTTAATACTCAAGACCTTCACCAGGAACTGACTTCTTTCTGCCTACCACGCCTCACCTCTTAAACATTCCACAGCCTCAAAAACATTGTCACCATGAGGACCAAGAGCTCAAACACATTGGTGGTGGTGGTGGGGGGTGGGGGGATCAAAATACATTGTGTATGTGTATCAAATTTTCAAAGAATAAATAAAACTAATAAACACACACATATTCATAGGTATGGGGACAGTTCACACCTAAATTACAGCCTTCCTCTCTCTACCCCACAAACTTATGGCTATTAGTAATAAAAATGCAATCAATCCAGTATTGAATCTTCCTGTAGTCTGACAATTGAAGTCCTCAGTCTCTTCTGAGATTCCAGGAAAGCTGTCAGCTGTAGACCCCTGAAAACCCAAAAGCAAGTTATGCGCTTCTCATACACACTGGCACAAACCAGACCAAGGGAAGACTGAAACCCAGCAGGTAAACACTAAATCCCGTAGTCACATGTCCAGCGTCTGGAGCTGATCGTGTTGGCGCCAATGGGTCTGCGTAGCCCCGCCCCCACAGCGGTGCTGTGGGCAGTAGATAAGGCTTCTGTCTGGAGGTGACTCAGCCCAGTACCTGATGCTTTCGGCAACACGTGTCCCGCCGTGTTCCTGGCATCTCTAAATCCCCAGGGATTTCTCCTGCAATTTAGCCTTCACCTTCACGGTTTCTCACTGCTACACATCCTCATGGGCCTTCTTCGGGAGCTTCGCTGCAAACCTCAAAGGTCCTATGAGTCTTGCAGTCTGCATGTATGAGAAACCAGCACCACATGGATGAAGTGTGGAGCAGGACCAGGCTATAATCCTCAAAGCTCCCCCCGCCCCCCACCAGTGATGTGCCTCCATTAGCCAAGCCCTATGACTCCCCCACAACCCCTGCCACCAGCTGGGATCAGCTAATCAAACACGTGCACCTGTGATGGACATCTGATATTCAAAATATAAGAGAAAGAATGAAGGGTAGGAGGAGAGGAAAAGATAGACGATGGGAGGGGAGGGGAGAGGAGAGTGGTGAAAATATTTCAGAAGGTATGCAATCGTGGGTGGGGCCAGTTGTAGTACTCGCCTTTAATCCCAGCACTCAGGAGGCAGAGGCAGGTGGATCTCCATGAGTTTGAGGCCAGTCTGGTCTACACAGTGAGCTCCAGGACAGCCAGAGCTACACAGTAAGACTGTCTCAAAAGAAAAAAAAAGAATTTTAAAGTTACTATTCATACAGTACAGTTCTGAGTTGGGTGGGGGTTAAACTGTTTGCAAACCTTACTTCAAAATTCATGTTCTGAGGAACAAACTTTAATATTTAAATTATTGTGAGGCTTTTCAAAAACCATTCAATAGTGTAATCACCAAGTGGATTAGAATGTTTCTCCCCTACAATTCATTTTCTTTTGCCTCCTCCAGAGAAAGCGGGGCACGGAAGCCTGCTGCCATCCAGCACCTGCTTCATTATAAAATCAGAAAGCTGATAAATAAACTAACTCTGCCTTGGATGATGAGAAGCCTGTCATCATAATCAGACATTAAAAGTGAGTTTCCAAAGATAAGTATTTAAGCCCTAAATTCTTACCAACATTGTGTCTCTTAGGGCTCTATAGTGTACAGTTTAAGGAAATACAGAAAAATAATGTCTGCTACCGTTTGTTAGTAGAATAATATTTTTAAAAACTGCCGCATTTCATTTTCTGAACTCTGTCTGCACTTTCTTTGCTAACACTGGATGCATGCAGTCTGAGAAAAGGAGACACAACTGGAAATACATTCGGCTGCCTTTATCCCACCTTGGAGTTTCAAGGTGCACCTTCAGGGTTCCAAATTGGAGTTACCTCAAATGATTAGCAGGATGGGGCTCGATGATACCTTGCATTTATGATTATTGATGTGCCTTTTTATAGATTTATTTTTATGTTGAACTGCCTATTTTATATGCATTGATGAGTGTAACTGTAATTAGTTGTCTAGTTTGGCAAATGAGATTCAGGGATAATTTATGAGCACCTCTAATTTTTTGTGCAGGCTTGACATTTTGATATTGACTTGAGCATTTTACATATCTTACTGAATGTATCTTGATAACTCACATTCACAATGAGGAATATAGCTACAGGAATTTATAAGCACACAGGTATACCTTGAGTTAGTTCGTTCAGTATTTATTTTCTTCAAAGTCTAATGAACTTCCACTGCCACCGGAAAAAAAAAAAAGACTAGTCTGGAAAGGAATTTCTAAAAATATATTTTTGTTTTCATCAAGTCAAATGTATTAAAGTTATGTTAGAAATCTAATGAACCCTTCTACTCAATTTGAAAACCCAACAAATTTTATATAAAAACAACTACTTTGGTTTTTAATATACATAATTTTATATAAAAACAACTACTTAATTTCCCTCATTAATTTTCCAATAATCTGTTGTCTGATCAAACCATCTTTCAACATTGACCATTACTTAGAAAATCAATTCAATTCCCTCAGACATTTAAACTCTAATTATGAAGGCAATGCATCTGCTTGTCACATTTCAGACACCTTAAGAAATGTCTTATGTTGGATCCACAGCACACTCGGAAACCAGAATTCATTAGGGAAGAAAACTTGACCGTACGGAGGGAGGCTCATCAAATCAGGAAGAAGTAAGAACCAGACATCAAACTCCCACTTCCGGTGACTTTGACTCATTACTACAATGGGGTTCTAAAAACAATGTAGGTCATGTTTTAGAATCACCTAAATTAGCAGCGGGGATTAGAGGGGAGCTGGGAGAGTTAATGCCCCAGTACCCTTCCAGCTGGCCACCGCAGACAGCCCCTAAAAAAAAAAAAAGAAAAGAAAATTCCCAAGCACTTCCAGTTGTGACCACCTGGGGGCAGTCCTCCAACAAAAGGACACATTTTGGGTCTTGGGAAAGAACACCCACAGGAAATCCCTGGGCCCCAAAGCAGCACAAAGATCCGAGATGAAAATTAAGCAACCCGTTCCTGCTGCCTGGTCCTTAGGATGCCATTGATTTTCAGGCTACTCTACTCCGTTCTACATTTCCTTCATCCTAGGCATTACTTGTCTGATGTGGGGGGAAGGGGGAGACCCAGCCAGCCAGTCATCTCTGAGGTGACTGTACGTAACCCTAGCTACCAAGCCCTTATCAAATGATAGTTGCTGTGATGGCCTATTCACAGTTAAAAAATCAGAGTACTAAAAGATGTGCCGGTCAGTCTGTGAACACTTCTCTCGGTAGTCAGCAGTATCACCACAGCCTGCTGACCCTTTTGCAGGAAGACACCAAAATGACCTGACCAGGGGAACTTTGTCTTTTACCATAACTAAAGTAGCCTCCGTGGGACCCTCACCAACACAGAAGACAGAAACTAAGAGACAAAGGCCTCCCTTACCTTTGTTCCCAGACTTCTGTATATCGCGTGTGCTACTTCTCACGGACAGAATACACACACACACACACACACACACACACACACACACACACACACACACACAGAATGACTGTTGGTTCCCAGGGTGATACTGTATTTAAAAAGACGTTTGTCAAACTCCACAGGGTGTCATCTTGAAGCTGGCGCCACGTTATGTCTTTAAGAGGACACTCCAATGTTCTTACAGTCAGAAACCAGACCTTGCTCATGAATGGGTTTACTGAAGACATATGTTGATGGTCTTGTTAACGCAATTCAGCAATGACTTTGAAAAGTTGTGGGAAGAAGAAATGCCACCTCTTACCAGGGAAGAGAAGTAAGGAAAGTAAATACCTCAAGGAAAGGGTAAGAATATACATGGATTTCCATGGGTGGGCAGGACCACAGAGGGACCCGGATTCAATGACTGAAAAGGGACCTTCACAAAACAGGGTGATGCTGATCTGTGTCTGCTTAGGTACATGCTTAGCTTTAAAGTGAGCCTCTCAATTTGAGGCACCTTTTGAAAGAGCTCTTACTAGTAAGTGGGCTTTGTGTGAGCCCTTGGATAGTGGTGGCAGGACCTGTGCCTGAAAGACACACTAGAGGTGCCCTACAGGAATCACTGCCATGTGTTTCCAAGGTGGAGAGTTTATCTCATATAATCAACTTGCCACCACGTGACTGCCTGGGAAGCCGGCACCCGTCTGTCTGCTGACAGCACTTCTCATCGATTAGCCTTATGGGAGAAATGGAAGTCACTTGGCCTCCTCCACTCCCGCCCACAACAGCCATCTCACTCAGCTGTCCACTGCACAAACAATGGCACGGCAAGTCAGGCATCTGATGCTTGTAAGAGGAGTCATCATCTGCTCGTTGTTAGAGTCTCCTTTAGAGTGCTTGGATCTCGACACAGGATACAAAGCCTCACACTCCGGCTGGCTCCCCGAGACCCACGCACATGCCTTGTTCCCAGACCTCTTTGCAAGCGACTTCCTCCAGAGTCCTGACAAGCCCAACTATCTTAGCCACTGCTAAAGAGCCTACATCTTTACCTAGGAGCCTCTGCTCCACAGGCAGCAGTAGCTCCATGATGGCAAGAGGTGTGATCCCCAATAGCTAATGGCAGGACCATTTCTAAGTTACATTGCAGTAAGAATTCATTGTTGGCTTGCCTCAAGATGTTAAGATAATCTTTCATAAGTCGGGCTGAACTCCTCTATTGGATGGTCATAATGTGCTGTCCCCCACCCCCGGGACCATGGGTATGAACTTGAAGGGAGAACAATCCAAGAGTGGTAAGGGATGTGGTTCTTTGCCACCTTCTGGATTAATTCCCTGTACTCATATTCAAGTCCTGGATGAACCATTTCCATTGGATCACAGACTCTTCCTGTGCTCACTTAACTCTGAGGACATTTGACAGCATCCAGCCCCTGACTGCTACTCCGATCACAAGTTTACACAAGATTTTATCGACAAGCTGAAGTAAAAACCCAAGGACTTAAACTGCCATTATTTTAACAAATAGGTCACTGGAGAAAGGAATTGAGTTTCAAGAAACTAAAGCTTGTGTGCTTGCTTAAAGCCCTGCTCACAAACATGAAATGAAAAAAAAAAACCATTGTAGTGGTTAGTTTTAATTGCCAATTTACCACAATCTAGAATTACCTGGGGTGAGTCTCAATCAAGGATTGTCTAGATCAGGTTGGTCTGTGAGCATGTTGGTGGGCGATCATCTTGTTTATGTTCATGGATGCGGGAAGACCCAGTCCACTGCAGGTAGCATCCTTAAAATTAAACTAGGACACCTGATGATGTAGCAAATAAATGATAGCATTCCTGGTGTGCTGTCTGGAGCTTTAGTACTGTATATTTTAGAATTTTTATTTTATTTTTATGCTTGTATGTGTATGCCTGAGTGTATTTATGTGTGTGCCATGTGCATGCAAGAGCCCATGGAGATCAGAAGGAGGTATTAGGTCCCCTGGAACTAGAGTTGAAGCAGTTGTGAGTCCTCATGTGGGTGCTGGAAATTGGATCCTGGTCCTCTGCAAGAGCAGTAAGCTCTCTTAACTGCTGAACCATCTCCCCAGTCCCTAGTCCTGTGTTTTCAATTGATGACCCAAAGCTGCTCACATTCATCATTCTCCTGGGAAAATGGGTTTTTTTTTTTCCTAAGCAGAGAGATGCTGAAAAAAAAGTCACACTTTTTAAGACATGTTAATATAGATGTGGTGCTGCTTGTAATCTCAAACTTCCTCTTAATATTCTCAGGCTTTTAGTAACAACTGAAGCATCTAAGAAAATCTACGGCACAACATTAGAAATCATGACTTATTGTAGTTACAAAAATAATTGAAGAGCATAGGAGTCTTTTCCTTCTGCAGCCAATACTGCCAGGCCATCCTTCAACATCTTCAGGAACATGGTTTCACTGATTTTTACTCTAAAAGCCAGAAGGTCTCTGCTTATGGAGGGCAGTCGTGTTTGGATGGATTCTGGAGCAAAAGGCAGCTCGGCAGTAAATCAGGCTATGAAACAAGGGGCCCTGCACCTAGAGTCCAAGCTTATCGGAGCCCATCTGGGTGAGGTAGTCATGAGTGGTAAAGATACCATCTCGGGAAAACTCCATTAAGGGAATCTCAGTGTGAACTCTCGCTCATGAGATGACAGGTCACAGCAATCAGAACATAGATACTTTTTTATCTTGTAGAGTTGAATCTCCATACCCATTCAATAACTCCTCATTTATCCTTCCCCCGAGGCCCTAGAAGTCACCATTCTACTTCCTGCTTCTATAAATTCGACACCTTTACATACCTCATGCAAGCAGAGTCATACAGAATTTTATTTTTGTAGTTAGCTAATTTCATTTATCATATGTCCTTAAGGTTCATCCACTGTAGCATGTATCAGAACAGCCTCCATTCACTTTACGTTTTTAAGTTTATTTTATTCCTGTGCGTGTCTGTGTGAGTATATTCCATGTATGTGCTGGTGTCCTAGGAGGCCAGAGGAATTGGATCCCCTGCAGCTGGAGTTGTGGTGCTAGGAATCCAACTCAGGTCCTCTGGATGAGAAATACATGTGCTTAACCATTGAGCAATCTCTCCACCCCAGCCTCCATTTTTAAATTGTATAATACCCCACTGTATGTATAGACCATATTTTGTTTATGTAGTCATCTGTTAACTGACATTTGGGTTGTTTCCATCTTTTTGGCTTTTATGAAAACTGCTGATATAAATAGGAAAATAAACATTAATAGTAACCAAATTATTCAAATATATAGAACTCTTTACTGTGTGTCTTTCCTGGACATACACGGGAACCTACCAAGAACAGTAGCATGTTCCATATCTGCAAGGTTGTTGCCGTCACCAGTAACCGGCTGGTACCTATTTCCTGCTCTGGAGGTTACTTCCTGTGGGATGAAGGTCAGCTCCTAAAGCTGTGGCTGTCTTCTCACAATACACTTTTCACCAAACAAGAGCATAGCACTTTCCTAGATTCCACACCACATAGCTGAGGTATGGATTTTTAACTTAACAAGATACCTTTAGGAGCAGATGACAGAAACCACAATCAAAATTCATCGAGCCCATAAGGAGGGGGGAGTTGTGTGTGATGTTGCTGTTGTTGTTGTCAAGACTATCCTAGGGATTCAATCCTTTTTTATTCTGTCCATCTCTGTGCACTTTACTCTCCCAGTGGTGCCCGCCCCAGGAGCCCTGGGTGTGTTCAAGCTAAGGATGACTCTTTCCCACTTAGTAAGTCCTCAGACCATCTTACTGGCCCAGATGGGGTGATATGCTAGGCCATAAGTCACTTGCGATGGAAGGAATATATCTATGCTCATTAGCCAGGTTTGTGACATCATGGACAGAGCATCTCTCTTTCTGGATGCACTGTGTGGGGAATCCTACAGCCTAGACAAGAAGTACAGGTGCTCTTTCCAGAAAGGACACATAAATATCAGGACAGCAAAACAAGCAAACCAAACACAACAACAACAGGTGTCTGCTGCCACCGAAGAGAAAAGTATCAGATATGGAAATCTTTTCAAACTAGTTCTAGGCGTGACAGTCTGCACAGCAAGTCACTGCTCCTGAGTGTCTGCTCACCCATGAGACCAGAGACATAGCATTTTCTCAGAGCTCTCTTCCAAGTCAGGAACTAATTCCCTGAACATCTTCCCAGAATTAGAGATGGTGGGAATATCTACTCCCTTTGGGAAAAAGTCAGTCCCTGCCAACAGTGTGGTCAGCCACACAGTTCCAACAAGCCATTCATGTGAAAACACAGTAAGTCCACATGTATTAGATTTCCCCACATCTGGCTCAGTCCATCTGAAAAAAACACCGTCATGGGGCACCAGCATCTCAGGCCATATGGGGCTTAGCTGAGCCAAGTCTCATCCCTCTTCTTTAGATGCAGATGACGCCCCTCATGTACTCTTAAAAACTTCTCCATTCATTAGCAGCTACTTGAACAAAAGAAGCCACATCACTCTAAAATCAAATTAACTGTTGAACGGTCCAGATGAAGTGGTTCAGAGATTATTTATTTGAAGCACTGAATACCAAAGAGCTCAAGGAACCCTAGATATCAATTTTTAATCACAATACTAATATTCCAGGCGGGGTTGCTGCTTCTCTAGATGGAGTGCTGAGGGTAGAAACAGAAAATTTGTAGTCAGCATAATGGTCTCTTAGCCAGAATGGACATAAAGGAGCAGGGAGGACAAGGCCCTCTGAAGATGGGGATGGGTAAGAGAAGGACCGAGAACAACAGGTGCCCGGCTGCCCCTTGAAGGACCCCACCCTGAAAGCCTGAAGGCAGCTGTCATCGGCCCTGGGAGGCTTGCAGGGCCAGAGTCCAGAATAGAGAGAGGCTGGGCTGCTACCGGCCACCTAATCCCTCAGAGCTTTAGCCTTAATGCTGCCGAGCCATGTGCCCTAACGCCGCCATCTGCCCAGCGCCATCCACACGGAGGAAAGGGCCAACCGTCTCTTACATCTTTGCCTGTGGATCTGGGTGTTTCTTGGTCAGGTATTCACATCTCGGGGATCTCCAAAAACTTGCCTCTGAAGTTATTCCCCAGAGCTTTTAAATCCATCAGAACAGGCACAAACGCTTTTAGCAAAAGGGAAGGGTCGAAAGCATGTGTAATTGATCGTAAAATGGTTTCCAGTGAGAAAAACTAAAAGTTGTTTTTAAGCATGTCTTGATTTTTATTTGATTTTTAATAGCTGTTACGGTACTCGGGCTTTGTCTGTGTGAATGTTTGAAGCACAGCTGATCTCAAATGGGTCAGCATCTTTAAATTCAGACCCTTCTCACCACGACCAGGCACTCGTCCTGTGGCCCCGCTCCTTCCATAAAGGTTCAGGTGTGCAGAAGTTGCAATCTGGGGAGTCCTCGGCACCGCGCTTATATGGAGTTTGGACACCAGGCAACCCCAGCAGCTGACGGTGGGGTTCCAGTACTAAGAACCGACAACCGGTTCTTAGTGGGGCTTCTCTCTCCTAGCCTCCCCTATCAAATGGCAAGTCTCCTTCTGTAAATAAATAAATAAATAAACTGCTTTTAATAACCACATCCTGCCCTTTCTCACAGGGAGGTGGCGCGTTCCCGCCTTCTCAGCCCCCCTCAAGGCAGTCCAGGTCTCTGGCCCTCACTTCCATCTGCTGTGTACAAGGAGCACATCACTTCCTGGTAGTGGCAGCGGTGAGGTTTCCGCCCTGCCCCCACCCACTCAGCCCCATGGAGTCTGTCGCTAAAGGATCTAGGAGACCCCAAACATGTTTCATAAATAAAACCATTTACTGCTCTGTCTGACCCAGGACAACCACACTCTGATTAACTCGGGATTAAAAGTGTGCTCTCACAACGCCCTTCCTCATTCTTCAGGTATTTACATTTTGCAGATAGAGGCAGTGGCCTGCCAAGGGTCTCATCACACTGAAAGTAGGGCCATCTGTCCAACACAAAACTGTCACTGCCAGGCATTTTAAATGACAGAGTAGGGGGACCCCCCTCTCTTCGTTCATAAATTTCAAGATAAGGTCCTCTAATACGGCTCCGTGGCTGAAACAAGTTTGAGACTAATAAATGCTGTCCCCAGATGGGGCCCTCACTGATGAGACCACGTGTCACATCAATTAGAACAACCTTATAGAAATTGTCCAGGGAGTGAGGGGTAGAAGATCCCTGAGTTCAGAATCAGGAACTCAGAAGAGCAATCCAGAACCTTCTATTCCAGAGGCAGGCAGGCCATTTTCGCCTCAGGGGCCATCCTCGAAGCAGCTCCTCTCTCAGCTCTGCCACGAGGGATTCTGTGTTCCCATACTGACAACAGCTGTGTGTGTGCTCTCTGAATCCAGCTGGAGTTACAAAACCTACAGTTGACCTTATGCACAGCTTACTGTTTGCCCTCCGGGTGGCCAGCTGGCTCCTCAGCCCAATCCAGCCTTCCTTGCCTAGAACTAAATGTCCACCCTGGGAATTCTATTTCACTCTCATCCAGTCTTGACCCAGATAGCAGGGTATCCCTAACTTAACGTCTGCGTCTTCCTGAGAAGCAGCTAAAGAACTGAGGCTCTGAGGTTCAGCCTTTTTTTTTTTAAACACAGACGCAAAGGGCTGCAGGTTCAAGCTTCCCACCTGAAGTGGCCGCTTCTCCCATTAGCAAGTAGCCATAGTCCCACCCAACATAGAAGCTTTCACAGGGAAAACAAGGGAAGAATCCAGGATAGCCTCGAGAGCTGATTAAACTTTCCCCAGCCCTATACAGATAAAGTCATCTATGGGATTCTGAGGGGGGCAGGTGACCCCAACTCACTTCTGCATGTTTCTATCCACAGCCCCAGGACACGCATGCTAATCAAATGTCAGAAACAGCCCTGGGGATCCCCTGGCTCCCCATGTGCATCTGGAAGGCAGCTTTAACAGCACCTGTTTCCCCTTAGGTCTGCATATTTCTAGTGATAACCTGTTTGGCCCAGCCCAGAAAGTCTCAGACCCCTACCATTTTAACTAGCCCTAAGGGAGTAGGTCACACAGAATGATCTTCAGCCAAGGAACAAATAACTTATGGAAAAAAGATTTTTCAATGGACGGGCTAAGTCCATTCCCAAGAAGGAGTGAAACTGCCAGTCTTGGGGGAGACTGTTAACTCCTTGTAATTACAAGAAAAACCAATGGAGAAATCACCCAACTCAACCACCCCAAAAACATACACCTCACAGTGCTTATGTTGATGGTCTCTCTCACCTAATCTGAATGAGATTTTTTTTGGACATCTAGTAAACTTCCAGGCACTTTCCTTCCCCTCCCTCCCTCCCCCCAGAGAGTCTGTCGCAATGATCCAAGATGGTAATTCTGACTTCACAGGCTTTAGATGATTTCTTCTAGGTGTTAATCAGTTGTGGCCATATGGTGAGGGTGAGGTAATTCCTTTTTACTTTACAATGGATGCCTTCATTGCATTTTCAGTACTAATATCAGTCCTTCTGTTTATTTGAGTTCCTAGGAGCTGCAAGCAACGTGATCAGAATTGCAAAGGAGACAAGCCCCAGCTGAAACCCTGTAGCCAATAGGATTTCATTCTGGATGGACCACAGCAGGTGGGGATAATGAACCAGCTGAGGGGAGCTGCTCATTACTCTGCTGTCTGGCCCCCCTCTCACCTCCAGTTTGCTCCAGGCATTTTATACTTAGCTATGACCTCACTGGCAGGCATGCCAATCTGGTGGTCAGCAGCAAGACTCCTTCCCGGTTCTGAATCCTGCTGCTGCCTCTGGGGATATGTGTGACTTGGTTTTACTGATTGCTAGTGAGTTGTTGCTCTCCTTGTCAGCGTCCAGGAGAAGTAATTGGCTTTCCAGCGTGCATGTGGGTACTCACACGCCTCAGCCCTGAAGAGCAGCCCCAGAAATATTCAGAATCTAAATGGGAACGGAAGGCCCTCCTGCTTGATAGGAAAAAGTGTCCAGCAAGCTTTCGCCTGGGTGGGAGAGCAGTGATATCTGGGTCCATCTGAGGGCAGTGAGGTAAATTTAATATATCACATGCCACAGAAGACAAGGTAAGTTAAGAATTGAAAACAGACCAACTGTCATCTTAGGCATCAGCGTCCCTTGAGAATCTAGTCCCTCGCTCACCGTGTTTTTGACTGTCCAGTACGTGCCAGAGCGCTGGGCTTGGGGACATTTAAAAGCAGAGAGGACAGACGGAAATGGGCTCCAGAAGAGACTGGCATTCTCCTTTGAGAGTCGAGTCCTTACAGGAAGCCTCCTCGGTATGCTTGTGCTCAAGCTGAGTCACGCTGAGGTGGAATTTTCCAACATAAAAATTAGTATATTTGAGGAACTGAAGAGAGACCTCAGTGGGTAAGATGCTTGCCAAGCAAGTGTGAGGATCTGACTTTTGTCCCCAACACTTAAGGTTAACCTAAAAAGCCACATTCGGTAGCATACACTTGTGATCTCAACTCCGGGAAGGCAGAGACAGGGGATCCCTAGAGCTCACTGGCCAGCCAACCTACCCCAATCAGAGAGCCGCAGACCCCAGTGAGAAATTGTCTCTAAAACCAAGGTGTGTGGCTCCTGCAGAATGACACCCAAGTTTGACCTCTGGTCTCTGTGTTGTGAGGTATCCACCCAAGACCACTCTGACACGGGTTCAAGCCAATAGAAAGTCTTGATGAGCTGGCCAGCAACTGCACTGGGTATTCACGACCCAAGTGCCATCCTGGGCCTTTCTCAGGGTGAGCTTCTAAGCAGAAAAATCACATCCTAGGTTGACACACCTCAGGTAGGAAGAACAGAAGCCAAAAAGCAAGGTTAGCACATTCAGGGACTTTCCTGAATGTACTACGGACTTTGATGGATTGAGTCTCGGTTCTCGTTTTGGCAGGGGGTGCTCCCTATGTGCTGGGTTTCAAGGTCTGAATGGTATTTTCATCATGATGTCAGTTGTCCTAACTGTCTGAGAGCCTGTTACATCTACACGTGTATACACACCCACCAACATGTGAACCCACACACACGTGCATAATACATGTGAACACACACATACACAAAATCGTCTATTTTTATCCACCAAAGTAGAAGTTACCTTGTTCTATGCTCCCTCCAGGCAGCACCTTAAGCATGGCTCCCAGACTAGGAAATGAGTCTGTAAGTGGCCTCCCTCTGGTCATCCTTCTCTTTTGTAGGCCCTACGCCCTGCTGTATGTCCTGCCTGGTTCCTCATTTCCTCCAACTAAAACCCCATATCTTCCACTCATTGCTTACCTTGGATCTTTGACACACCCTCAGCTAACCTAACTGCCCATACTTCCCCCCAGGAGTCCTCTTGGTCTCTGGTCTCCAGTATGTATTTCCCCTGGAACCACATAATTCCACATCTAGTCTTCAGTTAGCAAGAAGGTGAGATCTGCCTGCTGGCCAGAGCTCGGCTGCAGACAAGCTCCGATCCACTCTCTGGGTCAGGGGCAGCCTGCTTATCTTGCAAAGACTAAAAAGAAGAAAACAGCTCCTATGCATGAGAATTTTGGTATAGAGATGCCAACGATAATTCATGACCCATCTGTGTTTAAAAGAAGTGAGAAAAGATTATCTCTGCCCAACCCCACCTTTAATGGTGGGTGGGTAAGCATGTGCTGGTATGACTCACATCAATGATTGCAGCCTGTGCTGCTGTTTAGATCAATCTTCAGTCCTTGATTTGAGGTGGCAATATGAGTTCTCCAATCTAGAACATTCTGGGCTTTTTAAAAATAGAGAATGCATTGCCTTTGTAATAAACATTTTAAGTTATTTTTATTTAAAATGTTAACTTAAAACTGGAGTGTTTCTTCTCCAGCTCAGTCTCTGATACACTGACCAGGAAACAAGGAAAAGAGAGATGTCATCACAATGACAAGAGCTGCTACGGATGAGAGCGCCTGGTGAAGTAGTGGTGGCTGGGAAGGGGAAGGAGTGAGACTCCCTCATTTTAGAACAGCCCGCTGTCCCAGGAACTAGCCTATTCTACCAGACTCAAACCCCTCACTGCAAGACCTGCATTCATCCGCTTATGAGGACGAGATCTCGGAACCTTACTGTCATCCACTAGGCCCTACCTCAGAGGCTTTAGGGTCTAAGATTCCAGCATACGAACCTTGAGGGAGCAAAGCAGTCAAGAGGTAGCACGTGACTGCTGAAGACCACTCATCTCATATTCAAAACACGGATGACAAGCCGGGCGGTGGTGGTGCACGCCTTTAATCCCAGCACTCGGGAGGCAGAGCCAGGCGGATCTCTGTGAGTTCGAGGCCAGCCTGGGCTACCAAGTGAGTTCCAGGAGAGGCGCAAAGCTACACAGAGAAACCCTGTCTCGAAAAACCAAAAAAAAAAAAAAAAAAAAAAAAAAAAACACGGATGACAGCTGTGGACCACTGTGGTTCAGGAACCTGAATGGCTGCAAGAGCAGCCTCCATTGTGGTCATTCACGTGAGACAGCCATAATGGCAGGGAAGCTTCCTTATCTGTCTACTCTTCCACCCCAGAGCCAAGCATGCAGGACTGTGAGGAACAAGAAGTCCCAACTACATGGCAATAAGCACCAAGTTCTCAATAGTTCCTAAGTGTTCATCTGGTCACTTCCAGTTGTTTCCTTTGCTTGTTTGTTTGTTTTTTTTAACACTGACCATTCTTGATGACTTAACTTAGCCTTAAAACTGATTCGATTTTATGTTTTCAAAGAATATTTCAGCCTACCCAGATCATAATCCATAATTTTTTTTACCTTGCCACAAATAGCCAAGGATAGCAGAAAGAAAATTAGTAACTACAAAGTTCTAACAAGTCATATGCAATTTGAATTTCTTTCCAAATAGGTCACTATTAACTTTGGTTTTTACTTTTTAAAAATGTGTATATTTGTGTGTATGTGTGTGCATGAGTATACACATATGAGCGCAGGAGCCCACAGAGGCCAGAAGAGGATTCCAAAGCCCTAGAGGTGGAGTTACAGGTGATTATGAGCTACCTGATGTGGATGCTACAAACCAAACTCGTCCTCTGCAAGAGCAGAGTGTGACCTAACCACTGAACCCTCTCTCCAGCCCCTATAATAACACCTAACATTTCAGACTGGCCAGGCCTGGTGGCTCATGCCTGTAATCCCCACACTCAGGAACCTGGGGAAAAAGAATCATGGTGAGTTTAAAGCCAATTTGAGCTACAGAGTGAGTTCCAGGTCAGCCTAGACTAGAGTGAGTCCCTACCTCAAATGACACAAAACAAAATTACAGAGGTGGGGTTCTTATTCTATGTCTGGGGGAAGGGGAAGGTATTTATCTACACAGACATGTAGGTTTAAGTATATGTATGTCTTAGTTAAGGTTACTATTGCTGTGATGAAACACCATGACCAAAGAAATGTGGGGAGGAAAGAGTTCATTTGTTTTATGCTTCCACATCACTGTTCATCCCTGAAGGAAGTCAGGGCAGGAACTCAAGCAGGGCAGGAACCTGGAGGTAGGAGCTGATGTAGAGGCCATGGAAAAGTGCTGCTTACTGGCTTGTTCTAGAACCATAAATTTGGTAACAAAATGTGTATTATTCAGGGTTCTCTAGAGGGTTATTAGAGTGGCTTACAGGCTGTGATCCAGCTAGTCCAACAATGGAAAATCCAAGAATCCAGTAGTTGGTCTCCGCTGGTCTTCAGTATACCCTGGAATCCTGAAGAAGTGGCTTCTAAAGCCGGTAAGAAATGGACTTGCTATTGAGAGTGAGGGCCAGCAGGCAAAGAGAGCAAGCTTCCCTCTTCCATGTCCTTTATATAGGCCGCCAGCAGAAGGGGAGGCCCAGATTAAAGGTGGATCTTCTCGCCTCAAAAGATCCAGATCATAAGTGGGTCTTCCCACTTCAAATGATCTAATTAAGAAAAAAAAAATCCTCACATGTGTGCCTAGCCATTTGGGTCTTAGTTAATTCCTGAGGTAGTCAAGTTGACAACCAAGGATAGCCATCACAATATATTGATTAATAAACTTTATTTCTAAAACTATCTTAGGTTCATATCAATTCTGAGCAAGCTCCAGCCACTTCCTGCTCCCATACATGTACAGCTTCTCTACTAGCCCCCATCCTGCCCAGGGTGGTACGTTCTCTACAGTGAACCATCACTGGCATACCATTGTTCCTCCAGGACCACAGAGCACCCTCTAAGATTTTACCCCAGGTGATCGTGGTCTGTGACTTTGGACAGATGCCTAATGGCATGTGCTGTTAGCACATATGCAGAATTGTTTCCCCGACTCTTCCATGTTCCACATATTCAGCCCTTCCTCCTCCTCCTTCCCTGATTTTTTTTTTCTGATTCCATGGTTATGCCTTTTCCAGAATGTAATAGGATTTTACAACATGGTTAATTTTATGTGTCAACTTGACTGCATTAAGCACAAGGAGGACTTAGCTATTTATGGGTGTGGCTGTTTCCCAAGAGGTTGGCACATGAGTCTGTGGACTGAGTAGGGAAAAACCAGCCCTTCATGTGGAGGGGCTCCACCCAATCAGCTGGGGTCCACATAACATACAAAGGTAAGGGCTCTCTTCTAAAGCTTGGGCACTCTTATCTTGCCCTGGGACATTAGAACTCAAGGCTCTCTGGCCTTCAGACCCCAGGATTCACACCAACAGCCCCTTGGGTTCTCAGCCACCAGCCTCTGACATGAGAATTACATCACTAGCTTCCCTGGATGTGAGGCCTCAGACGTATCCTGGAGTCTCCAGCTTGCAGGTGGCCTGTCATAGGACTTCTCAGCCTTCATAGTGACATGAGTCAATTCTCTTTTCATATAGCTGTCTTCCTCCACTATCCTACTGATCCTCCTCTCCAGAGAACCCAGACACATACATTTGAGATCACACAGGCCTTTCAGATTGCCTTCTTCCGCTTGTAGTGCATAATCAAGTCTCTTCCAGGCCTTCCCGTGCTTAATAGTTCAACTCTTTTTAGCACGGAATTATATTCTACAGTAAGAAGTAGAGTTAATCTACCACTAGTCACCTACTAAAGGATGCCCTCGCTATCCAAGTTTAGGCAATTATGAATACATAATGAATTAATGTCCATTTGCAGGGTTTTGTGTGGGCATACATCCACAACTCATTTGGGTAAATATCGAAAGCAAGCTTGTCAGATTGTATGGCAAAAAATATTGTTTTAGAAAAATTTAAATATGAAATATCTTCTAAATATTGAAAACGTAGTTCAGTTAAAAAGGCATTAAGAGTAATGTGTCTGGTGCCCACTACTCAGCACATTTGCCTCACATTTCCCAGTCTCACTTCCTCCCTGAAAACAACTATTATCCTGAATTTGTTCCTTTCCTTTGCAAATCTTAGTTTTATTGCTTACACATTTCTAAACAACAGTATTTCTGCACATTTTTAACTTCGTGTAAGGAGTATTATATACATACTCTTTTCTAGGCTACTACTGTCCCTCCCCACTCCCAGTACTGAGTAGTAAAACTCACCCATTCAGCTAGGAAGACTGCTCAGTCAGTAAAGAGCTTGCTGTATACGTGTGAAGGCCTGAGTCTGGCTTCTTCCACTCATATAAAAAAACCAGGCATGGTGGCACAGCTGTAGTCCAATCACGAGTGAGACAGGTGACTCACTGTCCAGCTTGCCGAGCCTAATCAGCAGACACCTCCAGCATCCACGCAACTACCCCACTATGAGTACCCCAGGAGGGTCATGGGTAGACAGGAAAGACTTACTCTGTGAGGGCAGGGACAGGCCTGGAAGGGGCTTTGAAACCCAGAGTTTAGACACTTTCACTTCTCTTCAACTCTTTTCTCTGAAAGCTGTTTATCGGGTATCTTTCATCTGCCGCATATTAGAAAAGAACAAAACTGCATGACGTGTGAATCCTAGTTCAACTTTAGAAATCTAAAGTTGGGACAGAAGAGACAGCTCAGTGACGGAGAATCCTGACTGTCCTTGCAGAGGACCCCAGTTTGGTTCCCAGCACCCCCTCACAGCAGCTCACAGCTGCCTGTAACTCCAGTTCCAGGGGATCTGATGCCCTCTTCTGACTTCTGCAGGCATGACACATACATGACGTACATGCATGCAGGCAAACACTCTTACACATTAAATATATAAATCTTTTTTTTAAGTATGTAAAAAAGGAAAGAAAGAAAACTAAAATCTAGATCAATGTTTCTCAACATTAGAATTTTTTTTTTTTTAATCTGGATAGTGTTTAAAACATCTAAAACACCTTGTGCCAGAAAGTCTGGGTCATTCCATCAGGCATGGAGCCTCAGTGTTTATACATATAAATAAAGATTTAGTAGTTCTGATACCCCTGTACCACTTTGCAAAACATATAAACAAAGAAACCAATGTAAGATATAGTCAAAAGCTGGTATTTCTCAACCCTCCCAGGGTCTTAGTTGGAAAGGTCCAAGTAACAAAAAAACAAAAACAAAATGGAATCACAGGATAAAATCCAAAGTTTAGGTGACAAAGTTGAGAGGAAGGTAAATAAGTGGTCAACAAAAACAAGTGAGGTGTTATTTCTGGGGCACGCAGTTCCCTCAGGTGTCATCTCCAGGCCCATGAGGGTCTGACGGTGCCTTCACTGGATAGCCTGTGCTCTCCTGACTAAGTGGCAGGCCCCTGTGTCCTTGTCAATCTGTATCCCACTTTGGAGCAAGTTGGGGGAGCATAGAAACTTTTGTATTGTGTCTTAACTACCCTCGGCTCAGTGGTCCTTCCTGCTCGGGGGTACATTCTGCTCCCTACACAGGTCTGGAAGAAACAGTCATTTTTCTTCTCCAGGGTGTAAATTTACTGGGTTTTTTGAGGATACAGAGATACAAAAGAGCTACATTGTCTGACTAACCTGAACACTACAAGCCTGCAGACAAATAAAACCAGAGAAACCTGCTTTCTGTGACTTCTGAATCGTTCAGCATTTGCAAGCTTTCTTTTTTTTTTTTTTTTTTTTTTTGGTTTTTTCGAGACAGGGTTTCTCTGTATAGCTTTGTGCCTTTCCTGGAACTCGCTTTGGATACCAGGCTGGCCTCGAACTCACAGTGACGCGCCTGGCTCTGGCTCCTTAGTGCTGGGATTAAAGGTGTGCACCACCACCGCCTGGCTAACAAGCTTTCTTAAAAACTCTGCAAGATATCTCCACTTAGGAACCACCATTAAAAAAAAAAAAATGACTGTCACTAGGAAATGCCTACAGCATTTGAGTGAGGCTCACTGACAGGACCCCAGTGACTGATCCGCCTCTTCTGCCCTCGTACTCCTGCACTCTCGCTGCTTCCCTTTCTCCTCCTCTGGCTCCAGACCTCTTCATTCTCTCCCTTTGCTCATAAACTGTGAATGACTTTTTTCCACTCTTCAGCCCTTGCTTTTACTTCCTATGTGTGTTACAACAATCTCCCGCCTGCTCAAACTCTGGTTAAAAACTTCCTGTCCTTGGCTGCTTGGCAAAAGAGAGAAGTAAAATGACAAAGCCAAATGAAGTGACTAGAAATCCTGTCACTTGCTAGCCCAGCCCTTTTTCCACTTAAGATCCCCCCAGTCATCACTCCTACATGTGGCCTTTCATTTACACAAGAACTGGTTCTCACTGCCCGTCTTAACTGCAAGAGAAAAGGAAAAATGGCAGAGAACAGGGCTAGCCTGCTGACTACAGAGGCAGCGTTAATTCCTCCGATTGTGGTGAATGGGCCTTCTGAGAGAGTGGGTAGATGAGCCCCTTCAGAAAACATGACTTAGCTTTAACAAATATTGATCTATCCTGGAGTCTGAGCATAAGACTTCTTCTACCTTAAAGAAGTAAAGGGATGGGGGGCTTGCCATGTATAAAAGAAAACACCTTTAACATTTTAAGAAGATTAAAAAAGACAAGTGAGAGGCAATGTCACCAACAAGGACAGGACCCACAAGAGCAGAATCCCAGACATGACTGAGCACTCTCCTAGGCTCCAGAGTCCTGGCTTCTAGGGATGCCTAGTATTTCAGGCTTAACAGGTCTCTCTGGATAAGCCATCCCCCACATTCTTAAGACCTAGAGCAAGTATGAATCTCAGACCGCGCCCCCGCTCCTCCTCCCCCCACCAATCCCTGGCTTCAGCTAGCCTCGGGTAGGACCTCACAGGGCAGAAGGAAAGGCTGCTGGAGGCATTATCCTGCAGTGTCCTCCTTACCAGACTACAGCTCGAAGTAGTAACCACCTTCCTCCCCTTAAGACCACAGCTCCTCTTGAATAGCCCTTCCCCATAACCAGTTCCCAGGAACTCCCCTGCCCTCCCCCAAGGAAGCAGCTCCTAAACACATCACTTCCTAGTCTCCTCTCGCTGTTGACACCTTTGTGTAGACATCCCCTGGCTAAATTCTTTCCTAGTTAGACCATTTGAGCATCTCATCTGCTTCCTAGACCCGTGACTGACAGAGACTCTGTGGTCAACTGAAGTTAGCTCAGGACTTCTTCCTAACCTCTCTTCCTATTTCATTTCTTGGCCCTAAATGTCTTACTTCTTCTTCTAAGAGTTACATTCATAATAAACCTCCCATGCTGACCTGTAGTTTTCTTTTCTAACGCCTCTGTCTGCTTTGGGTATCAAAGTAAATACTGCTCTCAAAGAATGTTGGAGAGTCTTCTCTTTGATTTTCAATTTTCTGGAAGTCTTTTGAGATACAGTAAACATTATTTCCTCCTTAAATATTTGGCATATTTCATAAGCAAAGATAAAAAACAAACAACTTCCCATCAGACATATAAGCTGTCACTCTTTTACCTCTCCCCTGAAGAGCCGGGTAAAGGGGGTATAGATATGGCTCAGCACTTACGAGCACTGGCTGCTCTTCTAGAGGACCTGGGTTCAATTCCCGGTAACCATGTGGTAGCTAGCAACTGTCTGTTACTCTAGTTCCAGGGAGAGTCCTACACCCTCTTTGGGCCTCCACAGGCACTGTACACACATGGCGCATTGACATGCATACAGGCAAAACACCCACATGCAAAACTGTAGGCAGAGTTTTCCTGTCCTACCCACCAGCTCCCAAACAACCAACACAGAGACTTAGTATTACTTATAAATGCTTGACAGATAGCTCAAGCTTGTTATTAGCTAACTCTTACACTTAAATTAACCCATATTTCTTATCTATACTTTGCCACATGGTTTGGGATCTTTTCTCAGTACAGCATGCCCATCTTGCTCTCTCTACATATGCTGGCAAGTCCTCTGACTCCACCCTTCTTCATTCCAGCATGTGATCCCAGTTTGATGGCCCTGCTTATACTTCCTGCCTGGCTACCGGCCAATCAGCATTTTATTAAACCAGTTCGAGTGACAAATCTTTACAGTGTACAGCACAAAACAAATCTTTTTTTTTTTTTTTTTCTTTTTTTAAAGCTGTCTATTGTCAGGTCTAAAGGAAACTCCAGTTCCCTAAATTCCAAAAGTCAGTCCAAATATCCAGAAATGAGCTCAACCTTGGCTATAGGATGATTTCTGGCAGTTAGATAAAAGACAGCATTCCTCAGGAACTTGTGAAACCCATTCCCATATGCCAAAAAGAGTCATTTCCCTTACACACGAAGTGCGGACTTGCTAGCCTCCAGGCTCCCTCAGTATGACAAGCACCTGTTACATGTTTGTAAGTCCATCCTTCCCTCAGTCCATTCTGCACTTCTCACCTCCTCCTCTACCCTAAACTCCTTCCAGCTCACGAGCTTCCCTCCCCGCAGCTACACACCCTTCTTATAACCTGGCTATTCTCGCTGTTCTCTGCTCTCGCTTTTCTCACCGTGCTCCCTCTAGTCTCTATCCTCTGCTGTCCTCCCCTCTCTCACAGACAGCCCTGCCATGCCCCGTCTACTTCTCTCTCTCTGCTTTGGACTCTTCCAGATGCCTCTGACTATTCTCTCTCTCACATCTACAGTGAAAACCTTAACCATATCATGGAATGGTCGTGCGGTGGTTTCTTTACTGTGCCCCCCACATACAGGCATATGGTTCAAAATGTTAGAAAAGAGTGTTGCACAGTGACTTCTCTTCCAAGGTGAACCCAGTTCCACGTGACCCCAAGGGAAAGTATGGCAGAACTCTACCTGTTTAGGGCCTAGGAGAGAACCACAGAGTGGAAAGACACAGGCTACAAGGGAGAGGATTGACATGACCAGACTAGGGAAAAAAATGCTACCCTGACCTTTCTTTGCTGTGTGCATCACCAGTAACACGTGAGTTTACATCTGAACTACAGTAATTTCCCTGCAGTTTGTCAAATCTTGTGTGTCTACCTTTACTCACTGAGACAGGAACTGTTGTAGTTTAAATGTAATTGGCCCCCATAATCTCATAGGGAGTGGCACCATTAGGAGGTGTGGCTTTGTTGGAGTGGGTATGGCCTTGTTGGAGGAAATGTGTCACTGTGGGGGCATGTTGGGGAATATTATTTTAAGGTGTGTTACTTTTGTTTATGCTGCATTTTTTTTAACTCTGTGAAGCTGTGTTACTGTGTCTGTGTAAAATCCATGATGGTCTAATAAAGAACTAGCCAGTAGCAAGGCAGGAGAAAGGACAGGCGGGGCTAGCAGGCAGAGAGAATATACAGAGGGAGAAATCTGGGAGGAAGGAGATCTTGCAGCCAGAGGAGGAGGACTCCAGGGGCCAGCCACCCAGCCACACAGCAAGCCACAGAGTAAGAGTAAGATTAACAGAAGTAAGAGAACCAGAAAAGCCCAGAGACAAAAGGTAGATGGGGTAAGTTAAGGAAAGCTGGCAAGAAACTAAGCCAAGCTAAGGCCAGGCATTCTTCATAATTAAGAATAAACCTCCATGTGTGATTTATTTGGAGCTGGACGGAAGGCCCTCCAAAAAGAGTAAACAACAACAACAGGGGCAGGCTTTGAGGTTTCCTATGCTCAGCATTCCACCCAGTGTCTTAGTCAACTTCCTGTTGCCTGCAAGGTATAGCGCTCTCAGCCCCAGCACCACCTCTGCCTTCACACCACCATATTCCTCAACATGATGCTAATGGACTGAACCTCTGAACTGTAAGCGAGTCACCCTCAATTAAATGTTTGTTTTGTAAGAGTTGCTGTGGTCATGGTGTCTCTTCAGAGCAATAAAAACCCTAACTAAGGTAGGGACTTACTCCATCCTGTGGATTTGTTTTCAATCAATTCTTCCACATTTTTCTAAAACCCCGTGTATTAGTCAGGGTTCTCCCAAGTAACAGAACTTAGAGAATGAATATCTATATCTATATCTATATACACACATGTATACATACATATATATACTATATATGTGTGTATATATATACTATATATATATTATATATATAGTATATATATATATACTATATATATTATATATATAGTATATATATATATTATATATATATATATGACTTATAGGCTGCAATTCAGCAAATCCAACAGTGGCTGTCTGTGAATGGAAAGTCCAAGAATCCAGTCCACGAGGCTGGATGTCTCAGCTGGTCTTCTGTATATGCTAGAATCCTGAAGAAGTAGTCTCCAATGCCAGTGAAGGAATGGACTTACTAACAAGGTGAGGACAAGCAGGCAAAGAGCAAAAGCTTCCTTCTTCCATGTCCTTATGTAGGTTCCAGCAGAAGGTGTGGCCCAGATTAAAAGTGTGTCTTCCTCCCTCAAAGATCTGGACTAGAAGTAGATTCACCCACTTCAAAACAAGCAAAAAGTCTCTCACAGATGTACGCTCCATTTCTTGATTGGCATTCATTCCAGATTTAGTCAAGTTGACAACCAAGAATAGCCATCACATCTTAGAAATGCTATGCATAGCTGGAGAGATGGCTCAGTGATTAAGAGCACTTACTACTTTTGCAGAAGACATGGTGTGGTAGCTTGAATGAAAGTGGCCCCCAGATACTCATAAGGAGTGGCACTATTAGAAAAGTGTTGCCTTGGAGGAAGTGTGTCACTGGGGGCAGGTTGTGAGATTTCAGATGCTTAAGCCAGGCCCAGTGTGGCACTCTCTCTTCCTGCTACCTGCTGATCTAGATGTAGAACTCTCAGCTCCTTCTTCAGTACCATGTCTGCCTGCATGCTGCCTTGCTTCCTGCCATGATGATAATGGACTAAACCTCTGAACTGTAAGCCAGCCCCAATTAAATGCTTTCCTTTATAAGAGTTGCTGTGGTCATGGTGTCTATTCACAGGAATAAAACCCTAACTAAGACACCTGGGTTCTGTCCCCAGTACCCATATGGCAGCTCACAACCATCTAGCCTATAACTCCAGTCCAACGGGATCTGACTCCCTTTTCTGACAACTTTAGGTACTTGGCACATATGTGCTGTATAGACATAAATGCTGATATAACACATGCACATTAAAAAAATTTAATGGCATATGGTTAAGGATTATTCCACATTCTTATGTTCAATTTTACAGCAAATCTAAATCTTCCCTAAGAAGAAAAGGCAATATTTTAAAAACATGGTTCTGTATCTAGATTCAATAAGACAGAGAAGATTTGAAAAACTCGGATTGACACCAACAGCCTTCAGCAGGCTTCCCCCCTGCTCTGTCGGGTCCTGCCTGTCCTTTCAGATGAGGCTGCTGAGGCCAGAAACAAGAGCACCTGATGGATGAGGCCTGACTATGGACCATGGGAAGGAGGATGGGTTATGGATCTGAGGGGGAAATGACTAGTAGCAGCCTTCTGGGAACAGAGGGGACAAAGCATGAAAATGAGTTTCACCAGGATTGGCAGAAGGCAGACTAAGAATTTAGAAAGTCATTGTTTTGAGGTGTGTGAGAAATGAGATGTCATGTATTTTGGAAAGACACCTCCTTTGTGATGTCTCAGGCCTACAGAGGTCTCCACGGATAGCCACAGAAAGGGGTCAGTGAGCCAAAAAGTGGGGGCAGCAGAGACCTGGCTGAGAAAAAACAGTCAAGTGAGAGCAGACAGGACTCAGCAAGTCCTTGGATGTGCTCTAGGTGAACACAACGACCACAGTACTTTGTGCTTTCTCAGCAGAACAAGTGCCTACAACTCCTCAACCTCATCATCGGGACCAGACCCAAGCTTGGGGTGAGGGTGGTTATGCAAGATGACGACATCGACAGAAGAACTCAGCAGTTCCTAGTTGACCTGGTCTGTTGTCAATTGCTTAAACACCATGACCAAAAGCAGCCTGTAGAGGACTCTCTCTCTCTCTCTCTCTCTCTCTCTCTCTCTCTTCCTCTCTTCCTCTCTCTCCTCCCCCCTTCTCTTCTTTCTTTCTCTCTTCCCCTGCCCTTCTCTCTGTCTCTGTCTCTGTGTGTGTGTGTCTCTCTCTGCCTTCCTAATCACCTATGGAAATAGGCCCAATAAAGGCAATTCCTCAGTTGAGGCTCCTTCTTCCCAGTTAGTGTCAAGTTGAAAATAGAAAGTTACCAATATATCGATCCAGGTGCTTGAACCCACCAAATACAAGTTCAGTATGCTCATGCCTCCCTCCAAGAAGCCTTTGAAACCACGGAAATCACAAACGGAAAATTACCAGATAGTCCACCCTAGAAAATCAATAAAACCCTGCTGTTCCCTTTATTAGGTGAGAGCCTTTTCACCTCTGGCCAGTGCCAGCTCACTTCCATCTTGCTTCTCTTGTTCATAACATGAAGCTTGGTCTTATGTCTACTGTTTCCATGTCCTGTGATCTCATCATCTGGTATGAGAAGCATTTCTCTAGAGCTGGCTGTGATTAAATACATGGATGCTGCATAGGCACAGAAAAGACCTGAGGCCTGGCCAGCTCAAAGAGACCCATTGTCAAACAGGAAAATCCTCTAATAACATGGGCTTAATTAATGCTGCCAGGGAGGGTAAGACACTGTTAAAAGAAAAGAGAGATTCAGTACTGTCATAAGCTAGAGCAGGAACAACTGTAAGGAGAAGGTGAGTTTAAAGACCTTGATGGTAAGCAACTAGAACACACACAGCACACCGATCTGGAGTCCCTGACAAGATACCTGGCTCCTCACATGAGGAGGATGCTGGTGCCTTTTCAAGATAGGCATCTGGTTTGCAGGAGGCAAGACTCAAGCCCATTGTAACATGTTGGCTAACAACACTTGTAGCCTACTGGTTTCTCCCAACCAACTCACATCATACAAAGTGCATGATTTCTGCCTTTTCTCTTGGTTTAGGTTTTCCTGAGATAAGGTCCTTGAACTCAGTAGCCTCCTGTCTCAGTCCTGGGAATCTATGCATGTGCCACCACACCTGGCTTAGTGTTGGCCATTCTCAAATAAAAATGCTGTCATATTTAATATGGGAAGTTTTTGTTCTGCAGTACCCTACAGCTAAGCTCTTCTGCCCCTCAGGACTAGACTCTATGTGGACCTTCCTTTACAGACTTGTATACCTTAAACCTCACTATGTCCTCTGGAGGGATGTTGCTAAAGTAAACATCATTTTAACTACCCATAAATATGTGGGTCATCTAAGTGCCAAAGTAGTTTCAGGAGACACACAGGAATAAAACAGTCCTGCCTTTGAAGGGTTAATGATGATAGGTATGTTGGGCAAAGGCTCGAGATTCCTGGAGAAAGGTGGCTTTTCTAACCATAAATGACTTTCTGTAATTCCATGGTAGCTCTTCAACTACAACATGCTACATTAAAAGGCAAGTTTGACTGTGGATGAATGCAGTACTTCCTGGATGGTGGCATTCCAAAGTATAATTATGTATTGCTGAACCACCCTCAACACACCCAGAGGGCAGGATAGAAGGCCACAAGGACCAATGTGCAGAGCAAACTGTCATCCAACTTGGACTAAAAAATAGGTAAAGACTTCTGGGAGGTGCTGGTGCATGCATTCAACCCCAGCACTTGGGAGGCAGAGGCAGGCAGATCTCTGTGAGTTTGAGGCCAGCCTAGTCTATAGAGTGAGTTCCTGGACAGCCAGGACTGTTTCATAGAGAAACCCTGTCTCGAAAACAACAACAAAAAAGAAATAGGTAAAGAGAGGGACAGGAGAATGGAGTACCGCCCCAGCCACACTCTCCCCAGCTGTTCCATGTACAGTCCCCAACATGTTTGAAATGTGGAATGGTCTTCACAACAGATGGCACTGTTTTGAAAGGCTGTAATACCTTCTAAAGATTTGGATATGCTGAATCATGTGACATGGTGGCATTATATTATCCCTATAAAGTTCACTCTCATGAACCACACAATGAAGTTTTTTGGGTTTGGGTGGGTTTGGGTTTTGGTTTTTGTTATTAATTGAAAAAAAAATCTCATGTTTTAAGAAAGTTTGTGATTTGTTTGTTGAGCCACAATTACCACTCTCCTTGACCCCATGTGGCCTATAGGCCCCGGGTTGAACATACCTGTTAGGAAGTGGCACCTTGCTGGAGGAAGTGGATCCCTGGAGGCTAGTGTTGAGGTTTTAACATTCTGTCCACACTCTGCTTCTTGATTACAGATGCAATACGACCAGCTGCCCCAAGCCCCTGCCACCATGCTTTGAGGGACTGTAGCACGAATATCCTAATGGGTCTTAGCAATAAAAGCCTTGGAGTCAGATATCTGGGTAAATTCTGAAAGATCAGAGAAGGAAAGCAGCCAATCACTAGAGAGACTTCTTACTTACCTCTACCAAATCCTCAGCCTGAAAGGGAGCTGAGCTCCTGTCTCCTCCAGCTCCTGTCTCTCTCTGCCCTGCTATATCACTTCCTGTCTCCACCTCCCTAGTGCTGGGATTAAAGGCATGAAATCCCAAGGGCTGGGATCAAAGGTGTATGCCACCACTGCCTGGCTCTGTTTCTCTTTTAGACTGGATCAACCTTGTGTAGCCCAGAGTGGCCTTGAACTCCTGATCTTCCTGCTTCCTCCTCCCAAATGGTGGGATTAAAGGTGTGTGCCACCACTGCCGGTCTCTATGGTTAACTAGTGCCTGGCTCCACACTCTGATCTTCAGGCAAGCTTTATTTGTTAAAACACAAACAAAATATCTCCACAAAGGACTGTGTCCCTTCTTAAACCATAGGGCAAAATAAACCATGCCTTTTGTCTAACATGTGGTTAGAGCAATGAGGAAAGTGACTGAGACACTCCCTCGAGCTGCAGCCCCTGCCACAGATGACTGTCCCCGAATGGAACAGAATGTGCAACCAACAGTGTCCTCACTCCAGTTTATGGAAATATAAGAGTGAAATATATTTGTATACACATAGAAAGTGCATGGATGGGACCTACTCACTTCTAGGAGCCAATAGCTGCTTCTGAGAGAGAAGCTGGCTGCCAAAATGAGAGAGAGACAGACAGAGACAGAGACAAAGAGACACACATGCAGAGAGAGAAAGAGAGAGAGAGATCCTTTTCCTGTGGCCTCTTTCATTTCATTTGGAATATATACTTAATATAAGTATATATCATTTCTTCAATTAAAGAAAACAAGGCCGGGCGGTGGCTGGCGCACGCCTTTAATCCCAGCACTCGGGAGGCAGAGCCAGGCGGATCTCTGTGAGTTCGAGGCCAGCCTGGACTACCAAGTGAGTTCCAGGAAAGGCGCAAAGCTACACAGAGAAACCCTGTCTCGAAAAACCAAAAAAAAAAAAAAAGAAAGAAAACAAAATTATTTCTTCAAATAAAGAAAATATGTTAATGAGATTGATTGAGATAACCATTTCAACCATGGATACATATTTCAAAACATCTAATTGCACAATGAAAATATCTACAATTTTGTATTGTAGTTCTGGGAGTCAAATCCAGGGCCTTCTATATGGTAGACACTCTACCACTGATCTACAACTCCCAACCCAAAGCATATACCTTTTACTTGGCAACTATACTTTGGTAAAACTGAAAAGAAATATGAATAAGAAAAAAGTTATAAGAATTCATAATTTTAACAGATTCCTAAACATTAAACTTAGAAGGGAATCCCTACACGTCCCAGTAGTCCTTCTTTTAGATGCTCTTAGCAATGAGGCAGGTTCTGAGAAACTGTGTGATGGCTGACTTCATCTTTGAGTGTATTACATCACAGAGTGTATTGCAGAATCCCAGCAGCCCTGGGTCCATAACTCCACACGGCCTGTAGAAGCAATTAAGAAGAACAATAAACAAGACAGCTGAAGCTGCTGCCGACTCCACACAGCGTATTCTTTGACAGCCAACTTTTCTTTGTAAGTCGACGTATGCTCTAAAGTAACAATACCAAACGCAAGAGCCAGAAGCACAGTCATTTACTGCTCCACGTACTGTGCATGGTTGTGTGTGCTCTGCCTCTGTATGACTGACAGCATCACCACAGAGTAATGTGCTGTACTATGCCGCTGTATCAGCCACGATGTCACAAGATGACAGCAATTTTTCAGCTCCATTACAGTCTTATGGAACTACCATGACACATGTAGTCTGGCATTTGCCAAAATGTCCTTGCGCAGCATATAACAACATATGCTCACAAGAATTAAAACCAGGAACTCAAATGCTTGCCGATGCATGTTTATGACAGTGTGATACACTATAACTAAGAGAGAAACAACCCACATGTTTACCCACAGATAAACAAGATGTGGTAGAGCCCTGGAGGGGACTGTTAGCTGTAGAAGCAACCCCCCAGGAATGTTATTCCAAGCACAAGCTGAACGAGCTTCTTTTCTCCTTGCTGTGACAAAATATCAGATGGAATGCAGTTTAAGGAAGGGAAGGGTTCATTTGTGGCCCACAGTCTGAGGTTCAGGCCGTCAGAGCAAGGAAGTCCTGGTGGCCTGAGCATAGGACAGCTGGTCTTAGCTGCAGTCAGGAAGCAGAGAGTGTGGAATGCTGGAGCCCTGCTTGCTTCCTCTTATTCAGTTTAGGACCTTAGCTTGGGATGATGCCACTTCAGCGAATCTAGTCTAGATAATCTCTCCTAGGCATGCCTCAAGGCTAACCTAGTCTAGATAATCTCTCCTAGGTGACTCTAGACCCTGTCAAGCTGACAACATTAACCACACATGCTTACTTTTAAAAATTCTTGCGTTGTATGATCCCACTCATATGAAATACATGGAGTAGGTAGATCCATAGAGACAGAACGCAGACTGATGGTTACTGGGGACTAGGGGGGAAGAAGTAGGGAGCAACTGCCTTTGGGGTATGAAGCCTCTTTCCAGACTAAAGGAAAAGTTCAGAGCTAAACAGTGAGTGGATTTATAACATGATGAATATATTAAACGCCACCAGATGGTTCACTAAAAAATAGTTCATTTTGCCTGTAATCTCAATACTTGGGAGGCTGAGGCAGGAAGATCAGGAATTCAAAGTCATCCTCATTATCTTTAGCTACCTAGTGACTTTGAGGCCAGCCTGGGCTACAAGAGACCTTGTCTTCAAAAAAAAAAAAAAAAGTTGGACCTTCATATTGTCCTTTGGCCTCTACACTTGGACTGTGGCATGTGGGCCCCCTCCTTACATACACTAATACATACATGTAATTTTTAAAATGTTAAAGGAAATGAAAGAAGATTTTGTAGTGGCAAGGGGACCACAGGCTGAGCCACATAGGAAGGATGCAAAGAAACAGAACCTCTCCTAAAGCTTCCAGAAGGGCTGTAACCTTGTGGGAATTCCCCAGCAATGCAAGTCTGAGTGTCCAGAGTACAAAGAAGGACCCTGAAAACGAGCTTGCCCAGTTTGCTCTTTAAAAAAGCCCCTACTGGCACCTGTCCAATGAGATGAACTCAAAATTGACACTAATCCCAAGGCTGGCCCAAGAGGCCATCATGCTGGGGACTGTTTTTGGATCTTTCTGAGGGGTTGTGATGGCAAATCTCTTGGAGCTTGCTGAATAGACCCCTTCCCTTCATTAGAACCATGTCTACAGATCAATGCCTAGTTCCTGCTTGTTGAATCAGGCCCATGTCAGGTTGGCCATTGTATCTGTTCCTTTACTATATTAAATCAGCTTGCTTGGGCTTGCTGTGTCCAAGTTCCCCAACTGCTGGGGCTGGAGAGGTGCTTCAGTGGTTAAGAGTGTATACTGCTCTTGTAAAGGACCTAAGCTCAGTTGCCAGCACCCATGCTAGGTGGCTCACAATTACCTATAACTCCAATTTTAGGGGATCCAATGCTTCTGACCTCCAAGGGTGCCATCAACTCACATGCACAGACCCTGCACCCCCTCATACTACACACATACACATAACTAAAAGTTAAATATTTTTTTAAAGTTCCCTGGAGCTGGAATGATGTCTCAACACTCACATGGCAACTCACAACTGTCTGTAACTCCAGTTCCAAGGGCTCCAATGCCCTGTTCTGTGCATGCATGTGGTGCACAGATATACGGGAAGAAATATACATATGCAAATAATAATAATAAAAAGGAGGAGGAGGAGAAAGAGAAGAAGGACAAGGAGAAGAAGGAGAAGAAATAACACTAAAGTTCCCCAACTGCAAGGCTTCACCTACAAACATTTATTTCTGCTTGGTTCCAGAGGCTGAAGTCCAAGATGAGTGTGACAGCAGGGCTGGCTCTTTCTGGGGCCTCTCTCCTTGGTTTACAGATAGGCATGTCCTCATCTGTCTTTACAGGGTCTTCCCTTTGTGTGTGTCTGTGTCCCAACCACCTCTTCCCATAAGGACATCAGTCACATCAGATTTGAGTTCCCCTCAGTGAACTCATTTTAACCTAACTACCTCTTTGTAGACCTTCACTCAGACAACAGTCAAAATCTGAGGTACTGGGGATAAGGACTTCAACATATGAACCTAGGAGAGACACGTTTTAGCCATAACAATGAAAATGTTGTGTTATGAACTCACCTGCTGTATATGTTGCATGTAATAGCAGATTAGTGACTATTAGGTACTCTACTGGAAACAGATGCCCTGGCAAAGCAGACAGAGAGGTACCTGGAGCCTTACGGAGAAAAGGCTTCAGTTCTCCCATTCTCATTGCATATAAATGTGGATTTGCTTGGAGTTTTTGCTAATCTCTCTCGGACAGCACCTGCTTTCTCTGTAAGTGGCAGGCAAAGTCACCTGCTGAAAGGGGGCATTGCGGTTGATAGGACAGCCAGGACCTTGGTTGTCTAAAGGGACATTGCTGGGAAGACTATGACCAGCTCTCACTACACTCAACAGCAGTCTTCCCTCGTGGATGCTTGTCTGACCTCTGAAATCCAACCCATTTTGCTCAAACAGAACCATCCCTCAGAAGGCTGAGGAAAGATGATTATGAGTTCAAGACCAGCTACCTAGCAAGAGCAAGATCCTGCCTCAAACAAAAATTGAACAAAACCAAACCACATGCTTAGTAAGCCTCGGGATCTTAGATGCCAGTTGGCTCCCTCAGTCCAATGGGCTTGAGAACTTGTGTCCTGGAAGCTCAAGAAGTAAATATACTAGAAAGACTTTGAAAAGGTCCACCCAACTCTCAGAACTTCCCAAGTCGTGTACATCCAGCCACTCTCAACTTCTGAGCGGTTGTCCAGTGGCTGGGAGTATAGTTCAGAGACAGAGCACGTACTTCACATGAGTGAGGCCCTGGGTTCAGTTTTCAGCACCAAGAATGAGTAAATACAAACTGCCCCTCCCTGTCGGCTTTTGGAAGCTAACGCTGTGTATACCACACTTACTGGGCTTTTGAATACACTCAGCACTCAAATTTGGCTTTTTGCTTTTGTTTTGAAACAAGTCCTCACCATGTATCCCTGGCTGACCTGGAGCTCACTATGTAGACCAGGATAGCCTCAAATTCAGGGAGATATATCTACCTCTGCCTCTGCCTCCCAAGTGCTGAGATTAAAGATGGGCCACCCCTTTAGGTTTCAGATTCAGTTCTTAATCTCGCCTCTCATCCTCACTTCACCCCTCACTCAACTTATATCTTTTGTAGCTGCTTCTCAGACCCGAGTTCTTCTCCTTCTCCTGGTGTTCAAACTTAATGCTCTCCACTAGTTCCTTAGTAAAAATCTTCAAATCTGGCTTCAGTGATTTTGGTTACCACGTTAGTCAAAAACACCAGAACCATTGGGTAACATTCATGAACTGCACTCCAGCCTCACTAGGGAGATTCAAACAAAGGACAGTTAAACTGAAACTATTAGGTGAAATCACAGCCATGACAACTGTCTATCATGTGGGGAGGCACACACGTGTGCACAGGTGCGTGGGCCCTTGTACACTCAAAGGCCAGAGAAGGATATCTGGTGTCTTTCACTAATTGCTCTTCATCTTGGGTTTTTTTGTTTGTTTGTTTGTTTTATTTTATTTATTTATTTAATTATTTATTTATTTATTTATTTATTTATTTTGCAATACAATTCAGTTCTACATATCAGCCACGGATTCCCTTGTTCTCCCCCCTCCCGTCCCCCTCACCTTCCCCCCAGCCCACCTCCCATTCCCACCTCCTCCAGGGCAAAGCCTCCCCTGGGGATTCAGCTCAACCTGGTAGATTCAGTCCAGGCAGGTCCAGTCCCCTCCTCCCAGGCCGAGCCAAGCAATCCTGCTGGATCAACAACAGAGAGGGAGAACAAGGAATAGGAGACCATGGTAAATGAAGACCACATGAGAATAGGAAGAAGCAAAGTGCTAGAGAGGCCCACAGAAATCCACAAAGATACCCCCACAATAGACTGCTGGCAGTGGTCGAGAGACAGCCCGAACTGACCTACTCTGGTGATGGGATGGCCAAACACCCTAATTGTCATGCTAGAAACCCCATCCAACGACTGAGGGATCTGGATGCAGAGATCCATGGCTAGGCCCCGGGTGGATCTCTGGGAGTCCAATTAACGAGAATGAGGAGGGTTTATATGAGCGAGAATTGTTGAGACCAAGGTTGGAGAAAGCACAGGGACAAATAGCCAAACGAATGGAAACACATGAACTATGAACCAATGGCTGAGGGGTCCCCACTGGATCAGGCCCTCTGAATGGGTGAGACAGTTGATTGGCTTCATCTTGTTTTTAAACAGTCTCTCGCCGAATCTAAAGCAGCCGGAGCCAGGCTGGTTGGCCAGTTAGCTCCCAAGAGCAAACTGTCTCCGTCCCCCAATGCTGGGGCTGTAGACTCAAGTGGCCATGCTCAGATTTTTATGTGGGTGCTGGAGAGTCACTCAGATCTTTATGCTTGCCCAGTAAGAGTTCTTACTCACTGAGACACCTCCCCGTCCCAATTTTATATTTTTAAAAGTTAAATCCCCACAATTAAAAAAAAACAAAAATTCCAAAGTAGAAAGAGAAGGAAGAGAGAAGCAGAGGTGGAAAAAGGAGGGAGAGAGAGGGGGAGGAGGGGCATGCTATAAACCTAGTGAGAGAAAAATGGAAAAGTCTTTAGAGTAGGGAAGGGCATCTTGACTATGATTAATCTTTTTTGTCAACTTGAATGAGTTTGAAATCATCTAGGAGATACAGTTCTGGGTGTATCTTTGAGAACATTTCCAGAAAGATTTAACTGAGCAGGGAACATAGCCAGCACCATCTCATGAAAAAAAAAAAAAAAAGGAAGAAGCCAGCAGACCACCAGCATTTGTCTCTCTCTGCTTCCTGACTGTGCTCACAATGTGACCAGCTGCCTCATAACACCCCGGCTAAAGCCTCTCTCATCACCATACCTTCCCCACAGGATAGACTGATTCCTCAAACCACAATCCCAATACATTTCTCCTTTCTTTATGTTGCTTTTGTTAAGAATTTTGTCACAACAATGAGAAAAGTAAATAACACAAAAAAAAATGATGACACGAAAATTAAGCAACATTAAACGTTCATGGATTTGTCTTTGCTGTACTTTGGATCTAGAATGTTCCCCAAAGGGCCACGTACTGTGGAGATACTTTGTGTATGTTTTAACAAATAAAGCTTGCCTGAAGATCAGAGAAGCAGAGCAGCCAGCCACTAGTTCTTACCTCTACAAAATCCTCAGCTGAAAGGGACTGAGCTCCTGTCTCCTCCGGCCTTATATTCCTTTTCTCCCCCATATCACTTCCTGTCTCCACCTCCCTAGTGCTGAGATTTAAGGCATGAGATCCCAAGGGCTGGGATTAAAGGTGTGTGCCACCACTGCCTGGCCTTTATGGCTAACTAGTGACTGACTTTGCCCTCTGATTTTCAAGGCAAGCTTTATTTGTTAAAGCATACATAAAACATCACCACAATGTACTGAAGGCTTGGTACTAAGCTTGGTGCTATTGGGAGATGGTAGAACCATTGAGACAGGGCCTACTGGCAGGCTTTAGGTCTTTGGGAGTATATCCCTGACTTGTAGAACAATGGTTTCCTTCCTCCTCGTTTTTTTTTAAAGGAGTGTGTGTGTGTGTGTGTGTGTGTGTGTGTGTGTGTGTGTGTGTGTAGATGTAACCAACCTTCTTATTAAATAAGAAACACAGAACCAATGCAAAGAAGAAAGCCAAGAGGTCAGAGCTAAGAGCTAAAACCTTACCCTTCCTCCTGCGGTGGTCCTACCTCTCCGAACCAGAGCTACCCCTGTGTTAAAGTCTTTATATATAGTTTCTGTTCTGCCTTCTCATTGGTTGTAAACCCAACCACATGACCGCCTCGTCACGGCCTGTCTGTATAGGTCTCCAGGTTTTCTATGATTGGTATTGAGATTAAAGGCATGTGTATCCAATACTGGCTGTATCTCTGAACACACAAAGACTTACCTAGCTCTGCCTACCAAGTGCTGGAATTACAAGCATACGACACCACTGCCCTGCTTTCCTATGGCTTGCTAATAGCTCTGACCCTGGGCAACTTTATTAACATACAAATAACATTTTAATACAAATAAAATATCACCATATGTGTACGTGTACATCTGCATGAATTTATTTGTACCACCTAAAGGCAGTGTCCTCAGAGGCCTACATACACATGTGAACACACATACACACATATGTGCACACAACACATGCACACACACAAAAACAATCTATAACCCAATAAAGAGCTATCAAAGTACAGGCAGAAATAACAGTAAAATTTGAAATATCTTGGGTATGGGAGCATGACTAGAGCATGGTCAACCACACAGGAACTCACAGTGATTGTGACACCATCCCCAAGGCCTGTGCAAGCTCAAACCAGACAAGATCCCAACATGGAAGGGAGAGGTAGAAGTGAAGAGCTGCTGGCTGGAGAGTTATTGACAATTAGTAGCTGATGGGAGATACATAAAAATATAATCAAGAAAAAGCATAAAAAATCACCTTCATTTACATAAATGCTAATTGAACCATGCTAGAACATCACTTTCACCTATCAGGTTAACAAGAATAAAGAATGTGCTAAGACAGTCTGTTCATAAGAGCACATCAGAAAACTTCTCATTCACTGTTAGTATCAGTGCAAACTCATAAAACATATGAAGAGCAATTTATTAGTAACTGTCAAAATTATAATACATGGGCATTTTGTCCCAGAAATTTAGTTTAAGAAATTTATTCAAAAAAAAAGCTGGGCAGTGGTGGCGCACACCTTTAATCCCAGCACTCAGGAGGCAGAGCCAGGGGGATCTCTGTGAGTTTGAGGCCAGCCTGGTCTACAGAGTGAGTTCCAGGGCAGCCAGGACTGTTACACAGAGAAACCCTGTCTAGAAAAAAAAAAAAATTTACTCCATGGAAATTCATTTAATTGTGAAATGACTAGGAATAAGTTAATTCATCTCAATGTTATTTGTCATCAAATAGTCTAATAATCTTCTTTAAAAATAAAAATTTTAAAGAACGACTTTGGGGTCTTTGTGATGGCACAGTAAGTAAAACGCACACTGTGTGACCACGAGGTCTCCACTTTGGAGCCCCAGAGCACAGATGAAGTTGGGTGCAGGAGTGGGGATCCCGGGCTTTATGTTTGAAATCCCAAGGGGAGATGGGAGGTAGAAGCAGGAGACTCCCCTGGAGCTCACAGGCCTGCTAACCTGGCATTTTCAGCAGTTAACAACAAAAGACTCTACCTCCCTGCCAGGGCCAGACCCTTAAGGAGAACTGACCCTCCTTCTCCCAGAAGCTATCAATTGCTAATGGCTCCTCAGCTAGGGGTGGGACTTTGCACCCTGTCTCCCTTCCACGCTGGGACTTTGCTTGCCTTAAGCGTGCACAGGTTTTGTCGGGTGCTGTCTCAAGCACTGTGAGCTCACCTGTGGTGGACGACTGTGCTCCAGCAGATGGTCCCATATCCAAGAGTACATGGCCAGCACAAACTGGACGGGGCAGGTTTAAAAAACTAAAGAGGACACAAAGTTGGGTGGCTATGGAAGTTGGGCGTGGACCTGGGAGGAGTTAGATGAGGGGATGAATCTTTAAAATTCACTGTATGAAATTGTGAAAGTATTAATTTTAAAAAAAAAATTTAAGAAACCCTGTCTCAAACAAGGTGGAAGGTGAAGGCTGACACCAGAAGTTGTGTCTGACTACCACAGGTGTGCTGTAGCACTCATGCACACACACACACACACACACACACACACACACACACACGCACGCACGCGCGCGCACACACACGCACGCACGCGCGCACACACACACGCGCGCACACGCACGCACGCGCACACACACGCACGCACGCACGCACACACACGCACGCACGCACGCACACACACGCACGCACGCACATCAGAGTAACAGGCACAGAGATTTTATTTCATTAAAATAATAACATGCAGCACAAGATTTACTCTTAATAAAAATATGAAGTGTACTGTACGTTATTGTTTTCTGCAGGAGGGGGTTATGTTTAAAATAATGCAGAAAACAAATTCTTAGCAAAACCCCAAAGAAAGACTCCAGGAGTGAAACCTCCAAAGTGTGTAACATTGTAACTCTAGCCCTCCCTCCATGTGAGTCCTCAGAGCTGTTAAATTAATTCCTCCAAAAGCTGGGTGGGGGCTGAGATAGCCTTGTCTCTCTGCTCTCCACTGCCTTGACAAGTAAGCTGGTCCCCACACAGAGACACTCACTGGTCCTCACTGTGCATGTGAAGCCCCAGCTATATGGACAAATGGGCAGCCGGGAAAACAGAGCCACGTGGAGAGAAATGAAATCAGTGAAAAAGAATGCTCACACTCTCCAAGCAGGTTCTTTTTCAGTCAAGCAAATGAGATTCAGGATTTTCTCATAAAAAAAAAAATCACATAAAACAAAATATTTACAGCTGGTGTGTTGCCTTGGAGTGGTTCTAAGAAAATATCAGAACTGGCTGTGGCTAGAACGAAAAACATTTTGCAGGCTGCTTGCCTGTAAAAACTGGTCATTTCAATCTCGTAAAGATGAAGAAACGCTGTTTTTTTTTTAAGACAACCTATTTTTTTAAATAGCCTTCTTTCCCTAAGTAGCTGTTTTTTAAGTTTGCAATTAATTTGAAAGCTTTATTTAAATGTAAATTGGGTGGATGGTAAACTGATATACAGAAGATTAAAGATCATCGAGCGAAAGCCCTGGCCTGTATATTCAGTGCGTTTGAGAATGCTCGTTTGTCTGGTTTGCTCAGCTCTAGAGAAAGCAGTGGCCGCGAGTTGGCAGAAATAACAAAAGGGAAACTGTGAAACCGCCTGTCTGAAATCTGTTCTTTCTCTGTGGTTATTTGGGCCAGGCCAGCTTCTTTTCGCCAGCGCTCCTCACATCAGCCACCCTGAGCATGAGGAATCTGCACATCTGGTCCTGTGCCAGCCAGCTCTCGCTTGTAAGGCTGGGTGTCCTGTGGGTTGTCTGAGTGTATGGGGTTACAGCACCACTGGGGTGGGGGTGACAATTCCTTACCCTTCCAACTAGTAGGTGATAAAAAAGAAGAAAATCTAAAATTCTGAAAAAGCGTCACTAGACAGTCCTGAAGAGACCTCCCTGTGTGGATAGCTAGTTTTGTTTGGTGAAACATATTCCCTGAAGGCTTTCTAAGAAATCACTGGTCTCAAATCACGTTATTAACAAGCTAGGCATTAGCTTTGGTTGTTTAAAAGATGGCTACTTTCCAATGATCTAGAGCCAGGATTGCTGTAATTTATGCAAATATCTGCGGACAGTATTTGTTAAAATACTGTGGAATGATGTATGGAAAGTGTAGTAGTGTTCTGGGCAGGAGAGTGAACAGGCAGTGGACTTCACAATATGAGCACAACAGCACATATGTACAAAGTTTTCCAGATTGTAAAATGTTCTCCTCTTTGAAAAGGAAGTTGAAACACACACACACACACACACACACACACACACACACACACACACACTAAAAGTAAAGCAAATCCTAATTACTAACAGACAACCACTTTTTTGTCTTACTTCTGGAACAATCCACTCAATATTGGCAATGGGAATGTTCTACAATAAAAGTTGACAAACGTATCACAGCAATGCCTGTGCAAAGTTAAAATACTCACTTGTAAAATACAGTACACCTGTCTCTTCCCTGCCCTGGTGCCAGCTTCCCCTCAGGCGAACTGCACTGAGCCAGTCTCTCCTCAGAAGAACTCAGTTCCTTCACATCCTGTCAGGCAGGGAAACAAAGCCAAAGGCAGGTTGAGCTGAGGTCATTTGCTTGAAGATGCCAAAGCCAGGCAAAAAGTCAGAAAAGCAGATTCAAGGATGGGTGGAGGTCTGAAAATGAAAGCCAGATACACCAAGTTCAAACCAGGACAAGCCCCAAAACCAGGCCAACCTAAGAAAATCAGGCAGGGAATTCCTGAATGGGCGCTTCAAAGGTGCCTGTGATGGCTATTCCTGTCAACATGACTATGTCCAGAATTAACTGGAATCCAGAAACAGAGGGCACACCTGTGGGGGATTTTTTTTTTTTTTTTTTTTTTTTTTTTTTTTTTTTTTTTTTTTGCTTGGTTTGAAGTGGCTGGATCTACTTCTAGCCTGGACTTCTGAGGTAGGAAGACATCACCTTTGATCCAGATCTTTAAAAGACACACCTCTAATCTGGGTCGCACCTTCTTCCGGAAGCCCGTATGAGGACATGGAAGATGGGAACGTTTACTCTCTGCCTGCATGCTCTCACCTTGCTAGCGCGTCCGTTCCTTCACTGGCAATAGAGCAGCAGTTCTCAACCTGGGGGGTCCCAACCCCTTTGGCAAACCTCTATCTCCAAAGATATTTACATTATGATTCATAACAGTAACAAATGACAACTATGAAGTAGCAACAACAATAGTTTTATGCTTGGGGTCACAACATTGTATAAAAGGGCCGAAGCATCAGGAAGGCTGAGAAACACTATATTAGAGGCTGCTTCTTTAGGACTCCAGCATATACTGAAGACCAGCGAAGACATCTAGCCTTGTGGACTGAGCAACTTCTGAATTCTTGGGCCTTCTGTTCGCAGTCAGCCGTTTCTGGGTTAGCTGGATCATAGCCTGTAAGCCATTCCAATAAATCCCCTTTCTATACATACAGTGAGCGATTCATTCTCCAAGTTCTGTTTCTCTGGAGAACCCTGACTAATACCATAGCTAAGAAGCATATGAAGTTAGGTATGGCCAAATCTGCACAGACATTCTGCATTGCTCAAAACCTTTTCTGCAACAGGTTCCTGATGATTTTAAGGGACTATGACTTAAAAAATATGAGCAAAGGGACCCAAAGCAGCTAATACAAGGAGAGCCAGTCATGCACGAATAGGTACTATCACTACAGTCTCCAAAAGCAGTGAAAGACCCTAACCCTTCAGGCTTACACCCCCAAGCCCCAGGAAATAAGGAACTAAAAAGAAAACTAGTTCCAAGGGCCGCCTGACTCAGTCATTATTCAACCTGTAACAATGTAACAATGTAAAAAGATTTCTGTTAAGAGATGTGCTCAACTGTGACTGGGATAGCTGCAAGTGTTCCAGGAAGGACCACTGTGACTTTTGTGTAAACTCCACTCCCGCCCTGATACCCTCCTTGAGGTTTCAGGAAGAATGTACATGCGGATGTGACTGTACCCACTCTGTGATCAGACCATGATCTTGTGAAACGAAATTGTATGGGAATTGTAATCTTATGGCTTTTGTGGGTTTTTCCTTTAAAAGCCCCCATGGGGCTGCAGTAAGATGCATCTCTTGCTCTTAGGAGCAGAGTTTACCCGTCTGTACAGCCGCTTCAATAAAAACCTCGTGCTGTTGCATCAACTGGACTGGAGTCTGGGTTCTTGGGGCGCCCCCTCGAGAAGGTAGTACCCTGGGTCTGGAGTCTATCAGCAGGAGCTGCAAGAAACACCCATGCTAAAGAATGCCATCACTATTGTTTAAACAGCAAATTCCATTGATTAGAACTATAGCACTCTTGAAACACAAAGTAATGTGGTGTAGTACTCATATCCCAGTTCATTCGCTCAACTCTCTCTTGAGGGCTGGGCATATAGCATAGCCAACAGAGTACTTGCCTATATGCACAAGGCTGTGAATTCAAACCCCTGAACCATATGAAATGGGCATGGTGGTACATACCTGTAATGCCAGCACTGAAGGCAAGAAGATCAGAAGTTCAAGGTCATCTTTGGCTGTGCATGGAGTTAAAATAATATGTATGTACTGAGCCAGGTGTAGTGGTGTATACCTGTAATACTATCTATCACTCAGATGGCAGAGGCAAGAGGATTCAGAGGTTTTAGTACAGCCTGAGCTACAGAGCAGGATCCCGTCTTTTAACAAACAAACAAAAACTAGTAATGAGCATTATACTGAAAGGTGGGGATAAAATGTTAAACAAAATACAAACAAAAAAAATTAGAGTTAAACAAAATGGGGCTGGAGAGATGGCTCAGCAGTTAAGAGCACTGGCTACTCTTCCAGAAGACCCTGGTTCAGTTCCCAGCATTCATATAGTGACTCACAACTGTCTGCAACTCCAGTTCTAAAGGATCCAGTGCCCTCTTCTGGCCTCAGACACTGTACACACATGGCACACAGACATACTTACAGGCAAAACACCCATATACTGTGGTGGTATTTTACTTGTACTGAAATGTGATTTTAATTGTATGTTAATAAATAAAGTTGCCTGGGGGTCAGAGCTATTAGAGCCATAGCAAGTGCGTGGTGGCGGTGGCGCACGCCTTTAAGGACCTGGAGGGCGGTACATTCAGGCAGTGACAAGGCAGTCACATGTTTGGGTTTACAACCAATGAGAAGGCAGAACAGCTAGACTATATAAAGACATACACACAGGAAGTAGGTCCTTTTCGGAGAGCTCTCTTGGCTGAAGAGGATCCCTGAATCAGGAAGGGTGAGGCTCTTAGCTCTGACCTCTTGGCTTTCTTCTCTGAATCGGCTCTGTGTTTCTTATTTAATAAGACGGTTGGTTACATCTACAATATACATAAAATAAAATTTAAAAATTGCAAAAAAAAAAATAATAAAGTAAAAGAAATCCAGTCAATGTTCTTACAGAATTCACAAGGGAAAAGACAATTGTGGTTCACTGCCATACGGACACTGGATGGAGAAATTGTGGTGTGTTAAGATAAGATGGTGGAAAACCTTCAAAGAAGATGAACTCTAGGCGGAGAGCTGAGGCCCCCAAATATCCACACTGCAAGGATAAACCAGCAGTGTGGTTTTAAAACAATAAGGCACAAACTACTGATGCACCTCTAAGTACCTTCAAAACAGGCTTCTAAAGAACATTTACATACATGCTCTGCATGGAAGTGCTTGGGGAGCTTCTTATTTGCTTGTGGTGGCACTGGGATTGAATCGAGACTCTCACACCACCGAGTCACATACCCGGCCTCTTTATTTCCTCCCACAAACCAATTCCAAGGCCTGAGTACAACAGGATTAGGTTTGTCACAGCAGCAACCTCCCCTCTGATAGCAGTTCCTGTCCTAGTGTCCTCTCGTGTTGCTGTGATAAACACCCCAGAAAAGCAACTGAAGAGAGAAGGGGCTTATTTCAGCTGACAGTTCAAGGTCCAGTCCATCATGGCGAGGAGGTCACCACAGCAGGGGCTTGGAGGATCCGGTCACAGCACAACCGCAGTTAGAATGACAAAGCTTGCATCTGCCCAGTTCCCTCAGTGCCTCAGCGCTCTTAAGAAGGGTCCAAGGTGGTGCTTCTTCCGAACGCTGCGACCCTTTAATACAGTTCATGCTGTGGTGACCCACAGTCATAAAGTTATTTTGTTGCTACTTCGTAACTGTATTTTTGCTACTGCTATGAATCGTAACATAAATATCTGACATGCAGGATATCTGATAGGGGACCCCTGTGGGGGTCAAGTCCCACAGGTTAAGAATCTATGATCTAAGGGGTTTTTACCCACCACAGTACAGTCTCAGACAACAAAGCAGAACCAAAGCCAAAGGACATGCTTCATAGAAAGATACTGTACCAACCAACGGATGCATACCAATCGCACCAAAAAGCCATTTCCTTGAGGAGCAATGAAGGCCTGTTAAAGACATGGCTCAGCTCTCCATGGGGCTCACCATGAGTGGTGAGTGAAATCCATGCAGTAAAAGACCTCAAACACAAGCTGTTCTGTCACTATCTTCTGAGGAGGTGGCTCCTGGGGTCAAGAATGGAAAAAGTCCACTTGCTGTCACCTCCAGTCACACAGCAGGAGATGTGTACTTCCTTCTCCACAACTTCGTCACTATCAATGCCCAGGTCCCTACTTCAGATGTGGAGGCACTTCCTTCTAAAGACACAATGCCCCCCGACCCACCCACCCCCCCACTGCACCCCCCCACCCCCCGGTGCTCTAAGCCATCACTGCTGCCAGTGACACTAAGAGGCCAGCAGATAAGGAAGGCAGCCGAACTCCATTGTCTCTGATTATCAGTAGGAAGTAAGTGGGTAGGTCTGGTGCTAGAGATATGTGGCCTGCTTGGCGGTCAGATGACCCACTGATATATCCCCAATACCCCATGCCATTTTAGTAATGAATGGACAAGAATAGACACGGGCTGAAATCAAAGTATCTGGAAGCTAATATCCTTCAGGTGAGTGGGGGTTGAATTACTGAATTAGTGAAGGCTCACAGGTCAGCAGGAATGCTAACCAGGGGAAAGAAATCCAGCATGAATAGTATAGAATGAAATCAACTGCTAGAAATAACCTTAAGATCAGTTATACCAGCAGGAGGCTATCCTGTGTACTTCTCCCAAACACCACCTACCAGAATCCTACAAACTTACTGTAAGAAGTAACCGGAGTTGAGCGGCTCAAAGGGCTGACTATAACGTACTGTGGTATTCTTGGTTCTCTCTTCAGGACAAATGTAGCTCCCTCTAGCTACTGGAAATACCAGCTGCAGAGGGCTTACAACCATGCTCCTCTATGGAAATTACTGTCAGCCATAGGAAAACACCATCTTTAAAACCCAAAAGCCCATCATTCCAATAAACTAAAAGAGCCCCCTTTCAACTGTGTTTCTGAATAGACTTCTCAAAATTATCAATGAACTGAGGACACTAACTATGGTGGGTTATGCTGGGAGTAGTGACCCAGGCTTGAATTAAAAAGCCACATGGTCAATTGTTAGGGTTTTTTTTTTTTTTTTTTTGAGTTTAAAAAAATTATATGTATGGGTGTTTTGCTTGCATGTATGGTTGCACACCATGTGTGTGCAGTACCTCGGGTGGCCAGAAGAGGGTGTAAGACCCACCAGGAACTGGCGTTACAAACCATTGTGAGCTGCTGTGTAGGTGCTGAGTATCAAGGCCCCGTGCTTGGGAAGAACAGTGAGTGTTCTTCACAGCTGAGTCACCTCTCCAGCCCCTTGTCAACTTTTTTAATACACCTCTGCAGCTCACTTCATCTTGGCCTGAAGCCAAGATGTTTGCCCACCTCTCCCTTCCCCTCCTCATACACAAATCAGTATTTAAGAGTTTGGCCCTGACCTTACTTATTTGATCTTGAACCTCACAGTTTCTGAAGTTGGCAAACTTGCATTCCCGCTGAGTCTACCAAAGCCTTTCTTCTCAGGAGTTAAACATGGGGTTTAGGGTAGGGTCCTCCCTCCCTTGCTGGCAGAGAGGATTTTAGATGACAGAGATGAGAGGCCTAGCATACCTACCAGCTGCGGCAGGGTCTCTCTCCAAAGCCTTTGTGTGCTCCAGGCCCACAGGTGCATGCCCTGAGGTCTTCAAGTTGCAGCGCTTGACATTCTCAGAATGACTTAACAGCTTACTCAACTCAAGAGAGTCCATCTGCTGACAGAGCATAGGGAACTAAATGCTCTAACCTCAGAAAGACAATCATGTGAAAGCTAGCGCCCATTCCATCTTTGGAGTCTGTTACGATTCCCTTATCTTTGAGTTAAGTCATTTAATTAGCTGGAATCCAATAAGCTTAATTGATATAGTAGAGACACAAAATAATCACTGATATGATTGCTTAGAGCCTGAACTGAAAGCCTAACTCTGCTCCTTTTGAACTACGATTAATTTGTTGTGAAATGTGAGTGCATTTTGAGTACATCAAAACACATTAGAGGTTGGGAGATGAATAGTGCAGTTGCAATGAGGTATGCCAGGGGGCGCTATGGCACCAGGCTATGGTTGGCTTTTAAGGTTTGAATCTGGACAAAATTTTGAATGGCATTAGCCCAGATGTTTCATCACTTCTTGGACCTAATGCTTTTACCATTACCGCCCTTCTTCTGGGTCACACTAGAAAGACGAGGTGGGATCCATAAAGCCCTTATCAATGGCAAGAAAGGGGCCTCTTGAGGTTTCCTCATCCTGTCTTGAAAGACTTTAAAGCATGAAACTACTATACACAAATTGGAGAAAATATCATGGAGGGATTTCATGCAGGTGTTAGCAGCAGCAGAGGCTAAGCCTAGGCCACGTGGGAAGCCTGATCATGAGCACACATGTGAGGAAAGACCCAGAGCCACCGTGGAACCGGCCAACTGTCGGAGAACTCGGACACTGTAGCTGTCCAAGCAGCTGGACAGGAGGTCATTTCTTCATTTGCTTCTGTTTTGACCTCAGATCACCATCTCCTGCCCTCTTTGTCTCTTCACTTCCTGACAGATTTGTGTCTTCTCAAAGGAAGCCAAAGGCCGCGGGATGACAGGGCATCGAAAGGGGACCCCAGAGGTATTCCGTCCCGCTGAATGACGGTACCATGTCGGGAGGGCACGGTGGCTCGTGTGGAGAGAAAAAGAAATAAATGGCTCACAAAAGAAAGATGAGGGTGGGGGAAGACAGTAGAGAAAAAGAAAGGGAGAACAATGGATGGGGTGAGGCAGGGGATGCCTGGGCTGTGGGGATACCACCATCCTGCAAGCTCTGTGAAACAGAGCCTTTGCGATTCCATTTACCCCGGAGAAATTCATCCACAAAAGACTCAAAACAATTACACCCAGAAAAACTTTTTGTGTAGATTTAAAAGTTGGAAACAGACCAGATACACTTCAACAGAGAAAGGAGAAAGTCTGACTTCTCAGTCCCATGAAAGGTCAGCTAGCAATACATCAAACCTACGAACACAGAGAAACCTCACAGACACTATGCTGAGTGGGGGGAAAACAGATGTAAAGAGTATACTGTGGGCTGGGGACAAGGCTCAGTGCACAAAGAACTTGCTGGGCAAGTGTGAGGACCTGAGTTCAAATCCCCATAACTTATGGGAAAGCCAGAAGTGACGGCATTCTCTATAAACCCGGAGTTTGTGGCAGTGTCCAGAGAGAGGCAGACCCCGCCATTTGCTGGCCAGCCAGCCTAGCCAAACTCCAGGTTAATTAAGAGACAATATCTCAAGAAATAAGGTAGTGGACAAATTAAACCAATCTGTGGTATGTCGGGCATCGACAGAATAGTCACTGCCTGAGTAAATGTCAGGAGGGAGCTGCTGGAAGTACAGACTAAGTGGGGGAGGTAGGAGGGAGACTTCTTAGAGGGTGCTGATGTTCAAGGGCTCGATGAGGGCTTGTTATACTCATGAGTTTGCCAGAATTAATTAGAAAAATATAGTTTAAGATCGCTGACATTTCATTGTCTCTAAATTTTAGCTCAAACTGGAGAGAGGGAGCTGGAGGGACTCGGCGGTTTAGAGCCTATGCAACTTGCACTGGCAGGAGTCCAAAACATAAAAGTGTAAAGTGTAGAGACAAATGACATGCAATGACGCCAAGACAGGGATCTCCAACCGACCCAGTCTAGGTGGCGGGCATATGGGCGATCACTGTAATAGTCTCAAGTTTTCTCTATGTTTGAAATGTCTCATTCAAAGTCCTTAAAGAAAAAGTCACTAAAGGGCATGGCATACAGAAAGAAGATTGAAATGCAGTGCAGGAGGGTATGTAGCTAGAAGAGTCCCCTTCAATGGGTGTGGGGGGGGTCATCGAGGACAGGGAGGGGTGGGACGTCGGAATGTCACGTCTCTGTGCTGGATTTTGTTGCACACTGTCCTCACTGTAAGTCTTTTACAGACACACAGGCACTGTCCAGAGGAAATGCCAGCCAGTGTGTCCAGCCTCCGAGGTGCTTCCTCCCATGCTTTTGGATTATTTCCTTCCTTCCTTGTCTGCCTCTTTCATATATAGCCTAATGTGTGAGTAGTTCAACCTCAGGTCTTTGTTTTGTTAGTCAATCATCCTATCCCTGCATTACTGACTTTTTCAAATGACACAAGAGTTCCATCAACCTCTGCTCCAGTCAGATCCCAAGTTCATAGACTAGTGCAGGATTAACTCAGAGAGCAGATGGCAACCCAAGATGACCAGTGTGGAGGTTTGACAGGCAGAATTACTTTGTGGTTTAGAGCCCTGGAGCACAAGGCTTTCAGTACTAAAACTGGGATGAATCAGAGCCTCAGTCCTTTTTTATTACTGTAAGAAAATACTAGAAGCAGAATATTTCATAAAGAGAAAGATTGTATGGGGTTTTTTGTTTGGTTTGGTTTGATGTTTTTTTACGATTTTTTTTTTAATGTGTATGAGTGTTTTGCTTTCATGTGTGTCGGGGTACCACATGCCTGCCTGCTGGCCAAAGAGGCAGAAGGGGGCATCAGATCTCCTGGAACTGAAGTTACAAATGTTTGTGAACCAACATGCAGATGCTGGGAATCAAACCTGGGTCGTTTTCAAGAGCAACAAGGGCTATTAACCACTGAATCATCTCTCTAGCCCAGAAAAAGATTATTTTAGTGCATGGTTCTGGAAATGAAATCTTAAGGACTACATATGGTAATGGCTTTCTTCTGTGTGGGGCGTTTACCCACCAACCCCACAGCTCCCCAGAGTTTTCTTGAGTGTGAGCAGCAGGAAATATTAGATAGAAGGATTTATTGCGGAGAATCTTGCGGAGATAAACAGATAGAAAATAAAGGATAGCCTCGAGAGGGCCTGGAACCTTTTCCAACGGCCCCCGACTGTCTCTGCCCCAGGGTTTTTATAGAGACGCCAAGGGGTGGAGCAAAAGACCTCCTTCCCCAGCACAGCCAAGTGCAGACCATCTCAGACACCTGCACTCAGGCCCGTGGTCTAATCATCCTCTATGTGGACCTGCTGGGTAAAGCCACGAGGAACCCAAGAACGGGCTCCCACACTTCTGCCATTGCCTAGGTGCTGCAGAACGTCCCACTGGCATTGCATAGGAAGACCATATATGTGTCCTCTGGTCTCTCTCCCTCTTCTTACAAAGCTACTAAATTCAATTATGGCATCTCCACCCTGGTAACATATCTAGTCAATTACCCCCAAGGCGCCACCTCTAAACACCATAGTTAGGTTACTTTTCCACCCATTTAATACCTCACTGCAAGGATTAGACCTCAGCACAAAGACCCTTGGGAGGCACACAGACCACAGCTGTCAGTCACCGTGAAACCACCCCACCCCTGGCGTCTCAGGTTCACGAGAGCCCAAGGGAATCAACTAAACAGATTTCATGTTTCATTCAACATAACATTTTTTTATCTATAAATATAAGATAATGTTTAAATCAGTTCTTCTGATTTAAAAAAAAAAATGCCATGAGGGGCTAGAGAGATTGCTGAGTGGTTAAGAGCACTTACTGTTCTTACAGAGGACGCAGTTCAGCTCACAGCACCCGTATGGTGGTTCATAGCCTGGCATAACTCCAGTTCCAGGTAACCTAACACCCTCTACTGGCCTGAACACAGGCACCAGACAAACACATAGTATACATATATGTGTGCAGACAAAACACTTGCACATGTAAAATAAAAATAAATGAACAGTTTTCCGTGTATCTCAGCACTCAGGAGGCCGTGGCAGGTGGACCTCTGTAAGTTGGAGGCCAGCCCTGTCTATATTGCAAGTTCCAGGCCAATCAGAACTACATAGTGAGACCCTGTCTAAAATCCCTTGAAACACAAAATCCTCTACATAATGATATAATTAATGGAAGCCACACTAGCATCAGTTAAGAAAAGAAGTCATCTGGCCTATGACCCATGATCTTCACACTAAGAGGCCCTGGGGACCCACCTGGGACAGGTCAAAGCATAACGTCACTGTCTTCTTGCACATGTCTGCTAAGAAAGAAAGCAGAGCTTTCCTTGGAACAGAGTTCGTAGATTAAGGCACCTTAAGGGACATGAATTCCTCTGAGCTAAGTGTAAAATGCATTATTTCTTCTTGACAAACTCATACAATTGGCTGTGCATACTATAAATAGCCACAGTTGCGTGGATGACAGAATCCAATGTAAACAGATGAGGGAGCTCACAGGCACTCTATTTAAAACACAGCCTACCCTCTGATGAAGAAAACTCACCAGCTCCACTCTATCAGCTGTCGCTCCTCTGTGGATGGATGATCACAGTGCTGACTATAAGTAACACCTCAAAATATCTCTTCTCCTGGTCCAGTGAGAGAGCAGAACTGGGGTAAGGATGCTTGCTGAGCAAGCCTGATGACCAGAATTCGGCCCCCTGAACCCATGTTGTAGGAGAGAATCAATTCAGTAAGGCATCCTCTGACCTCAGGTATCTGTGGCCCTTGTGGGCATGCAAATGCCACATGTGTAAACATACATGTAAACAAATAAATCTCAACGATATAATCAAGATTTTAATATGGACTGTGAAATGAATACTTAGAAGCCTTTAGGTATTGCTATTTTCTCCCTAAGCCTGTGTAAATAGTGACAGTTTCTTTCCAGGCTGAGTGCAAAGAAAGCTGTGTATATAGGGCGAGGCACTTACCTCCCTGCTGCTGGAATGTCTGCCATGCCTGAGATGCTCACCCGTCTGGCTCAAGGCACAGCAGGACATGATGAAAAAGAGAGCATTGGAACACTTTTCTTGTAGCTCCTCTGAGGAATTTGCCACATCTGGTTTCTCATTCTAGGTACCTGGCACCCTCGGCGGTTCTTTCTGCCTCTGATTTTGCACATGCTATGCCTTTTGCCTAGAAAACCTATTCACACTGGTCATGTGATGTTCCCTGGGGGACAGACATAATTATTGCTCTCTTGAAGCAGCTGTGGTCACCAGCACAAAGCCCTCAGAGACTGGACCCGTGAAGACTGCCGGGCAGAGATGGGGAAGGGTCAGAAGGGCTTGCCCTCCTCCAGGGTATATAAGAGGTCACAATCGCTAGGACACTCTTCCATAGGGCGTTTGCGGATCAAGAGCTAAGCTCTCCACTTCTGTTCCGACGGCACACCTGTCTGCCTGCTGCCATGCTCCCTCCCATGATGGTCACGGATTCCAGGTGATGCAGTTTTCACGATTTGACATCCACGTTAGGGTAGGGGCTTTTCCACAATGCAGCTGCCCAAGTTATTCCTGCTGCTGTAAGTGACCTCTCATCCGTGGTTCACCAAGTTGACCCCGGGTGGAACTTTCTGTTTGATCTCTATCTGGACTAAACAGAAGTAGACTCCCCAGGAAAAGTCAAACAAAAATTCCTCCCCTGAACTGCAAACCTTCAGTCATCTCTATAGATTTGCCCCACATTATATCTCCCAGCAAATCATCTTCAGATCATGCCAGATGTGGCCACTTTCTTTTTTGCTCCCTTAGCGTTTTTTATTCCATGACAATGTTGCAATGTTAGCTGTTTGCCTGTTACTCTACGTTGTACCATGAGTCTGGGAATGTGCGCAGTAGACATGACAGTTGCGAGACTTGATCATTCGCTTCTGTTGGCCCTTTTCTCCGATTCCTCAATTCTAAATTTGAAGAGTGTGGATACACATTGTTCTTGCTAAGTTCACACCCAACGAGGTCTGGCAGCATTGTATTGCACATAGATGTCTTACTTAGGGTTACTGTTACTGTGATGAAACACCATGACCAAAAGGAACTTGGGGAGGAAGAACTTACTCTCCCACAGCACTGTTCGTCATTGAAGAAAGTCAGGGCAGGAACTCAAGCAGGGCAGAACCTGGAGGCAGGAACTGATGCAGAGGCCATGGAGAGGTGCTGCTTGCTGACTTTTTCCTCTTGGCTTGCTCAGCCTGCTCTCTTAGAGCACCCAGAACCACCAGCCCTCCCACACTAACCACTAATTAAGAAAACGCCCTACAGGAGTGTCCACGGCCCAATCTTATGGAGACAGTTTCTCAACTGAGGTTCCCTCCTCTCAGATGACTCTACTATATGTCAAGTTGACATAAAAACTAGACAGCAAGTAGGGCAAAAATAGAGTTAGGTGAATGAGATGCTGTGGTATCAGCCACATGTGCGAAGATGGCGATACCTCGTTTCCGGTACTGTGCTGTTTTGATCCCGACGGCGTGGCCCCTCTCGTTCTGAAAAGGATAGAATGGCAGCCGCTAGAGTTTTCCAGATTTACACAAAAGATGACAGGAAACTCAGATGCAAGCTGCAGATGGTTAAAAGTCACTCTGTGCCAGCACACCGGAGCTGCCCCGAGTTTTTGGCCCGAGACAGTTGGAACCACCTAAAGCGGATACAACAATCGGATGCTAGGATGAGGCCCTGAAGGAAATCATACCTGTTTGTGCTTTTAAAGCAAAGCCAAAAAATGGATATAAATGGAAGCGTGGGGCTCACAAACAGCCTCAGAGCTACAAACAACAGCTGCTGGGCATGTAGCTCAGTTCATAGAGCGCTTGTCTAGGATAGGAGAAAGTCATGAGTTCAATCCTGGGCACTGCATAAACCGGGTGTGGTGGTGCACAGCTGTTATCCTAGCACTTGGAAGGTGAAGACAAGGAGGATCAGAAGTTCAAGGTCATCCTCAGTTACATGGTGAGTCCCTGCCCCCCCCCCCCAAAAAAAGAAAAGCCAAAAGCTTCAACTATCTCCTGCTTATATCAGTGCAAGCCACAGTCCACCTCCTGAAAACCTGCCTTATCCTAGGAGCCAGAGCTGACCAGCTAGCTCAGGGAGGGCCACTCTCTGCGAACTTGAACCCTATCTTTGCATGAAGGACCCAGATGGGAACCTTCAGGCAGGAATCCTTCCCGTATTAGCAGCACCCCCTTTCCTTGGCCTGATGCTCTGTCAGAGCTGCATCTCCATTCAGCCCAACTAGATGTCTTAAAACCTTTTCACTGGCTGCTCTTTCAGAGGATCCAGGTTCGATCCCCAGCACCCAAATGGTGGCTCACAACTGTCCATAACTCCAGTTCCAGGGGATCTAATGCTCTCTTCTGGTACACAGACAGACAAACATGCAGGAAAAGACATAAAATAAATAATAATTTTTTAAAAAATTTTAAATCTTTGCCTGGAATCCCTTGAATTGTGTCTCTATCATTTCTGGACCTAAGGATGTAGCTCCAGTAACAGGACCACAGGAACACTTTTTCCACCAAGGATTTTGACACTGAACTCTTCCTATGCCCAGCACCAGATTCACAGCTCAAGTCACCAACTAGCAACCTAACACAAACGTCTGCTTTGCCAAACAATGTCTCTGTGTGTGTGTTCAATATAATATTTTTATTTGCTCTTTGAGAATTTCATTCATTCACACAATGTATTTTGATCATATTCATTCCACTCCTCCGCTCCCCCCTCCCAGATTCACCCACCTCCCTACCCCCTCCCAATTTCCTATCCTCTATTGGTGGTGTTTATAACTCACTGAATCCAAATTGTGCTGCTCACACACTCAAGAGTATGGAGCTACCCACAAAAGCATGGTCAACCTACCAGGGGCCATACCCTTGAAAATAACTGTCTCTCATTCCCACCTTTGTCAGTAGCTCCTTGGGTAAGGGCAAGCGAGGGTTCACGACTTCCTCTCCATGCTGGAATGGTTGGTTCCTGGCTTGCTCAGGTGCAGGCAACCATAGCTGCTGTGCCTTTATCAGCACAGTGATCCGGTCATGTCCAGAAGACAGCTTCACTCCAGCCTTTCACAATCTTCCCACCCTGTGGTTGTTTGAATGAGAATGTCGTCCTTACCCCCCACCCCCACCCCCACCCACTCACCACCACCACCACCACCACCACCACCACCACCACCACCCACCCCCGCCTCCCATGGCCTCATATATTTGAATGCTTGGTCCATAGTTGGTTGGACTTTGGGGAAGGATTAAGAGGTGTGGTCTTGTTTGAGGAGGTGTGTCATTGGAGGTGGGTTTTGGGTTTCAAAAGCCCATGCCAGGCTCAGCCCACCTCTCTCTACCTCCAGTTTATGGACAAGATATAGGCTCTCATTTACCACTCCAGTACCATGCCTGCTTGCCTGCTGCCGTGATTCCCATCATGATGAGCATGGACTAATCCTTTGAAACTGTAAGCAAGCCCCCAGTAAAATGCTTTCTTTTATAAGTTGCCTTGGTCAGGGTGTCTTGCCATAGCAACAGAACAGTAATTAATATGCACCCCCTCTTCCACAATGCTCCCCGAGCTTTGGGAAGAAGGGGTGTGATATAGATGTCCCATTTGTGAATGATCATTCCGTGGACACTCATTCTCCACACTTTCACCAGTTGTGAGTATCTGCACTAACGGCAAAAAGAATCTTCTCTGATGAAGTCTCAGAGATCCACTAACGTTTAGGTATAGAGACATGAATTTAGAGGGAAGTTTGATAATATGTTCACTTAGCAAACTAATAGTAGTAGGTTCATTCCTGTCTTTTTTATCTAGCTGTCATATGTTTTAACCTGTTTTTTTTTTTTTTTGTTAATCAGCTGCTGCATGTTTTTTTTTAAAAAAAAAATCATGGGAGCAGGGCACTAGACGGATGGTTCCGTGATTAAGATCACTCACTTACTGCTCCTGCAAAGGACCTGAGTTTAATCCGCAGCATCCATACAGAGCAGCTCATAACCATCACAACCAAATAACTCCAGTTCCTTGGGATCTAACACCTCTGGTCTCCACAGGTACCTGCACTCACATGCACATACTCACAAACACATAATTTAAAATAAAATACATCTTTTTTGAAATGTAGAAATAAATAGTATCCCCTTTTGTTAGAAGTCATATCTGGACCATGTTAGACCTTGTTTCCATGCCACAGTGACCAACTGAGGCTGGCTGTCCTGGCTCAGTGGAACATGGCCTTCCAGGCATGATGCCTTCTTCCTCATTTGCTTCCCTCTCCTGGCCCTCCAGAAGCATCTCCCATGGACCTCCAGATACAGGAAGCCTCAGGCACACAGCATGGTGGACCTAGGGTTGCAGATGGACCAGATACCGGGGTGGGCTCACCATCCTCCTCTTCATCCAACAGAAAACCTGCATGTCATGTCACTGACCCCTTTAGGGCCTCAGCACCTTCCTTCTCAGACCAATGAAGATGCACAGGAGTTAGTAAGTTATGTCATACAATGCCAATAAAGTCCAAAGCTCTGAGTCTGTTGTGATTCCTCACCTTGTCATGACCTTTGTGACTGATGATTGCTCTTTAAAATGTATGCTTTGAAAAATGTAATTATTTACCAGACAAGCTTACCCTGTAATGCTAACAGGGATGCTTGAACCGAGGGGATGGTGAGTCCCGGGCCAGTCTGGTTATGCAGTGAAACCACCACCCAATGAACAAGCAAAAAACCATTATTTGTTTCCATTTTATTTATTTTTTTTTAAATGTGTGTGTGTGTGTGTGTGTGTGTGTGTGTGTGTGTGTGTGTGTGTCTTTGTATGTACACATGCCATGGCATGCCTAATAAAATCAGAGGACAAATTGCAGCAGTCAGTTCTCTCCTGCTGCCATGTGGATCCTGGGGGTTGGATTCAGGTCCTCGGACTTGTTAGCCAGCACGTTTACCCACTAAGCCATCTCTCCAGAACCACAGACTTCCTTCTTTAATGGCACTACTCCTTACCTAAAGAGCATTAGGTATTCACCAGTGGTACCTCAAGCATCCGATAACCCCTGCCTTTTCCTGCCTGCCTTCAGTCCTCCTACTCTTTTGCTTTTGAAAACAACTCCAGCAGCTTTCTTGAATCCTTCAATTGCTGGGACGTGACAAACTTCTATATCCCAAGTGGCCTTCTCCCGTCTGAACGCTCCAGTACTTTCATCCTTCCCTCTTTGTCCAAATATAGAGATTCCATAATGGTAGGCAGCCCAGAGACCGCTTTTCCCACTGCCCTTGTCTTTCTTTTCTTTTTTTTTGGTTTTTCGAGACAGGGTTTCTCTGTGTAGCTTTGCGCCTTTTCCTGGAACTCACTTGGTAGTCCAGGCTGGCCTCGAACTCACAGAGATCCGCCTGGCTCTGCCTCCCAAGTGCTGGGATTAAAGGCGTGCGCCACCACCGCCCGGCTGTCTTTCTTAACAGTTGTATTTATTTATGTAAATGGGTGTTCTGCCTGCATGTCTGTCTGTGTAGCACATGTGTGTGTGACCTCATGCCTGCAGAGGCCAGAAGAGAGTACCGGATCCCCTAGAACTGGAGTTACAGACGGTTGTGAGCTGCTATGAGGGTGCTGGGAATTGAACCCAGATCCTCTGGAAGAGCCAGTGTTCTTAACCTCTGGGCCTTCTCTCCAGCCCCACTACTATCTTCCTTAGAAAACTCACGCATTGATCTCTGGGTAAATCTCAGCCTCAATCTGTCTCTCTGCCATCCCCTCTCCCTTCTACTCCCCAAAGCCTGCCATGAAGGAGTTCCTGACTCAGTATTGGCACTGTCAAAAACAACATGTCTAACTCACTAAACACATATCTATGGTTACCTGACCCTATTCTCTGCTGCTGTTGTTGTTGTTTTCCATGTATATGTGTGCATGTGTGTATGTGTGTCGTGTTCGTGTGCCAGAGGGCAGTCTTAGATACCACTCCTCCAGTGCTGTCCACCTTTTTTATTTGAGACAGGGTCTCTTATTGACCTGGAACTCTCCAAGTGCCAAAGATCCTCCTGTCTTTCCCTCCTCAGGCCTGAAGTGCCAAGAACTTGGCCATCACACCAGCTGCTTCCTCTCCCCCTCCCTCTCCTCCCTTCCCCCTCCTCCCCTCCCCCTCCCTCTCCCTCTCCCCCTCCTCCTCCTCCCCTCCCCCTCCCCCTCCTCTTCCTCTTCTTTTCCCTGGATATCAACCAGGACTATCAAAAGTTTCCAGTGTGACCCAAATGGAGCTGCTAGGAGCCAAAGCCTTGTCAGTCAGTGGCCCTCATCCCCCTGTCCATAGTAACAGGGCCTCCTAAGAGACAAGTACCTGACTAGGAATTAACATAGAGATACTGGGAGTAAAAAGGTGTCTTTCTTCTTGAATTATGACCTTTAAAGATGACACCACCATTTTTCTGACCACATCTGAGGCACTAAGGCAAAGCCCATGAAGGAAAGCCGTGCTAAGACCTGAGAAAAAGACAGTGTGGGAGCACCTGGTGCCAAGAATGTGTGGAGCCAACCGCAATCCCTTGAATTTTATAATCATCAGCCAATAAATTCCATTTGTCCTTAGGTGACTTGAGTTAGATTTTTGTTACTTATCAAGGATCCTCTTTTATTACCCTTCTTGCCCCATGAACAGGTTAGGAAAAATCTCTCCTCCAACATTAATTTGACATCCAGGGTTGTAAATTCCATTTCTGAAATAGCTGACCCCTCCCTCCTCTCTTTCCCCCTCATCATTACTATCATCCAAAGACTTCTGCAGTAGCTGCTCCCTGACCCTCCCTACATCCTTCCCCCACACCATTGTTAGACCCATGTTCTTGAAGCATTCATCTAACTATGCAATTTCCCTCTTTAAAAAGTTTCCATGGCTGGAAAAAAAAAAAAAGTTTCTTTAAAAAGGAAGATGGCTCAGGAGTTGAGAGCACTTGCTGTTCCAGAAGACCCAGGTTCAGTTTTCAACACCCACATGGTGACTCGCAACTGTCTGTAACAGCAGGGCCAGGGGATCGGACCCCCCCTTCTGGCTTCTGAAGGCACCAGGCACATGCATGATGCACAGACATGCATACAAGTGAAGTATCCATATACATAAAAAGGGTTTGTTTTTTTAATTATCTAAGTTTCCACGGGTAGCCATTGTTTGCAAAATAAGAAAAGCACCAATTTTCCGTTTTAGGGGCTGCCATAACCAAGGGCCACACTCTGGATGATCATTAAAAATGGAAATTTCTTTCCTCATGAACCTGGTCTGAGATCAATGTGTCAGAGGGGCTGGTTTCCTTCAGGACTCCGGCCTTAGCTTGCAGATGGCTTTTTTCTCACTGGATATACATCTGGCCCTCACTCCCTGTGTTCCAGTTTCCCCTTCTGATAATAATTGGATTGTGTCCACCCTGATCAATTTAACTTAATTACCCCTTTATATAGCTTCCCACAGGCGTGTCCAGCCTGCTGTCCACAGGTCACACTCACCCCAGGGTAGCTACGAATGAGCACAAAATCATGAACTTATTTAAAACACAATGAAACTTTTCTTGTAATTTTTTTTTTGTAGCTTGAATGCACAGTTCTCAGACATGAACCTTGTAGACAACAGCATCATGTCACACTGTTGAATGGTTGGACGCATGTGCACCTAGGCCTACGTATAGTCATGTTCTGAGGTTGTTAGGAGTTACCAATTCAGTTCATAAGTTGAGGAAGAATGCAGTTTATCCCACAACACTCTCTAATTTCCCACTATGGCTCCAGTAGTGTCGCCCTGCCATCAACCTTACCTCTTGCCTCTTCTCAAGTACCGGGCTCCAGAAGAAGTTCTTCTCACACAGTTCTGAACCAGGGCCATATTCCCCAAGGCTGAGCCATTGCTCAAGTCCTCCTGCCTGGAGCATCCATTCCTTTTCCTGTCTTTACGTCTTTTCTCTGTCTATCAGAACCATCTGAAGCCTTCCAGGCCTGCCCTCTGCTCTGAGCCTGCCTCGTTTCCTGGATGGTGCTCACGTCCTCATTCCTTCTCTACATTCCCACGTTTCCTTGCCTCTCCTTTGCCTTGGGAGAACAGCTTCTTTCCATTCTACATGGATTTGTTGAGCTTTTAGGGGGAGAAACCCTGCCCACTGGTACAGTTACATGAGCCTGCTCACCAGGAAAGTAGTGTGACCCCCATCCACATAATCTGGTCCTGCCTTCTGTGATCTCACTTCTGAGTATAAACACACCGGAGGAGATTATAGTGAGAACTGATCTAGCCACTTTGGCCCGGGTGGCTCTTGAGTTCCTCCCTACAAGCACCTCTACTGCTCTGGCTCTCTCATTCCCAAGCATTTCTCAACTCGTCTTCTCTACTCCGTGGGCTGCCTAGAATCCTTCCAGCAGACCCATTGCCTCTCAGATGACTTAAAGGGAAATGGCTTTTTATGTGTACACAACGATCTCTATTGATACACTTAGAACCTGCAGAGCACCAAGCTTGTCCATCTCTTAACACCCTGTTTCTGCCTGGGTGCCACAGCTTCCATGTTTCCCTTCCACACTCTTTCACAAGGAAATCACTCCCTGCATTGACCTCTCCACCACGTTCAAGCAGTTATTCACTTTGTGCGTGTTACATAAGAAGTATGTGGGAGGGTGGAAAAGAGACAGAGAGGAGCTTCCTATCGACAGAAATGGCTCATGACAAGGCAAAAGGACAGGGAATCAGACATCATTTGTAACAGGACTCCCTATCTCACATGTCCATGCTCCCCAAACTAGAGTCTCTAAAATGAGGCATAAAAAGGAAAGATGGAAGCAAATGCAGAAAGCTTAAATGCATTTTGCCCTGTGCTCCAGGTACAACCATAGGGTGGGAGTAAGACCTCATTTTGAAAAAAAAAAAATCAGTATGTAGTATGTTTAAGCGTAAGAAGAGGGGCGCTGATTAACATGCAACCCCCAAAAGGCTAAAAGTAGCAAGAAAACTCAAAGGGTAGATCCTGAAGGGACCTTCTAGATTGAAGAGCGCACTGTCATGGCTGCCCACATGTGCTGATGAAGTAAAACCACAGAGTGTGTGGCAGGCAATGCTGACCATGTTTGTTTGTCAGACCAGAAAGGCAACTCCCTAGTGCTTTTAGATTATACAAGCCCCTAGAATTAGGCACAACTCCAAAAGTGGTGGGGACCCCTCAGGAGTTTATTTCCATTTGGTAAAATGTAGGGCTCAAAACAGACATTAAGTTATTAAAGAAAATAGAAAAAGAAATTATTCTTTCTTACCTGACTTGAATGCAAAGATGTCTACCCTTTGCACACATACTTACTACCTTCTCGCTAAGCTCTAAGAGAACAGGGATGGCCATCCTCTTGTCTCTGCATCTCCTACAACTGCCATCCCAGTAACTTATGCAAAGCCGACACTCAGAAATAAAATTTGGTTTTGAATTGGATTGAACAAAGTTCAGATTGGGAAACTTCCGGCAAGGTTGGATTGCTGGCAGTTACAACAAGCTTATTTTTGATTTCTGGGCAGAGCTTTGAACATTGTGCATATCGTTGTAGGAAAAATTAAAGAATTTCATCAATGATCTGGGAAGATCAATGGAATTTGCTTCCTCAGCAGAATGAAGGTTGTTTAGTCCCAGCGACTAGAGGAAGTTGGCAATGTCCCTCACTTATATCCAGAGAGTACTTAAACTTCTGTCAAATTGAACCATGGAATTTGAGAACTGGAAAGGATGTTAATCAGAATCCAGCCAGCATGCTTACTTGCAAATGAAAACACAAAGCCCAGGGCAGTCTGCCCAGAGGGAAGGAGGCCATCCGAGAGGCTGAGTATGAACCCACCCTCTCCCACTTCCCCATCCTGCAGAGGTCTGTGGCTCACCCTTTCACCTCATCCCTTGCAGACCCTCAACTCTCTTGTTCTATCGTCTCCACAGTCCACTTTCCCAGACACTTGGCAAAACTCAACTGGTATCAAGCCAAGGTTTCTGATCTTTTTGTCCACCTAGGCTGCAAGCTCCGTTTGGGGACAAATGATAGCCTTGGAGATTGGTGCTGTCACATGTTCATAACTGCCCTTGGCATGGACCCTTGGTGCTGCCAGCCGGCCATGACTTCTCTGTACTCTACTCTCCGAATGCCCACTCTAGTTATTTCACATTTTTTTTAAAGATTTATTTATTTATTATGTACACAGTGTTCTGTCTGCATGTATCCCTGCAGGTCAGAAGAAGGTGCCAGACCTCATTACAGATGGTTGAGAGCCTCCATGTGGTTGCTGAGAGTTGAACTCAGGACCTTTGGAAGAGCAAGCAGTGCTCTTAACCTCTGAGCCATCTCTCCAGCCCCTATTTCACATTTTTATCCTCTCTCTTCAAACTCAGCCCCACAGCCTCTCCCTTGATGTCCTTTGATGAGAAATATACAGATTCACACCATCAGACCTAAATAAAACCTTCATCCACTCACAGTGGACACACTTTCTTTGTAAAGCATTCTCCTATATCTATGCCCTGAATTCTATCTCCTCTCCGAAGAATACTTGCTTTGTTTTTCCCTTCTCTCTGCTCCCTCTTACGTATCTTCTTCTGAAGGACTTGGTCAGTGGCAGTACTGAAGTAGATGCATATACATGGTTCTTTATCTGTGCGTAGAGGGGTATAGTAGGGTACGCATATGTACATTTTCATGGGGTAGACACCAGATAGAGGTCAATGTCAGATACCTTCCTGTATCATTTTCTACCTTACTTTTTGAGATAGTGTCTCTCAGTAAATGTGGAACCCACTAATTCATCAAGACTGGCTGGCCAGCAAGTTACAGGGATTCTCCTGTCTGCCTCTCCAGCACTGGGATTACAGGTGCAGGACACCACTTTTGATTTTCTACCTCAGTCCTGGGCTTCCAAACTCAGGTCCTCATGCTTGTGCCAAAAGGACTTTATCAGCCGAGCCATCCCCTCAGCCACACAGACAGATGGTTCTTATAGTTTTAAAGTCAAACAAACTTGCTTCCCATAACCACGCCCATTCTTGTCCCCTCTTGAGCCAACGGACCCTCCTTGTCCACATTTCCCATGACCATCTGCTTATCCTCTCAGGGGCTGCTGCCAAACCTAACATGAGCATCTCAGCCCTGACCTGCTGGGCAGCCCTCGACCTGGCCTGCAGACCTTCTCTTGGTGGAAACATTCCCTCCCTTGAGTTCTATGACTTCAAATTCCTCTGATCTCTTCAGACTTCTCTAGCCACATCCCGTTGGTCTCATTTTCAAGTGACTTTTCTCATACCCACCCTTAAAATGTCAGTGTCCCTTGGGGGTGTGGGGCTAGCTTCCCTAATCATCTTAAATGCTTCCTCTGGGCAATTTCATCTATTCTTGGCTCTGGTTACAATCTGCATTGATGTCTCCAAATGTGCTTTTGCAAGTCTTGACCTGGCTTTGGAGCAGTAGATCTGTAACCCTTTTGGGTATCTCCATGTGACATCTCTAATTCAACAATCTCCTACAAACAAAAACAAACCTCCCTCTTCTCCTAGGGGGAGATGGCACTGTCAACCAATCATTATCCAGACCTCTTCCTCTACCTCAAGATCCTCAATGTGAAACTCATAGTCAGACACTAGGGTTTCAATCCCAGATCAATCTTTGGGCAAAGTAAGTGGTGTAGTTGGTTGTTTTTTTACTCTTTGCTCTTTGAGGGGGCTGCCACCCAGCTCCCACATATCACATGTATAGTAGAATTTTATTTTAAGGTATGTTATGTTTGTTTATGTTGCATTTGTTTAACTCTATGAAGCTGTGTTACTGTGCCTGTCTAAAAAACCCGATGGTCTAATAAAGAACTGGCCAATAGCAAGGCAGGAGAAAGGATAGGCAGGGCTGGCAGGCCGAGGGAATCTATAGAGGGAGAAATCTGGGAGGAGGAGGACACCAGGGGCCAGCCATCCAGCTACACAGCAAGCCACAGAGTAAGAAACAAAGGTAGGTATACAGGAATAGAGAAGGAAAAGCCCAGAGGCAAAAGGTAGATGGGATAAGTTAAGAAAAGCTGGCTAGAAATAAGCCAAGCTAAGGCTAGGCATTCATAATTAAGAATAAGCCTCCATGTGTGATTTAACTTATCCCATCTACCTTTTGCCTCTGGGCTTTTATCTTTCTCTATTCTATATACCTTTCTTTACCTCTTACTCCTTGGCTTGCTATGTAGCTGGGTGGCTGGCCCGTGGTGTCCTCTCTCCTCCTGTTCTCACTCCTCTATCTCTCTTCTCTTTTTCTCCTTCTATTTATTCCTTCTGCCTGGCAGCCCCACCTATCCTTTCTCCTGTCTAGTTATTGGCCATTCAGCTCTTTATTAGACCAATCAGGTATTTTAGACAGGCACAGTAACACAGTTTCACAGAGTTAAAAAAATGCAACATAAAAGAATGCAACACATCTTTGCATCATTAAACAAATGTTCCACAGCATAAACAAATGTTTCACAGCATAAACAAATGCAACACATCTCCAACTAATATTCCACAGCAAAGTAGCTTAGCATTTCTCTCGTTTCTTCACAGATACAACATAAGAGATGACAATGGAACCTTCCTCGTGTGGATACTAGGATTCTCTGAGTTCATGCATGTCAAAAGTACCAGGCATAGAAGCACAGGCCTGTGATTCCAGCACTTGGGAAGCTAAGACAAGAAGGTATCAGGTTCATGACCAGGCTGAGTTACTTGGCATGACCCTGTCTCAAGAAAATCAAACAATCAAAAAAGCATTCAAAGAACAGTTTGCACATAGAAGATGTTGGCTCTCATTTAAGCCTTCACTACCCTATCTACCACCATGCCACCCACCATCTCTCCTCCATCTGTCCTGCAGAACTCCAGGATGCTCTCTGCATGTGAACTTGCCCCAATTCTAACCTAGTTTTCACACTACCATCAAGAAATCCTTATTAAGCCATGTGGTGGTGGCACACGCCTTTAAACCCAACACTCAGGAGGCAGAGCCAGAGCAGGATCTAGGACAGGCACCAAAATTACACAGAGAAACCCTGTCTTGAAAAACCAAAAAAAAAAAAAAAAAAAAAAAGTCCTTAGTAAGTAAAATTTTATCATATCACTTCCTTTTTTTTTTTTTTTTTTTTTTTTTTTTTTTTTTTTTTTTTTTGGTTTTTCGACACAGGGTTTCTCTGTGTAGCTTTGCGCCTTTCCTGGATCTCGCTCTGTAGACCAGGCTGGCCTCGAACTCACAGAGATCCGCCTGGCTCTGCCTCCCGAGTGCTGGGATTAAAGGCGTGCGCCACCACCGCCCGGCCACTTCCTTTTTAAAAGTATAATAGTGGTCTCCTATTGCTCTTAAAGTAAATTTCTGATTATTATAAAATCTAACTTAATCAGCTCTCATGGTCTCCCCCGATCCCTCTCCCCTTCCCATACTGGTCTTCCCTCTCTTCTAAATCTCTTCTCCAACCACACTAGTCATTTCTGTTTTGGTTCCTAGTATACACCCCGATGTTTCTCTTCTGTGCCTTCTCCATTGCTGGTCACTCTGCCAGAAGCGCCTCTCCTCCTCCAGTCCTCAGCTCAGACTCGTTTGCTGTAGGATGACAGGCTTTGTCCTCCCATGGAGAATGTCCATCCTCTGTGATGCACCCCACGTGGCTCTATCTGCGCTTCACTGTCCCCTGCTGCTGCAGGGGTGAGTTCTGCTTCCTTTAGAATCATTTTGCTTTGTGCCTTATTGCCTATCTCCACACCAGAGCAGGCGGGTCTTTGGTGAAGGGACTTCTGGTTCCCCACTATATCCCAAGAACCTTGAACAGCTTCTAGCCTATGGAAGGTTCTCAGTGATGTTTCATGACTGAATTAAATGATACCAAGCTATTCTTTTCTCAGGATGCATGTCAATGTTTTTCAAGCAGTAGGAAATAATGCAATTCATTTCAGAAACTGAACATCCAGCAAATCTTAAAATCACGTCTCCTGTCTTTGCTCAGGGACTCTCATCTTGAAAGCCATGCATGCTCTTCTCAAGACGACTTCATGATCCAGAGTCCCTACTGCAGTACACCCTCATGGAACAGGCTCCTGAGACGCTTCACTATAGAGAACCCTGACTTCTTTTTGTGGTCATCAGATAACCTGTGTGCTGCATAAATGTGAGACTCTGATCTTAATCATATCTGACAACTCTTTCCACTTAAAATTATTTATATGCTTCAAGTAAGCAGTTAGGAGGTCAATGACAACTCTCATTAAGTGGTTCTTCCTTCCTAATGCTTTTGCTCTAATGGTGTTCAATGTGAAGTAGATACTATTGGTTTTAGAAAGTAACAAAATAAGAGGGCTGGAGAAATGGCTCAACAGTTAAGAACACTTGATGGTTTTGCAGAGGCCCTGGGTTTGAATCCCAGCACCCACCTAGCAGCTCACAATGCTCTGTAACTCCAGGCCTAGGGTATCTAATGCCCTCTTCTGACCACCATGGGTATGAAACACAGGTGTGAAAAAGAAAACCATGCACATAAAATAAAAATTTAAAAGAAAAAGCACTTCCTCCATATTACAGTGGTCTTTCCAAAGGACTTGCCTTCATCCAAAACACCTGTGATTCCAAAAGAGCATCACTATGTTTAAGCATTTATTTTTTTCATACTGATGCTCTGGCTTTCTTGTTTGGGTGGTGCTGTGAATCAAACCCAGAGCTTCACCTATGCTAGGTAGCACTCCAGCTTTGAGCTCTATCTTTGTGTATCTTTTGGACCATCTAATTATGTTCTTTCTTCCTTCCCTTTTCTCTTTCCTCCCAAACTTCTCAATGGTAAAGAAAAGGAAGAAAAACGGAGAGAAGATTGTACATTATACACGGATACATACACACAGAGAGAGGAAGAAGGGCCTCACAGTATCTTCATATATGGAGAAAGAAAAATTTGTACATATTCATATATAATCTAGATATGTATGTGTATACATATATATATATATATATATATATATATTTACAATAAGTTCCAACATCTTAATTATTAACTTCCAAGGTTGTCTTCATAAGTGGGTAAAATTTTTATGACACATGTGAACACACATAAATATATATATGCACATAATATACATATGGAATGTATACATATCTTCTATAAACATAATATATATATGTAACATAGGTGTACTATTTATATGTGCATATCTATACATGTATGTATACATACAAACACTATACATGTATTACCATTATACTCATACTATAGGTATATACATAATATCTACATGTAAGACACATGTACTTTATATCTATGTTATGTGAATACCCACATATTTATATGCATCTATGTAACATATTCATTTATGAATGAATTATGATTCTGGAAATGAGCTAAAAATCATGTTAGAGACTACTAAGTATAATTAATGGTTAGTGTGATAGAATCTAGAATTGCCTGAGAGACAAGCCTTTGGGCATGCCTGAGGAGAGAAATCTTTGTGGTTTTTTTGGGTTTTTTGTTTTTGTTTTTGTTTTTTTTTGAAACAGGTTTTCAGTAGCCCTGGCTGACCTGGGACTCATTCTGTAGACCAGGCTGGCCTTGAACTCACAGAAATCCTCCTGCCTCTGCCTCTGCTTCCCAAGTGCTAGGATTAAACTGCACCATCACTGCTGATTGCTTTTATTGAGGTGGGAAAAATTGCCCACTGTGGATAGCACCAGTCCCTAGATAGGTCCTAGTGGAGAAAAGTGATGAGCAGCAGCAGCATCCATGCACTGCTTTCTGTATCCAACGGTGAACGGCCTGTGATCAGCTGCTTCAAACACCTGCTGCCTCACTTCTCTGCCGTGATGGACCACTCATGAACTGTAAGCCCTAATAAGCCCTTCCTCCCTTAAAGTACTCTTGATCACAGCAACTAGAGAAGAGACGAAGACACTATATATTGATGGATCTTACAAAATTACGGTAGCACGCATAGTAGTTTGATATGTTTTGTTGTTGTTGTTGTTGTTGTTAGTAATCTCCAACCTTTTGAGAAGAAATATTGGTAAACTCTTCATGTGGTCTAAATTTCCTTTCTTTCCCAAACTGTCATAGGATAGCCAAAGTCAGTCCAATGGCTCATAGATTTGAGCCCTGGAAAACCCGTGAGGCACCCCAGAATGTGACAGCAACAGGCCCACATATGCTGCTGAAGGCCAGCTTGAACTTCTTTCATGGCACACTCCCTACGTGTCCCAGACAGGTCTCTATGTAGCAGCTGTGCTGTGCTCTCATCTCCGAGAACAGGGGACCTTTCCAGAGGAAGCCAAGGCCTCCCTGCTGCCTGCAGGCCTGCTCCCATTTCCTACAAGCACCCAGCTGAGCCACTCCTCAGGAGGAATGTGGGGTGCTGTGTCTCTATGGACCAGAAGGCCTGGATTTCTACCACGCTGTATTATTAATTAGCTGTGCATATCACTTTCCTCCTCTGAGCCTGGGTTCCTCTCTGTCAGCTCAGGGATTTGAGGGAAGTTATCACTAAGCTTCCGTCAGTTCCACGGCCACGTTCTAATTTTCTTAGTCTCCTTTCACAGATGTGGACGTCAAAAGGTCACTGTCATTCCAGTCTGTTCCATGTAGTAAAAATATTTGAGGGTTTAATTAGTTAAATACCTTTCCTGGTACATACATAATTAGAAGTCTGGGTAATAGAAAAGTAGATCTGACAGTAGCCAGCACTTTGAAAGAGTATCTTGTAGGTAATATCCCATCTACTAACTGAATCTTAGCAGAGGAAATGGAATGGAGAGGCAGTTTGTAGACTAACATATCCCACTTAAGAAGTCTGGACGCAGCAGAAAATATCATAGAGATCCTCCTGGCACAGACTTTGTTGGGACAGGAAGATAAAATCTAGGAGAGACTGGGCAAGACGGATTATGGAACTCAATTCTTTACTTGTGTATTTGCATTTGATGTGTGAAACCATATGTTACCTTCACACTCAAAAGAAAAAGGTACATACAATTAGTGAGACATAAAATCCCCGCAGCACATTTTTCACGATCCCACAGGGTTTCTTTTGCTCGTGGCTGCTCTCTGGTGTGACCCTCTTTCCCTTCTCCCTGCCCACCACAAGAAAGGGGAAACCTTCCAGTGTAATTAAGTAAAATATTAGAGCCTTGCACCAGGCTGCCAATGAGAGACAGAAGAGCCTGTTATTTCTTCTCTTCAGAATGAATGCTTACTTCGTGGAACTTTGAATTTAGCAATGTCTTGCCAAGGTCAGGCAAGACCTGAGATTTTACTTGAGCAAAATAAGAGTCAGCATGACAGACAAATCAAACAACTGGAAGTCACTCAATCGCCTTTCAAGGAGCCTTGACGAATATGTCTTCTGCTATATTATCTTACTGGTGTTTCCTGTTGATAATTTATAATAAAGGGGAGGATTAATACTACCAGTGAAGTATTTCATTTTTGTAAGGGGTGTGTGTGTGTGTGTGTGTGTGTGTGTGTGTGTGTGTGTGTGTGTGTGCGTGTGTGCTTGCATGTGCAGGACTGCCACAACATGTATGTGGAGGTCAGAGGACAACTTTCGGGAGTCACTTCTCACCTTCCACCTTTTTGAAGAACGGTTTCTTGTTTCTGCTGCTTTGCTGCACATGCTAGGCTAGCTGGCCCTGAGCCTCTGAGCAATTCTCCCGTCTCTGCCCTCCCCCCATCTTGCTGTAGGGATGCTGGGGCCACAGGTGTGCACCACATCTGGTTTGGGGGGCTCTAGAGATTACCTCAGTCACCAGGCTTTCACAGCCAGCATCTTCCCCTGCTGAGCCAGGCCCGTTTGCATTGCCCACGGAGGCAGAAGCTACCAGTTATCCTCAGTAGCTTCCTTACCCATTTTCTTCCCTTTTTATTATTACTTCAGTGGTACAAATGTATAGGCTATAAAATGTGATAATAAATACATATGTGCAATGTATAATGATCAAACCAGGTAATCAACATTTCCATCTGCTTAAACATTGAAAATTTTCTGATTGTGCATATTTACTGGGTACAGTATTTACTGATGCTCTAGTCACAACAGCTAAGATACAGGACCAACCTACCCCCCCCCACCCTCCCCTGCTCACACACACACCAATGGATGAATGGGTAAAGAAAGATGTTTTGCCAGACTGATATCTGTTTTTAATTAATAAAATTTTATTGAAACACAGTTGCATGCATTAATCTATGTGCTGTCCATAGATATTTCTCTACCACAGTAGCAGAATGAGCTCATTCAGACAGAGCACAAAGCTCACAACACATGAAATATTGCCAGCTGGTCCCTTTCAGAAAAGGTTTATTGGCCCTCATTCTATAATAGAAGTCACAACTTCAAGTGCATGGAAGAGAGAGTTTTCTAGCTTTCGTGAAGACATGCCCTGTGTCTAAAGGTTGATAATAAAGCATAAGTGAGTATGTGGTCATTGGTAAGTTGTTCATGCTCATATAGGCAACACTTGGACTCAGCGGGCTGTTTAAAAAAAGTGAAAGTAGGAGAGGCAACTGTTTCAGAGGATACGGGTGGGGACAGGACGTGAGGGGGAGTTGGGGTGGATATGATCAAGATACCGTGTATACATGTATGAAAACGTCAAAGAATAAGTAAGCATAGTTTGAAGAATGAAAGTGAAATCAAGTTATTTTCAGCTATGCACGAGATTTTTTAAAAAATGAATTAAATAATAAGATAATTCCAGACGTGACCCCTAGTCCGTTCAGCCAAAGCGTCCTCGAGGGGAGGTAGTGGTGTCTTCCTCGTTTCGTCTAAAGCTGTAACTTCTCCGTTTATCATCCCTGTCCTTAACGGGATGAGGACAGGATGTAATTTCTTGTCCTGATAATAACGATTAAGCAAAGTTGTCACGCCCCAAGCAATTGAGAATGTCAAATCCAAAATCTCTACTTTCCTAAACATGTCATCACACCTGAGTCGACATTTGTTGGGGAAAGTAAATGAGGGACATATTGTCTGTGTCCCCCTAGCTGTGACTTTCTGTCTGCCTCCCTTGTCAGGTGGTGAAACTGACCCATTATGCCAGGAGAACCCTGCGCCTGTGACACAGCAGGTGTGGGGCGCATGTTTTAACAAAATGCCTTTTTATTAATTTAACTAGCACCTGTGATCCCAGACGCACGAGAAGCCAGAAACACAGACTACAAAAGCTCCCCTCCCCCCACAACCCCCATCCTGAAGACATTTGTCACGTTTACTCCCCTTCCTGGGATTAGAAAGGTGAAAATGGCCGGGCGGTGGTGGCGCACGCCTTTAATCCCAGCACTCGGGAGGCAGAGGCAGGCGGATCTCTGTGAGTTCGAGGCCAGCCTGGTCTCCAAAGCGAGTACCAGGAAAGGCGCAAAGCTACACAGAGAAACCCTGTCTCGAAAAACCAAAAAAAAAAAAAAAAAAAAAAAAAGAAAGGTGAAAATGGAGTCAGCATAGTGGTGCACTGGGGAGGCGGAGGCAGGAGGATCTCTGCGAGTTAGAGGCCAGTCTGGTCTACATAGAGAGTTCCAGGACCACCAGTGCTACATACATATCTACCCTGTCTCGGGGTGGAGGTGGGGGTGTGAAAATGAGCCTTTTTTCCAGAAATGTGATTTACCCAACCATTTCATTTTGCTTTGAGAGAAATGGTTTGAATGTTGGAGAATGAGTGTAATTCAAAGGCTTAGAGCAGAATCCCAGACTTTGAGGTGGTAATGAACAGCCTTGGCTTCCCTGGGCATCACCTCCTCACTTTCCAGAATACTGACACCTGTGGATGTGAGGCATTTGGTTTCAAATCATGGGAAAATCCGGGTTAGGGAACCAGCCTTTGATATTGTACTCCAGGCTCCTTCCACAAACGGCATGTACTTTCAACTTTGAGCTTGTGTGACAGCTTGTGTTCTCACAGGAGGTATTTCCCCGGGAGCTTGGACTTCTCACAGGGTGCCTACGGGGTTAGGATGATGAAAGCATGGATCTCAATAAACAAATCTAGCCAAATATTCTGCCATCCAGGACAATTAGAAAACCTGCAAATGCAGCAGTCTTCTTAGTGTACGGATTTGGCTCCACCAGGAAAACTATGGGATGTAACCATCACTCCAAGTATCATGCCATTGTTTTTTGTTTTGTTTATTTGAGACAGGGTCTCACTGTGTAGCCTTGACTGGCCTGCAACCCATATATAGACAGTATGGCCTTGTACTCATAGAGATCTGCCTGCCTCTAGACTGTTAGGATGACAGGCATGTGCTCACCACCATGCTTAGCTATCCTAGGGCTGTGTTGTTTTCTTTATAACTTACTAACAACCCCAATTTTCTTTCAATTGTAGAAAATTGCTCATTAGCTTTCAGTGACAGACCGAAGATAGAGGACAGCTGATTGGTTCATGTAACAGAAGAATTTAGAGTGCTATCGCTTCAGACAAGCTTGGGTCCAGATGTTGAGTGACATCATGAAGAGTCCGTTTCCACTGTCCACATTGCTTCCTTCTGTGTTCGCTTCCATCTTGAGCCAGCTGTGGATTTGTGATGATCAAGAAGACTACTGACAGCTTCGAGCTTACATTAACTCACTTAGTGACCTCAGAGGGGTCATGAGTGTACCCTGGAGGTGTTACATGTGGTCAAACTATTGGAACCATGTGAACGGAGAAGTGTGTGCTGGGGAACACCTGATGGAATGCTTTTGGGACAAGGGTGGGACAAGATCCTCCTTTGTAAAGCTCCTCAGCTTCCTTGTAAATCTTGTGCTAGGACAGGTTTCAAGTTACCGATGTAGGAGGTGCGCCCTGCTATAGCTCTACCTTTCTGATAAAGCACGAGAAAATGCAGCAAAACAATTACAAAGTGATGGTTTCTGACTAGAGATTAACCTTTTTTTTTTTTTTTTGACAGGGTCTCATGTAGCTCAGGTTGGCCTCAAACTCTCTATGTAGCTGAAGATGACTTTGAACTCCTGATTCTCCTGCCTCCACCTCTCAAATGAGATTACAGGCATGTGCTTTCGTGTGCAGTTTATGCCCTGCTGAGGGTCAAACTTCATGCACGCCAGGCAAACATCCTGCCAACCCAGCCACATCTCCAGCCCCCACACCTTCTGTTTTTAACACAGTGTGTTGAACTTGCTGCAGTTTTACTGCCTTACATCCCAAGGGCTGAGACTACAGGTGTGTGGCACCATGCCTGTCTTAAGTAATGAGTTTAGATACAATTTAATGTTAAAAAACGACTGTGGGTGGCAGTGGGTTATCCAAATTCATGAGAAGATGCCTTAAACATTGGCCCTCATGAGCTAGTCCCCGCTGACTCTGTTGACTGACAGGTAGGGCAAAGGAGGTTTCTGCTATCAGTAAAGGGGGGCTGAAAGCTAAACAGGCAAACGAGATAGATGTCCCTTATAAATAAGAGAAAAGATTTCAATGAGTGTTAGAAATTGGCTATATCGTAGCTTGAGGACATTCAAAATAAAACTTTTATTCTTGCCAGAAATTATTTCCAGAGAAAAATTGTAAGAATTGGAGAGACAAAGACCTTGTATACGCTCACCTCTTAAGGTGTCAAGAAGTAACAGCTCTTGGACACTTCAGATCTGAAGTGTTGGTGAATACACAACCGCTTAGGGACCCCACCTGTGACCCTGAACAGTGGCCTTCAAGTGTACTGTCCATTATAACCTCTGAGTGGGAACCAGGCCGGGCCCTGCTCTAAGTCATTCCCACTGTGTGAAGAGTAGCTTTCAATCTGCTTTGTCCTGAGTGACTGATCTTTATAAGCAGCGTTGACTCCATTTTCATTACAAATGCTGAGGAAGAATGACTCTGTCCCTTGTGTATGCAAGTAAACAACCACCATGTGTCTAGCACCAGCCGTGGCACAGAGTGACGCCTAACTTACTCACTGAAGTAAAATATTCTCACCTGTGAACCTGTGAAAGTAAGTCAGGAGGGCAAGAAAACACTGGCACGTCAAACCCATACTAGAGGGGACCTTACCCAGAGAGGCTCTCTCCATGGGAAAGTCAATGTATTCTGCTGTTGCCTCTCATTTGAACATGATGAGGACTAATGCAGTGTTCCAGATATCTGTAAAAATTTAAATAAAAAAATGGATGGCTTCTCAAGTCCCAGGAAGGTGTTTCTGTTTCTCCATTTCCGTCACTAATTCTTTATTGCTTCCATCAAGAAAAGCTGAAAATAAGTATGCAAGGGGGGATCCAGTTTGTCTATGCCCAACTCTCAAGTAGCAAAATGGAATTTAGAGGGCTAGACCAAAGGCTCCACAGTTAAGAGCTGTGGAGCCATCTTGCAGTGGACCTGGGTTTGGTTCCCAGCACTCACAAGACAGCTAACCATCTGTGGTCCCAGTTTCAGAGGGTCTGACATTCTCTTCTGGCCTCCAAGAGTACCAGATATGCACATGGTGCACAAACATACATGCAGGCTAGCACTCATACACATAACATAAATTAAGATTTTCTTTAAAAAAAGGGGGGGGATCAGAAAACTCTTCAGATAATCCCCTTAAGACTCTGAAAAAGAGAAATCAGATTCCCGAAGGAGTGAGGGGAGCGGGGAGGCAGTGGCTTAGGATAACTTGAGAGAAAAGTATGTCAACTGAAAGCCCATCACAGATGCTGAAAAGGAACAGAACTTTCTGACTCATCTTAGAATAATGTCTCCCATTTAACCTGGTATTGAATTTAACCTGGATGTGAATTCTGGTACATGTGTTCATTTAATAATCTTGCTAAATAGGCCTTTGTTTTTAAAGTGAGGCTGAAATTTGATGATTCCAAAGCAACTAGCTATAGTCTAGGGGTGTAGTCAGTTGGAAGAGCACTTGCCTAGCGAGCACAAAGCTGATCGCCAGCACTGAATAAAACAGATACAGCGGTGCGTTCATGTAATGCCAGCACTCAGGAGGTGGAGGCAAAAGGACCAGGAATTCAAGGTCATCCTCAGCTACATCATGAGTTTGAAACAAGCCTGGGCTGCATGAGACCCTGTCTTAAAACCAAACAAAACAAAAAACTAAAACTAAACAAAGGACAATCACTTATGAAATTGTAGAATTTATAAAATTATGGTCATGTGGTCCAATATTCAATGTAGCATGGCATGCCATTTCTTTTACCTCTGTTGTTCTTGCTAAAATAAAATCTTGCAAGATATTCCAGATACCCATCTGCCTCCTTGAGATGGGCTTACATCTTGTGGTACTGATGCCAGTTTTTAGGCATGTGATTACTGGAATGATGCTATATTATTATTCTGTCTGCTTTACAAAGCAGTTAGACGTCTGTACATTAGAAAAAATCAGTATTAATTAAATTAAATCTCTGTAATTCAAAGGTGTAAAATTTTATTAAAACATTTTTTTTTCTGTTTTATTGGGTGGTATGTGCATACCACACTATGTGTGTGGAGGTCAGAGGATGACTTTGTGAGCACCTTCACATGCAAAGATATCTATCTCACCATCACCAAAGACATAGTGTTTTAAAGAAATGGGTGGAGAGATGGCTCAGTGGTTCAGAATGTGTAGTGCTCTTGGTGCTGAGGACCTGAATTTAATTCCCAACATTCACATCGCAGCATCCAGGTCACAACTTCCTGTAACTCCAGAGGATCTGACACCTCTGGCCTTTGAGGGCACCTGTGCTCACAGGCACATACCCACACATAGACACACACATACACATAATTAAGAGATACATAAGTAAATCTTTGAAGTTGTAAGTCAATAAGACACAATGGGCAACTTGTGCCCTCAGCACAGAACTATACATTCCTTATTTTCTACTACATTTTCAGGAAAACCAGTATCTTGGAGACAGACATAGGTCAAATAGCACTTGTTAACTGACATTCTTGCTTCCTCGTCACACATTTTGTTCATTGACAACTTTCAAAATCAACCATGTTTTTGGCAGGCATCATTTTTGTGTTTGAAATAAATGCACAATTTCACACATGCACACACACACACACACACACACACACACACACACACACACACACACACACACAATGCCCACGCAACACACACAATCAGAAAAAAATAGGCTAATGAATTTATCAAACATATCAGAACAACAAAGATTTGGACCATATAAAAGGAATGACCCCTTAAACTAGGGTATGGTTACATCAGACCATCTAGTAGTATATGTGTCATCAGACTGATGGGTGACCAGAGCTCTGACCTCTGTCCCTGGGGCTACATCTCAGCATGGTGCCCCTGATTGATATGGCCCATTCACATTGCCATGTACCCACACCCTGGTGGCCTGTAGCCCTGTGCCTCGCTGCCTTGCCTGACTTTACCTTGAGTTTTAAACCAGGTCTTCACCTTTCAACAACTGCCGGCCTGGCTTCCTCATCCAACCTTCTACTGGCACTTCTGATACTTTGCTTCTTGTCAGCTCTCTGCCTCTGCCTTCAGTACAGTCTCTTTGAATGCAGTAGCTCCCTGAACCCATTCTTAGCCATTTTAATACATACAATTGTGTGACACACACTGAGTGAGCTGAGAGCTAATGTCAGCCATAGAGACTGGAACTAAAGAGGCTACAAATGCTAACAGCTACACTATCGAGTGAAATCAGGGTTACTTAGTAATTTATCACCAACAAATTCAATGTCACTTGTGAAGTTATTATTATTAAATAAATTCTAAAATGACACAAACACATCCACCCATGTTTCTGACATAGTGTGCCCACAACAAAATCAGAATTGGTAACTGAAAATAAATTCAGAAAAGTCCTTTAGAAACTCCTGGAAGCCTGTATTGCCTTAAAGTGTATGTATGTGCAGTGGGTATATGCAGGAGCCCTCAAAGGTCAGAAAAGACATCAGATCTCCTGGAACAAGAGTTACAGGTGGGTGTGAGAAAGTTATTAGTCACTGTGACAGAATAATCAAAGAAAGCAACTCATAAGGAGAAGGGCTTATTTCTGTTCCTGGTTTCAGTCTGTAGGAGCCTGGCTTCATTGCTCTTAGGGCTGTGCATCATGGCAAGAAGCACTGTTGGAGGAAAGTGGGTCACTGCGTGGTGGTCAGAAAGCAAAGGGCCATAGGAAGGCTTGAGACAAGATATAACCTTCAAAACGATGGCCTACTCCTCCAACCGGGACCCACCTCCTAGCTTCCACCACCTCCCAATAATGCCACCAAATTATGAACCCATTAGTGGATTTGCTTATTGATTAGGCCAGATCACTCATGATGCAATTACTTCCACAAAGCGCCAACTTAGTCTTTGCATTACTGACAAGGCCTTCAACACACTAAGCTTCAGGTGACATTTCATAATCCAAACTACAAATCACTCATGCGACAGACATCCTCTAAGTCTACCCTCACTAACTCACAATGCATTAACTTCTGACTCTCTGAAGCTCCACAATTCTTTTTTTTTTTTTTGGTTTTTCGAGACAGGGTTTCTCTGTGTAGCTTTGCGCCTTTCCTGGAACTCACTTGGTAGTCCAGGCTGGCCTCGAACTCACAGAGATCCGCCTGGCTCTGCCTCCCGAGTGCTGGGATTAAAGGCGTGCGCCACCACCGCCTGGCTCCACAATTCTTAATCATGGGACTGTTTATACTGTAAAAAATCTTTGTTATATTCAAAAGAAAAAAACCTGTATGGGACTAGAGAGATGGCTCATTGGTAAAAGCACTGGCTGTGTGTCCAGAGGACCCTGATACCATCCGCAGCACCCACATGGGGGCTCACAACGGTCTGTTACTCAAGTTCTACAGGATTTGACATGCTCTTATGTGTAGCTAGAGTTTTCCAGTCCTGTGTGGCCCACGGTCAGGACAAATCTCTCTCACCCACCAGTCCCACAGCCGCTCAGACGCAACCGAGTAAACACATAGAGACTTATACTGCTTATAAACTGTATGGCTGCAGCAGAACATCCCACAGCACTTCTGACCTCTACTAGCACCAGAAATATACATAGTTTTAGGCTGCTAATCAGATCATTCATTTTTTAATATTTATTTTTATCCCTAATAGTAATGAGCATTTTTATTAAGCATATACAATGGGTTCCATTAAAAGCATATTTGGGGTTTGTTTGTTTGTTTTGCTTTATTTTATTGTATTTGGTTTTATTTGGTTTTTCAACAGGGTTTCTCTGTGTAGCCCTGGATGTCCTGGAACTTGCTCTGTAGACCAGGCTGGCCTCAAATTCATAGAGATCTGCCTGCCTCTGCCTCTGGAGTGCTGGCATTAAAGACATGCACCACCAACACCTAACCCATTAAAAGTATATTGACATGAAAAATGGACATTGCATGACAATTTTCTGTCTCCTACAAGTTACTTCATGAAAGACAATAGTGATTTGGTAAGCAAGACAGTCAATGACATCTAAGTGACACATCTAAATACTATAGGGTGCCCGAAAATAATTTACTCCCTTGGAAATTTTATTAGTAATGCAAATTTAGTTCTTAAATGATTTTTACAAAGATGGTATATGATGTGGTGGTTTAAATGAGAATGACTCCCATTGGCTCATATGTTAAGGCTTGGTCCCCAGTTGGTAGAACAGTTTGGGAAGGATTAGGAGGTGTGGCTTTGACGGAGGAGGTATGTCACTGGAGGTGGGGTTTGGGATTTCAAAGTTCTCCCACCATTCCCAGTTATCTTTCTCTGTCTCATGCTTGTGGATCAAGATGTGAGCTCCTAGCTGCTACCAGCGCCATTTCTGCCTGCCTGCTGCCATGCCTCAGGCTAAGGAGGTCATGGACTCTAACACTTTGAAACTGTAAGATCCAAATAAACTCTTTTAAAAGTTGCCTTGGTCATGACATCTTGTCACAGCAATAGAAAAGTAACTAAGACAACTATTAACTATGTTAGGCCCAAATTAAATCAAAATTATATTATCTGGGCCAATATATGAGATTTCATTGAGAGTAAGAATTAATAGTGACAACTCTGTCTTTGTCAGCCTGTTATGGCCACCACATATAATAAGAAATCTGTCCATTACCAAGTAAGAAGGCATACACCTATAACTGAGCCCTTGGGAGGATGAGGCAGGAGGATCTCATGCTCCTTGTTGTCCTGGGTTAACTAGTAAGACCCTGCTTCTCTCTCTCTCTCTCTCTCTCTCTCTCTCTCTCTCTCTCTCTCTCTCTCTCTCTCTCTCTCTCTCTTTCACACACACACACACACACACACACACACACACACACACACGGAAGGAAGGAAGGAAGGAAGGAAGGAAGGAAGGAAGGAAGGAAGGAAAAAGAAAAAAGAAAGGAAAAAGAAAAATCAGCCTACTATGGTGGTGCAGGCCTTAAATCCAGAACTTGTGAGGCAGAGTCAGGTGGATCTCTGTGAGTTCAAAGACAGCCTGATCTATACAGAGAGAGTTCTAGGCCAACCGGGGCTCTATATAGTGAAACCCTGTCTCAAAAAAAGAAAGGAAGGAAGAAAGAAAAGAAGGGAGGGAGGAAGGGAATGAGGGAAGGAAATAAAAAGGTGGAAAGGAGAGGTGGCAGAAAGACAGAGAGACAGAGAGACAGAGAGAGAGAGAGACAGAGACAGAGACAGAGACAGACAGAGAGACAGAGAGAGAGGGACAGAGACAGAGAGACAGAGACAGAGAGACAGAGAGAGAGACAGACAGACAGACAGAGACAGAGAGAGAGAGACAGAGACAGAGAGAGAGACAGAGAGAGAGAGAGAGACAGAGAGACAGAGAGAGGAAGGGAGGGGCCCTGATGCGCTAGTGCCTTCTGCTGACCGTTGGAAGACAGGTGACCTGTTTCTGAGGACACAGCCTGAGGTTCGACACTGATTCCAGCAGGGCTGTCCAAGCTGAACATGAAAATCAGCACAAGCCAGTCACCATTCTACCTACCTCCAGATGCAAAGTCATCTTTCTGGTTAGAAAGCTGAAACAATTATCACTTAATCATCCTAATTGTTCACACCACACATTAGGAAAAGTCAGATTCTTTAATGCTATAATTATGGCGTCTTATACAGCCTGTGTACTACAGCTGTTCCCTAGACACCCTGCTAAAATAGCTCCTGGCTAGAGTTCCCCCAGTTGAAAGGAGATTTATACCGTGTCTCTGCAGCCCTTTCCTTTCGATTTTTATATCCGTCTTGTTGGACCAGCTGCCTTCAGCAGATGGGAATTTGGTCCCTTAAATAGTCTGCGTCTGCTGTGTACCTGCTGGCACCATTTCTTCCCATTTGTGTCGAACTGCAGATACTTTTGCCTGCAGGCTTCTCCAGCCACACCCTAAATTGCACCTAAATTTAATTTCCATTCTAAACACAGTCTCTTGGAACAGCAAATAAAAACACCTAATTAGAACTCTGTAAATTCCTAGTATAACAATATATGGAGAACAGGAAAATTGTATAAATATAGAATTTAGGAAAAGACAAGCCTAGGCTAGTAAGGAGGATCTACCAGGAAAGGCGCTTTTCATGAAGCCTAGTGACGGGCAATGGAGTCCCAGGACTCATAGGCAGAAGGAGAGGACTCACATCAACCTCTACAAGTTGACCTAGGCACACACCAGGGCACCTGCATGTCCACACATTCTCCCTGTCCCACCTCTCAAAAAATAAGTAAATAGAAAGGCTATGCCATACTCACCAATACTGTTAAATCTCCCCCTCCACCTATATACAGAGAGAACCATAATGTTTTGTTTTAAAATATTTATTTTATTTTGTGTAGTGTGTGCATGTGCGTGCACGTGCGTGCGTGCGTGCGTGTGTGTGTGTGTGTGTGTGTGTGTGTGTGTGTGCCTGCACATATGTACATGAAGCACATGCATGTAGTGTCTGCAGAGGCCTCGGGTCCCCTGGAACTGCAGGTACAGGCAGTTGTGAGCCTCCAGAGCAGCCAGTGTTCTTAAATTGCAAGCCATTTCTTCATCTCCAGAAATAGGATATTTTTAAATCATCACCAAATTGTCCTGTTATCCCAAGGAGTCACAGGATGTGATTTTTGCATAGGCGACTTTCTCACACAACTAAACAACCACTCCTTTAAAGAATCAAACCTTTGTAGATGGAGAGATGACCCAAGGATTTGGAGCACTTGTTACTCTCCAAGAGAATTTGGGTTCAATTCTCAGCATCCACATGGCTTACAAACATTCATAAATTCCAGTTTCAGGGGATCAGACACCCTCTTTTGATTTCGGCGAGCACAAGGCACACACAGAGTATACACACAGACAAAACATTCATGCACATAAAATAAAAATAAATAAATCTTAAAAACTAATCAAACCTTTAAAACTATAGTTATTCTTACTTGAATACTTTTCTAGATGTATTCTATTAAATTTATAAATATTTAATCCACTTCTTCATGATAGTCATCCTTATAGGCAGTGTCCCTTGGGCTACATATTTGTTACAGATAGCACAATGAGACAAAAATAAAACTTGTTCATTTCCTTTCAGTACCACAAACATTTGCTCTCATTGCCAGCCATGATGCTGGGTCCTAAGAATAGAAATGAGTGAAACATGGGTCCTGTGTCCAGGGTTGGTCATTCTCACAGAAATCATATAAGAACATAGGCAATGCACAGTAAGAAGTCCAAGACAACTGGCCTAGAACAAGTTGACTCAGGTGAACAGGAATCAATCATAAGAGACTTTGGACTTGACTCTGAGGTATTTCACATGGAGATCGGACTCCAGGGATTACCCAAAGGGCAGTATGAGTGCACCCGATGACGGCAAACTCAAATCCAGGAGGAGGAGATGGGAGAAGCTACTCTAGCCTGAGGGAGAAATGATGCAGCCCAAGCTAAGGAGGAAATGGACAGGAGGAAGAACTGACCTGGTGTCCATCTGAATGGTGCAGTGAGGAAGGAGCAGTCTGGGAAGGTTTCTGAGTCCCTTGCTAGAATAACCGGGTAGATGATGTCATGGACCAAGATGGGGAATTTGGAAAGAGTGGAGTTGCCAGGGAAAGTACTGAAGTCTTTTGGGTTTTTGGTTTGTTTTTTTGTGGGGCGGGGAAGGGGGAATTTGCTTGGAGTTTTGTTTTTATTTTTGAGACAAGGTCTCGCTATGTAGCCCAGGCTGACCTCAAATTCATATGCCCCTTGCCTCAGCCTCCAAAATAGAGAAATTATAAATGTATGTCGCTGCACCCAACACTCTGAATTCGGTTTTTTAGTCAATCATTCTTTCAGTACTTGTTAGCAACATAGGATATGGCAGTCACTACGCTGGCACTAGGGATACAATGGTAAGCAAAGAGACAAAATTCCTCAACACCCGAGGTTACAAAATAGGATTTGCCCTTTAATCCCAGCACTTGGAGGCAGGTGGATCTCTGAGTTTGAGGCCAGCCTGGCCTACAGAGTGAGTTCCAGGGCAGGCTCCAAAGCCGCACAGAGAAACCCTGTCTCAAACAATAAACAAACAAACAAACAAAAAAGGATTTGCTGAATACTCTCCTAAATACATTCATAAACACATCAGCTGAAATGATTGCTAGAAAGAAGGAAGGTCTGGGGCTATGAGGGCTTTAATTAAAACCACTGGAGAAGTTTTAAGTCCTGAGGGAGTCAAAGGAGCTTCCTGAAGACTCAGTCTTGGGTAAGAGATAGGAAGGATGAGTGTGAGCCAGGAGAAGGAGGGTGAAAACAGAAAATACAAAGCTGTGTAGTGGAAGTGAAATATTTTCGAGGAACTCACAGAAAACCAGTGTGACTGGAGCAGAGGGGGTGGGAGATGAAACTAGAAATGTGGACAGACGTCAGATCACAAGAGGCTATGGAAGCAGTCTGAAGGACTGCCACTATGTACCAGTGTGGCAATGATGTTGTGATGGCTTTGCCCATTTCCACGCCAGTTCTTGTGTTCGGAATGTGACATGTCCCCCCGTAGACTCATGTGTTTGAATAGTTGGTCCTCAATTGATGGCACTTTTTGGAAGGTTATGGAACCCTTAGGAGATGGAGCCTCCCTAGTGAAAGTGGGCCATTGGGGATGGGCCTTGAGGTTTAATAGCTAGACCCCACCTTCTGTTCGTTCTGTACTTCCTGGCGGCGGAGGCAACGTGGCCAGCTGCCTCATGCTCCTCCCAGCGCCCTGCCCTATGGTAATAAACTGTATCTCTTTAAATCATAAGCCAAAATAAACTTTGTCTGTTGAGTTGCTCCCTGTCAGGTGTTTGGTCATTGCACCAGGAAAAGGAAGTAATATGACAGTTGACAGACAGCTGTCACACTGAGCTACCCCAGTGTCATTGTCCCCTCCAACCCTACACCTCACAGCTGTCACCATAGGTGTCCATCCCCGTTCTGGACTTCCCAGGAAGTTAGCAGCCAAAGTAGTGATGCCTATCGCAATAGTGGGAGGGATAAAAAAAAAAAATGCTTCTCCAAGACGCTGACCTGTTCCGATGAGTCAGTACCTGTGCACTAATATCATTAAATATTTTGACAAGAATAATGAGACACCTTTGAATTAGGTGAAATGATCAGATATATGTTTTGAGACTAGCACTCCCTGTGCTAGTAAGAGACTGGGGAGGAGCCAAGGAGAAGGTAGATGGACCAGCTGGTAACTGCTTCCTGCTGGCTTCTATTAAGGGTGCTGACTGCGGTAAAGATGTAGAGAAACAAACAGATTCAAATCATAGAGAAGAAATTCCAATCCAAATCCTAACTCTTAGGGCAGTAAGGTGGCCCTTGCCGCCAAGCCTGATGGTCTGAGTTTGATCCCTGGGACCTGCATGGTGGAAGAAAAGAACCAACTCCCTCAAATCATCCTCTGACTTCTGACCATGGCTTGCCCAAACAAACAAATAAATAAAATGTAATAAAAAAAAAAAAATTCAAAATCCCAGCAGTCGGCATTAGAGAAATCAACAGTTTGGCTGTAAGTGTTTGAGGAGATACGAAAAGTTTTGGCTAGTCAAAGTCTAGCATATCAAAAAGAAAAACAGGGTTCAAAGACAATACTCCCTGATTGCAAGAACTAATAGAAGAGGCACCGTGTTCAGGATGGTGCCTTATAGGGTAAGGATAAACAAGACATTGTAAATGAAATGCAAATGCATGTGTGTGTGTGTGTGTGTGTGTGTGTGTGTGTGTGTGTGTGGTCACATGTACATAGAAGGTCATGGAAGCCAGAGACCAACTTCGAGCGTTGTTCCTCAGGAATAATCCATTTTTTTTGTTTGTTTGTTTGTGTTTGTTTTTGTTTTCAGACATAGCCTCCCACTGGCCTGGAACTCTGCGTAGACTAGACTGGCTGGCCAGTAATCCTCAGAGATGCTTCTGTCTCCCTAGTGCTGAGATCACAGTGCCCACCCCCATGCCTCCTGTTCTATGTGGGTTCTGGGGATCAAACTTAGACCTTCCTGTTTACAAGGCTTTCCCTGAGTGAGCCATCCCCCCCCAGGCCCCTGGAGTTTCTTTCTTAATTTCCTCTGGGTTGTTGGTTGTTGGCAGGAATACAACTGATTTTCAAGTCTTGGGTTTGTGTCCTGCAACTAGGTTAAGTTTATTATTGTCTCTAAAACAATTTTTTTTTTGTAAACTCTTTAGGGTTTCTACTTTTAAAATCACATCATCTGTATATAGAAATAGTTTTACTTCATTTCCGGATCAGATGGCTTTTTCGTCTGATTGCTCTGGCCAGACCTTCCATTACTGTGACAAATGAAAGGTGAAGAGCAGGTTTCCTTGTCTCGCTCCTGTCCCGGCAGCAAAGCTGTCAGCTTTTCACCAGGAGCCTGATGTCTGCTGTGTTTCTCACATCTGGCCTGCCTCCTGCCCAGGATGGTCCCAGTGGTTTCCCATTGCTTGGATATTCTTATTGTGAAAGATAGAAATTCTGTGAGCTGTTTTTCCTGCATTAATGGAAATGTTTTGTTGTTGTTGTTGTTGTTATGTTAATGGAGGGTATTATGTTGACTGACTTGTTGGTTTTCACATACATTTATTTATTTATATATCTGGGGGGGGTTGGGGGGGGAGGGGAGGCATGTGCTTGCTACAGCACTCATTTGCAGTCAGAGGATACCTTGCAGGAATCAATTTTCTCCTTCTCTCATGTGAGTCCCAGGGATCCTAGACTTGGCAGCAAGCACACACACCTCTGAGCCATCTCACCATACCAATCCTAATTCCTTTTAGCACTGAAGAACACTCGCAGCCTGATGATAAATCCCGCGCTGGCTGACTGATTCTTGGCAAAAGTCTTAAAGCAAGTCAATGGAGGACTGTTGCCTACAAATAGTGTTCACAAAAGTCGGGTATACCCATGGACACAAACAAACCTAGACTCTAACCTCACACCACAATCCAAAACTGTCAAAATGAATAGTCAGAATGACTCACTGAAGAAAGATAACCATAACAATACCTTTGTGACCTTGGTTAGGCAATAGTTTCATAAACACAAAATTTTTAAATCACATAGAGTAACTTTCTAAAGGAATTTCCAATAGCCACTTTAGAAGTTACTTAGAGAATTAATTTAGACATTTATCTGATAACTTTAGAAGTTACTTGGAGAATTAATTTAGACATCTGATAATCCTGGTTTTCTGACTGTTGCTGTAAAAAAAAAAATGTGATGCCTGAAAAGCCTCTTAGAGGAAGAAAGGGTTTATTTCAGCTTACACTTCTAGGGAAAGTCCATCATGGAAGGAAGTCAGAGCTAGAACTCAGAGCAGGAGCTTGAAGCAGAAACCATGAAGGAAGGAACACTGCTTGCTGGATGGTTCTCTGGCTCATACAGCTGGCTTTCTATACAGGCGAGATAACCTACCTATGAGTGGTACTGCCCACTGTGGGCAGGGCCCTCTCACATCAATCATGAATCAAGACAATTCCTCACGGACAGGGCAATAGGCCAATCAGATCTGAGCAACCTCCCAGCTGAGACTCCCTCAGATGACTCTGAGCTGTGTCACATTGACAGTTGAAACTAAGTAGGACACCACACAATCCAGCTGTCAACCCCTTGGTATTTGCCAAAAAGAACTGAAAACTTAATCATACAGGAAACCTGCACAAGACCATTTATGGCAACTTTAGTCATGGTAGTAACTTCTTGGCCTGGGAAGATGGTCCAGTGGATAAGAGTGCCATGTGCAGCATCCATGTAAAAAGTTGGTGTAGCCAAAAACATGAATGTAACCTCAGCGGTGCAGGAGGCAGAGATAGGAGGATCCCTGGAGCTTGCTAGTCACTAGTGTAGCTCTGGATTCAGTGAGAGACCCTGTGTCCAAGGAAAAAGACAGAGAGCGTAGAGTAGAACACCCCATCTTCTTTTAGATTCCATACACACACACACACACACACAGAGAGAGAGAGAGAGAGAGAGAGAGAGAGAGAGAGAGAGAGAGAGAGAGAAACAACATCAAAGAAACATTTACTAATTGTTTTAACATAATACTTCTATGTTTTTTGAGGATTTCTTACATGAATTCAATGTCCTTCACTATACTCACCTTCTCTACTCCTCCCAGCTCCTCCACTTCATGATCGGAAGCAATCAAGACTTAGGTTACTGGATAAATAAGTTATGTATATCCAGAGAGTAAAATACCATTCTGTGATAAAGATAAATGATAAAACCACATGAAGATTAGGAGAAAAATTGAAAGCATGTTATGATGTGTGAAGAAACCAATATGAAAAGCTTCTCATAAAGATGTTCTCCTGGATAAAGATGTTCTCCTGGCAGGCGCATTGCTCTGCAGTGTGTTCTTTGTCCTGAGCTTTGTGTCTTTCTCCTGTACTTCCCACCCCCTCTTCTTGCTCCGACTTTGGAGTCTCTGACCGAAGCTTCCACAATCAGGGATGTGTTCTGAAGCCCCTGCCCAGGTTCATGCTCTGGCCTTGTGGTATTTGTGTTCAGATGGATGCATGTTTCAACTTTTTCCACCACAAGTAATGCTGGTGTGTGTGCATTGTGGTGAGAGCATTTTTGGAAAATGAATACATGAAAGGATAAACTAGACATTGTCACCTTTTTTTTTTTTTTTTTTTTTTTTTTTTTGGTTGTTCTTCAAAAAGGCATTTTAGAGCCAGGTATGGTAGAACATGCCTATAATCCCAGCTCTCAGGAAGCAGAGACAAGAGAATCAAGAATTCAAGGCCATTGTAGCTGGAGTTTTCTCCAGTCCTGCCTGGTCCACAGTCAGGACAAATCTCTCTCACCTGCCAGTCCCACATCCACTTTGACCCAACCGAGTAAACACATAGAGACTTATATTGTTTAAACTGTTTGGCCTAATGGCTCAAGCTTCTAGCTATCCAGTTCTTACATCTTAAATTAATCCATTTCTACAAATCTATACCTTGCCACATGGCTCATGGCTTACTGGAATCTTCACATGCTGCTTGTCATGGCTGCGGCTGGCAGTGTCTCCTCCCACCTTCCTGTTCTCTCAGTTCTCCTCTCTGTTAGTCCCGCCTATACTTCCTGCCTGGCCACTGGCCAGTGTTTTATTTATTGACCAATCAGAGCATTTGACATACACATACAAACCATCCCACAGCAGGCCATCCTCAACTACATAGGAAGTTTAAGGCTAGCCTGGTCTACATATTAAATTCTAGGCAAGGGCTACATCGTGAGACTGCTCCCCCCCAAAAAAACAAAACAAAACAAACCACTTTGTAGTGGGGGGGGTAGTGGTATGCTTAACTCAAAGCTAAGGCAGAAAGATGCTAACTTAGTGTTCTATTGCTCTGAAGAGACACGATGACCACAGCAGCTCTTATAAAGAAAACATTTAATTGGGGTGGCTGGCTTATAGTTCAGAGGTCCAGTTCATTATCATCATGGTGGGACATGGCAGCATGCAGGCAGACATGATGCTGGAGAAGTAGCTGAAAGTTTTACTTTGGATCTATGGGCAGCAGGAAGAGAGAGAGCCACTGGGCTGGCTTGGGCTTTTGAAACCTCAAAGCCTACCCCAGTGACACACTTCCTCCAATAAAGTCACACCTCCTAATCCTTTCAAATAGTGCCACTCCCTAAGCATTCAAATATATGAACCTATGGGGATCATTCTTACTCAAACCACCACAGATGGTTCAAGGTCAGCCTGGACCACAGAGTGAGACCCAATCTTGAAAATAAAGACACCCTATGATGAATCTAAGCAAAACTAATTTATGTCCTCAGTGCTAAATTATTTATGTTTAAAAACAGTGACATGCACAAAATGCAAACTTAATGCATGTGCATCATATTCTTGCAGTTGAAACATTTTGTTTTGTGCTTTTTGTTATCATTTAAGAGAGTTAAAAATCTCATTTTGTCAGGTACATTTTAATGAAGGTTTTCTGCACCGAAAAAAAAAGTTCAATACAGTAAAAGGAAGCTAGATTTGGTGATGTGGACCTGTGCTCCTTCCTACTTGCAGGGCTAAGGCTGCTTTAGTGAGAGGACTGTTTGAGGTCCACAAATTTAAAACCAGCCTGGGCAGCACAGAAAGATTTTATCTCAGATAAGTTGATTATTAGAATAATTTAATTAAATTACCAAAATACAAGTTGCAGAGTGGGAGGAAATATTTACAATAAATATACCTGGGTTTTATATCCAGAATATAAACTGGTTATGAGAGTCTTCACCTTTAATCCCAACACGCAGGAGGCAGAGGCAGGCAAATCTTGGTGTGTTCAAGGTCAGCATATGGGTAACATAGAAAATTTCAGGCCAGCCACGGCTACATAGTGAAATTCTGTCTCAAAATCAGAAGAGAACATAAATCTCTCTTACAACTGACTAACAAAAAGACAAACTAATAAAAAAAAAAATACAAGCTCCAGACCATGGGAGACATGTGCCTAGAAATAGGGAGACGTGTGAATTTACCACTTTGACCATTTTAGATGCGTAGTTTGGAAGCACAAAATACATTAACATTGCTTCAGCATTGCTACCACCCACTGTCAGAGCTTTGCATTTTTCCAAACTGAAACTGTATTCACTAATAATTTCCTGTTTCTTGTTCCTATATCTCCTGGAAATCCCCCCAGTTTACTTTCTATTTCTGTGAACTTGACCCCTTTGGCTATCTCACACAAGTAGAATCATGTGCTATCTGTCATTTTACGCCTGACTTGTTTCACTTAGTGCAATCTCTTCAGGGCTCATCCATGCTGTAGCCTGTGTCATAGTGGCCTTGCTCCTTACTCTACAGACTGGCCACATTTTATTATTTATCCACTCATGTGGCAGTCAACACTTAGGTCGAAACTTTTGTTGGCTAAAATGAATAATGTTACTATAGACAAGGCGGGCCAAGCGTCTGTCTGAGGCCTGGCTTTCAGTTCTTTAGAGCGTGTATACAGAACTGCTGAATCGCTGGGTGATTCTTGGTTTACCCTTTGGGAGAAAGGGAAAGTGTTTTAATCAATTGAAATTATAGTAAGTATTACTGTTGATTCAGTGATGGTGATGTGGTATTGTAGGAGTGAGATATGAAATGGGAATTATGATGGGAGCATGGAGTACTGTCCTTTCAACTTTCCTAGGAGAAACAACTCTAAGTAATTTGATGAAGAAAGTTCCAGAGTCACCTCTACTGCCAGAGCCAGTAGAGGTGACGACACTGGAGCTGAGGCTGAGAGGAGCTCAGGACACTGCATGGGGAAACTCACTCCATGCTCTCAGAGGTACCCAAGAAGTATAGGAGAATGAATAGAAATGCTGAGTTTGGGGGAAGAAATGGAAAATAACAGACATGAGTGATAAATGTCAGGACTAAACAAGGGGGGTTGTATCATGATTCTCTAGAGAAGATGACAATGAGCAAAGAGATTGTCTTGTTAGATTTCTATTGCTGTGCTAAAACAAGTGTGACCAAAAGCAACTCGGGGAAGAAAGGGTTTATTTGACATACATATCCCAAGTCATAGTCTACCAACAGAAGCCAAAGCAGGAACCTGGAGGCATGAACTGAAGCAGAAACCGCGGTAGAGTGTTACCTCTTTCTTGTTCATAGCTTGCTTAGCCTGCTTCCTTATACAACCCGGCAAGTACCATCTGTGCAGGGACGGCACCACCCTCAGTGAACTGAGGCCTCCCATATTGACTACTAATCAAGAAAATGCCCCCACAGACTTGCCTACGGGTCAATATAATGGAGCCAGTTCCTCAGCTGAGAACCCTTCTTCCCGGGTACGTTAGGTTTGGGTCAAGATGATAGACACTAAGCAGCAGGGAGACAAGGAGCTTAGAAATGACAACTCGAAGCCAGACAGTGCAGAGAGATCTTCTTTCCTGCGCTGTGATCATGATAGAAAACTGAAAATCTTGGTGGAAGCAACCTTGAAAAGATTCAAGTTTCAGTTGTAACAGACCCTTGAAACCTTACCACAACAGACACCATCCCCCCTCCCCAGTTAGAAGCATCCTTCTGACCTTAGTATTCAGGATGTAGGCCCCAACATTTGTCAAAACAGGAGCAAAGACCAAACGCATCAGAGACCTAGTTTGTTGTTCCAGGATCCAGCAAAGTCCCTAAATAGACTCACATTGCCTTTTGGCTTTTGTAGTTTTACATCCCACTAACTCAGTATTTCTCAACCTGTGGGTTGCAACCCTTGGGGAGTCAAAAAGCCCTTTCACAGGTGCCACTTAAGACCACTGGAAAACACAGGTATTTACATTGCAATTCATAACAATAGCAAAATTATGGCCACCCTCTTCATGGATGAGGAAGAGCAGGACAGAATCTATCTAGAGAGCAGGAAAGCTACAACTCAGGCATGCAGGAGATCACTGCCAGACGGTGCAGCCTGAATTGATCGGATTTTCCCCTCTGCTCAACTTGACAGGGACTCTAATACTAAGGTAAAGAGGCTCTAGATAATTTCTGCCAGGCCCTTCTTTCTAGGAGGATTGAAGGCAGCTGCTAGAAAACTAGCAATCTGTCTAAGGTGAGTGAAATAATACAAGAACCCCAGGCCAGGTTCTTTTTTTTTTTTTTTAACCTGCCTTTAATTCCAGCATTCAGAAAGCAGAGACAGGCAGATCTCTGTGAGCTCGAGGCCAGCCTGATCTACAGAGCCAGTTCCAGGACAGCCAAGGCTACACAAAGAAACCCTGTCTCAGAAAATATCAAAGACTACTGGGGTCCAGCCCCTCTATAGTCTTTTCTCAGAGTTCCAGATGAGATGCTACCAGCAGCGAATTAATTAATCTGAGGGATTCTTGAATGAATCTACATACACGAAGCTCTTTAGTCCATTCACTTTATTTTTCTGAGTCAGTTCTCTCTCCACATAGCTTCTTTTCTGCTCTCATACTTAGCTCCTTTTCTGCCTGATATTTCTATCTTCATTGTGCTTCCCATGTTAGTTCTGTCCCATCCAAGTTCTTTCCATGTTAGTTCTTTCTATCTCATTCTTTCCCATCTAGTTTTTCCTAACTTAATTTCTCCCATCTTAATTCTCCAATCTAGTGCCTTCAGGTCTCTGAGATTTATAGTTATCTACCCATACAATCAGCAATGCTCTGGCCAAAGCAAGGTCACATGGCTTGAATTCTTTCAGGGTCAAATAGAGAGGTGATAAGATCCACACAAAGAATAGTAACTGTCAGCTATCATTTACAACCCAAAAAGGAAGTGACTAATAGGGAATAGAATCAATTGAGGGCTAAATTCAGTTAGTGGATCTAAAAGGGGGAATTTATGTGCTTGAACTATATTCTTAGAAGTGGTTAGTTAAAATGGTAAGGACCCATATTTCACTAAGTCACAGGTGAAAATAAAACTGCCTTATTTTCCTTTGGAGCCATATCTGTCTCAGCCTAATCTCAGCTGTGACATTTTCTGGCAGGGCGGGGGTAGCTAGGCAGCCTGTGTCACAGCTTGATGTACCTGGTATGGAAAAGCCCTTTTGTTCTGAGTTAATTGTTAAAGGGGAAGTCTAGAGATACCACTAGGGCTATGGGAGAAAGGAGGGTTTAAGCTGAATTTGCACAAGAAACAAGGCTTTGCACCAAACATCTGCACAGCCTTGGTGGTTGTCTCAGTATGTATATTTACCTTGTTTTCAGGAGACTAGCAAGGCACTGGATGCTTATCTATCTGCAGTTTGTCCTTGGATGTTTGAGAGGTATCTCAGATAAAATGTTTTTGTCCAGAGGTGGCCCTGGCCCTGGATACTTGCTAAAGGAGATAATTACAGAAGGCAGATATCTGATTCTAAAGCTAAAAAGGGGAGACAAAAGCCTAGAAAAAAGAAGTCTTGCCTGTGTGACTGTTGTCAACACAGTTGGGGGAAGTTATTCAAATACCTTAATTGTATAGGGAAAAATTGTGCCCAATGAATGATCAACCACACTGTTAGAAGTTCATAGGAAAAGAATCAAATGGGAAAGCTATAATAGCACACATGAAATTTATAGCAGGAAATGGCTAATATTCAAAAGCCAATATCACCAAGACTCCTTAAGCCTTGGCTTTATCCTCTGAAATGGCCATTGACCTCTTCCAGGTAGAGCTTTGCCATAGTCAGCTGAATTCCTACTACATATTTCTGCATCCTCCAACAGGCAGAAAAAAAAATACAAGAGCCCTATGAATCACCTGCTTGGAGCGGGTTCTTAGAGAACTTCTGCAAGGCTTACTGGCTGCTCATTGCCATAGACCCAGATGTACCAGAAAACCAATGAGTGGTCAATATTGCTTTTGTTATGTAGTTGGCCCCAGATATTAGAAAGTGATTTCAGAAGTTAGAAGGGTTTGAGGGTATAAACAGGTCCCAATTATTGGAGATTGCTCAGGAAGGTTTGTAATGACCATGAATTGTAGTGAGTAGCCATTCCAGCTTTGATCTGGAAGTTCCAACCCCCATTGAGGCTTCGGTAACTGTCATGCCTACAAGGCGGGGCCAAGAGAGGACCCTGAAGACCTGAGATCCGGATGTACCGGCTCTCTTGGTTCCTGGACCCTGGATGCTGGAGGTAGACCAAGCAGAGTTCTCCAGAGAACACCTCCAGACTGCACCATGCCTTTCCCAGACTCTGTAAACTATCCATTCACTTGTAAGTTACCCCACAAAATAAACCTCCCATTTAACTACGTGGAATGGCCTTAATAATTTCCCCAATAATGAATCTGTAAAAGAAAAACAGAATAAAAGATTACCCAAGCAGTAGTGGTAGTTCTCAGGGAGAACAGTGGGAGACCCCAGAGGGGAAGCCAGAGAAGCTGGGAAAAGAAGAGGTTAGAAAAAAACAATGTGCTTATTGTAAGCAAGATCACTGGAAGAATGAATGCCCAAATCAGAAGAGGGAAGGATTCCCTATTCTTCATTTGAGTGAAAACTGACAGGGATGGGCTCCATTCCACTGAGCCCCCAAGAACCCAGGGTAACATTAAAGATAGGGGGCAAATTTGTTAAATTTCTGGTTGACACTCAGTCAGAACCACTTGGACCACTGATAGCTCAATGGACAACTGTCCAATGGGCTGCTGGACAGACTGTCCTCTTGCACTGGACAACCTCCTAGATGGTGGATTTGGGACAAGGTACTATGACTCAGTCCTTCTTAGTCATTCCAGATTGCCCCATCCCATAATTTGGAGAGATTTATTACAAAAACTGCAGGGAACCATATCCTTTAGGGAGGCCACCACCCATCTTACTTTGAATCCTACTCAGCCCTTAACCAGTATTTTGTGACCTGCCCCCAGTACTTCCTCCAACCAAGTCCGGCACCTGAAAATGGCACTCAAACTTCAGGATAGCTACAGAATTTGTACACTGGGGTCTGGGCTAATACCAACCCACCAGAATTGTGGGTTTTCATCAAGTGCCAATTGTCATCCCGTTACTAAGTACTGCTACCCCAGTTCAGGTCAAACAGTATCCTATGAGCTGGGAAGCCAAGCAGGGGATTGCTAAACACATTAATAGGCTGCAGGAAGCAGGGATCCTTATTCCTTTCCATTCCTCTTTGAAAGACCACATGCTCCAGGTCCTAAAACTTGGCACCCAAGACTACCAACCAGTGTAGGATCTCAGAGAGGTCAACAAAATGGTAGAAACCATCCATCTCCAGCTCCTAATTCCTAAATTTTCCTTAGTCTTCTGCCACCAGAGAAACAAGTATACACAGTTCTGGACTTAAAGGATACCTTCTTTTGCCTCCTGTTAGCACCAATAAGTCAACACATTTTGTCTTTGGACAGACCCCAAGGAATGATTTGTGAGCCAACTGATCTGAATGAGATTGCTACAAGGATTCAAGAGCTTTTCTACCCTCTTTTATGATGCCTTGGGTACTGACCTCCTGACTTTCCAGCAAAAATATCCAGAGAGCAACCTGTTATAGTATGTGGATGACTTCCTTTAGCTTCAGAAACAGAGAAGGAATGTAAGAAGGCCACTGAGGACCTGTTAGAGGCATTACAGGCCCTAGGGCATGAATCTTAGACAAGAAGGCCCAACTGTGTATACCTTGTATCTCCTACATTGGGTAAAACTTGAAAGGAGGCAAACTGAACACTCTCCCAGGGCTGAATCTTAGCAATCCTACAGATCTCCATGCCTGAGACAAAGAAACAGGCAAAGAAATTTCTGTGGTTGTTGGGTATCACTACTTATGGATGCCCAGGATTGCAGAGCTAGCTAAGTCATTGTATGCTAGTACCAGTAGCATCCAGTTACTCCAATGGATTGATTCTAAACAGAGAGCTTTTGAAACCTTGAAGAAGGCCCTCATTTCTGCACCAGCACTAGCCCTTCCAGATGTCTCTAAGCCTTTCTACTTGTATGTGAATGAGTCCCAGAGTATCACAAAAAGGTCCTTGCCCAGACACTGGGGCTCTGGAAAAGGCCAATGGCCTACCTATCCAAGGTCTCAAAACAAGCCAGTCAGCTGGTGCAGAAATGAGGGCCTTCTTCAAGGTTTCTGCCAGCTGACTGGCTTGTTTGAAAGAAGTTTCCACTATATCTATGCTAATAAGGAAGCTGACAAACTGATTTTGGGCCAGGAACTGTTCCTAACCACCCTGCACAGATTTAACCACCCCGAAGGCAGTCCTAGAACCAGCAGGACATCTACAAATCCTGGTCACCCTGCCTAAACCCAAATTGCTCCGAATCCCTAGCTACACACAGGAAGAGACCAAAAGTGCAGGAAAGGAAGAAGCCAAGCAGGACACAATGGTAGGGTAGTGGTTCCTGCCAGATGGGAGACATTTATTTCCAGCTGCTCTCAGAAGACAAATGGCTGCCAAACTCCACCAGGCCACCCACTTGGGGACATCTAAAACTTCTGAATTGCTCAGGAACAGATATTACACCCCTCTTAAACAATCGTGTCAAAGACACTGTGTCCAAGTGCTCCACTTGTGCACAGGTGAACCCCAAAGGAGGAAGAAAAGCCCCAGAAGGAATCTGCACCCAAGGAAGCACTTCCCAGAACACTGGGATAAAACCCACAGCTCTTAGGTATATATATTTGTTAGTTTTCATAGATACCTTTTCTGGGTGGGTGCAAGCCTACCCCATCTGAACAGAGACAGCCTCAGTGGTCACCAAGAACTCCTCCAAAAGTTTATTCCTAGGTTTGGATTGCCCTTCTTACTGGGATCTGACAATGGCCTTCATGGCTAAAGTTTCCCAAAATCTGGCAAAGGTCCTAAATGTTGATTGGAAACTACATTGTGCCTAGAGACCATAAAACTCAGGACAGAGAGAAAGGATGAATAGGACCTTGAAGGAAACTTTAATTTAAAATGTCCCTGAAAACAGTGAAAATTTAGTCAACTGCTTACCATTTGCCCTTCTAAAGGCCAGGTACACCCTTTATCAAGAGTTTTACCCCATTTGAAATTATATTTGGGAGTACTCCCCCCACCCCAACTATGAGATGCTCATGAGGCAGTGAAATTACTAACCATTCCCTCCTCAAGTCCTCACAGACCCTGTAACATGCTCAGAAGTTTATTCATCAGATGATTCAAGAAGCTATGCCTTTACTTGTGTCTGAGACTGCCCATAAGTTCCAGCCTGGTGACCCTGTGTGTGTAAAGAAGATTCCAACCTGGAGCCTGGCACTAGTGTGGAAAGACCCATATCCTGCAGTCCTAACCACCTTCTCAGTGGTGAAGGTCACTAGTGTCCCCCCGTGGTTCCACCATATCCAGCTGAAGTAGGATACTAAGGACAATGACATGGGTGGTCACCAGGTCATCCAAACAACTAAGGATAAAATGGACATGGGCACTGACTGTAGTTGTTCTAGTTTGCCTTCTTTGTCTCCCCATGAAAAAGGTCCAAAACCCTTGTAAGCCAAGACTTTGGGTGTCTTAGTCACTGTTCTATTACTGTAAAGAGACACCATGACCAAGGTAACACTTATGAAAGAAAGCATTTAATTGGTGTCCTAGGGTTTCTGTTGCTGCTATAAAACATTGTGACCAAAAAGCAAGTTGGGGAGGAAAGGGTTGTTTGACTCACATTTCCACATTGTAGTCCATCACTGAAGGGATCCAGGACAGGAACTCAACAGAGAAGGAGCCTGGAGGCAGGAGCTGATGCAGAAGCAATGGAGAGGTACTGTTTGCTGTCTTGCTCATCATGGCTTGCTCAGCCTGCTTTCTTATAGAACCTAGGACCCACAGCCAGATACTACTACTACCCACCCATAATGGGTTAGGCCCTCCTATATCAATTGCTAATTAAGAAAATGTTCTACAAGTTTGCCTACAGTCCAATCTTATGAAGGCATTTTCTCAATTGAGGTTCCCTCCTTTCAGATAACTCTAGCTTATGTCAAGTTGACATAAAACTAGCCAGGACAATTGGAGACTCATTTACAATTTCAGAGGTTTAGTCCATTATCATCATGGCAGGGAACATGGCGGCATGTGGGCAGGCACTGGAATAGTAGCTGAGAGCTACATCTTGATCCATAGGCAGAGATAGGGAGAGAGAGAGACAGAGAGAGAGAGAGAGAGAGAGAGAGAGAGAGAGAGAGAGAGAGAAAGAGAGAGAGAGAGAGAGAGAGCCTAGGCCTGAAATGGGCTTTTGAAACTGTCTTATTTAGGGTTTCTATTGCTATGAAAAGATACTATGACCATGGCAATTCTTATAAGGGAAACACTTAATTGGGGTGGCTCACTAACAGTTTCAGAGGTTCATTCCATTATCATCATGATGGGAAACATAGTGGCCTGCAGGCAGATGTGGTGCTGGAGTAGTAGCTGAGAGTCCTACATCTTGCAGGGAACAGGAAGTCAAAGGAAGACACTAGACAGTATCCTGAGCAAAAGAAACCTCAAAGCCTGCCCCCACAGTGACACATTTCCTCCAATAAGGCTATATCCACTCCAACAAAGTCATACCTCCTAATAGAGCCACTCCCTATGAGATTATGTGGGCAAATTAAGCTCAAACTACCACAGAAACCTCAAAGCCCACCCCCAATGACACACTTCCTCCAACAAGACCACACCTACTCCAACAAGGCCACACCTCCTAATCTTTCTAATGCTTTCAAAGAGTTCCACTCCCTGGTGACTAAGCATTCAAATGCATGAGCCTAGGGGAGCCATTCTTATTCAAACCACCACACTGGGTATGAGAATTAAGAAAGACTAAAATCTGGGGAGCTTACAGCTAACCTATTCTCTGAGACCCAGCCTACCTTCCAGGTGGACTTCTGTAAAATATTACATGCAGAGTCTACTGGGAGAAGAGGATGCAAAGAGCATGCTCTTGGAGTTGTGGATGCACTATTGAAACAGGACTCCGATCTACCCAATACTATATCTGCCCTGCTGCCCTCTGAACTGCCAAGAGCCAGGTAAATACCACTGTGCTCAGTGTGGTTGCAAAACCAATTCCTCCTGGAGGCATATTGACCCCTTCGTAGTCTAGAGAGAAAACCATCACAAACTACCTGTTATTTTGCTGGTCTTGGGCAATGCAATCCCCTATCTATAAAGGTTAGGCCTGGTAGGAAACTGAAAGTTCTTATTAGGGAACTGGCAGAACCATAGGAACCAGGTTATATGTGAATAGTTGAGACTAGGCAGTTTATTTCCTACCAAAAGGAAACCTCAACTAGGGTCATCCAGGCCATTGGCCCAAATCAGTCCATCTTGGTATCCCTGGAATACAAGTCCTTTTAAGGTGGCAAGCCCCCAAATTCCAATTTCCCCAGGAAATCCTTTGGTAACTGTGGGGGTAAAAAGGCAGTAGCAGAAACCAGCCCCTCAGTGTTTGAGACACTAGAGGGAGTATATCTGTTCCTGAACATTCTCAACCAGATTTAGGTAAGACTGCTGGCTATGCCTGAACTTCAACCCCCATGTTATGTTAGGATTGGAACTAATCAAACAATGAGCTCCACTTCTAATGTTGGCAACTGTAAATGGGACCAACCTAAGCTCACCCCGGGGCCCTCCAAAGAAAGGGTGCCTGTTTAATGCTCCAAGATACTCCCTACATAGCTCCCCCTATGCATATTCCTGGTGGTCAAGTGTATTTCCAGACCCCAGAAACTACCTGACTTGTTTGCACTAATGGCTTAACCGAGTGCTCGTCTTCTGAGTTGTTTGCAATGGAGGAAAACCCGCTGCTTTGCATCCCCATATTATACCACGTGTGTTCATCTATAATGGAGACCTTCCCTAAGTCTGGATAATGGGCTTCCCTGGCCAAGGTAAGCTGTCCCCATTCTCACTCCCCTGTCAGGGGGGCAGGTATCACAGGCTCCACTGCAGTTGGAACTTCGGCCCTAAGTGTGAGGAGTAAGAGTTTCAAGGAACTCAGTGCTCAAGTAGACAAAGATCTAGGCCATCGAGAAAACTCCACATCTTGTCTAGAAGCCTTAGCCAAGATTGCTCTTCAGAATTGAAGAAGTCTGGACCTCCTCTTCGTGAAACAAGGAGGTCTCTGTATGGCAATGGAGAAAGGGTTAGCCATGTCAGAAATAACCTTAACAAAGAGAAAAGAGATGGTAATAATCTCATAACTGGCACTGATCCCTGTTCTCCTGGTGCCCCTGGTTAACTATACTCGTGACCATTTACTGGGCCATTAATCCTTTTGCTCCTAGCCCTCACTATAGGACCCTGCTTTTTCAACTATCTATTTAACTATGTGAAACAGAGAGCAAATTCTGGCAAATTGTTAATACCGAGAGGAAGATATACACCCGCCCCAAGATGGGTCCACAACCTGACTATGAACCCATAAAACCAGTGGGGAATGTGCTAAGGTCCTGACACAGTGCACATTAGCACAACTGACACCATGTAAAAGGCACCCTTCTGACCTTGGAATCCAGCATGTAGGCCCCAACACCTGCCAAACAGGAACAAAGACCCAATCTGTCAGAAACCTAGTTCACAGTTCCAGGATCCTGAAAAGTCCCGAGGTGTGCGAACTTGGCTTTTTGGTTTCATCTGGCTTCTGTAATTTTGAATCTCACTATATTGTGGGGTATCCACCAGAGAAGACTGCTGAGACATGGGTTAAAGTCAGTAGAAAGTCTTTATTAGTTGGCTGCACTAGGAGTTTGGTATCCCAGTGTAGCCCCAAGCCTTTCTCAAGTTGAACTTTTAAGCACAAACACACACACACACACACACACACACACACACACACACACACACACACACAAAACACACACACATACACACACACACATTTTAGGTTGACATACTTCAGTTAACAAGTACAGTTGGCCAGATACAGAACTACAGAAACCAAAAAGCAAGATCAATACATTTAGAGGCTTTCCCAGAACTGTGGACTTTGATGGATTAGGTCTTGGTCTTCATTTTGGCAGGTGGTGTGTCTATGTGCTGAGTTTTACAGCCTGAATGGCACTTCCATCATGGAGCCAGTTATGCTAAAGTCTGGGGCCCACTAAGGTCTGGGGCCCTGTTACAACTAACTGTTCTCGCTAACAGTTCAACCAGGACATGGTTTTATATATAAGAAGGAAAGGAAAGGGAGGCTTGGGGCTACATGATTTGGGCATTCCCCACTCGATCGCCTGACAACATACAGACTTTCAATTCAACTTTAAGAGTACCTGTACGTTCTCTGGTGTAATTAACCTGTAACACAATAAAAAGAGACTTAGACAAAGTATTTCAGACCCACCAAGGCTGGTGTGTTCAAGGCATGGTCCCTGATGATGGATTCAATCATTGATAGGTGATTGGATAATGACAGCTCTAGCTTCTTTAAATGAGTTGATCCACTGATTGATTCATAATTTGATGGCATAATGGGGAGGTGATAGGAGCTCAAGCCTGGCTGGAGAGAATAGGTTCCTGGAAGCATGCTTCAAAGGAGATATTGTCCTTAGCCTCTTCCTGCCTCTCCCCCTCTGCTCCCGACTGCCACATGTACAGTGTCTGTCATTTGCTCTGCTCTCGACTGCCACATGTACAGTGTCTGTCATTTGCTCATGCTGTAATATTTGACCTCACCTCAGTCCCAAAGCAATGGATCTAGCTGACCTTGGACACAAAGTATGAGCCAAAATAAGTCTTTCTTCTTTTGTTTTTATCAAGAATTTGTCACATCATCAAAAAAAATTATTATCACAGGTATTTTCCAATGAGGAAGGGCATGTGGGCAAAGAGAACATAGGAAGTCTCTTGGAGACCAGTAAGATGGTGCAATGGGTAAAGACACTTGTCGTCACACCTGAACACCTAAGTTTGACCCCCCCAGGACCCATATGATAGAAGGAAAGAACTGACTCCTACAAGTTTTCCTCTGACCTCCACAAATGTGCCATGGCATGGGCGTGCACACACACGCACACGCACACGCACACTCACATGCACACACACACATAAATAAATGTAATAAAGGAATTAAAGAAAAAAGTCCCTTGGATAGAGTGGGAAAGTAGGAGTGGTGTTCTGCAAGTAGGTGAGGCCAGTGAGCCATCTAGACTGCACTTTGGACTGTGAATAACCATGCGTGTGGTAGACAGAATAATGGATGTCCAAAGATGTCCACAAGCTGATCTCTGGAACTTGAGACTATGTGACCATACATGGGCATGAGTTATGCTAAAGTCAGTTGTCATCCTTTAAAAGCACAATTTGTATAGATAAAATTATCCTATCTTCTGTGGATGAATGATTGATAAATAAAACACTGATTGGCCAGTAGCCAGGCAGGAAGTATAGGCAGGACAAAGACAGAGGAGAAGTCTGGGAAGTGGAGGCTGAGGCAGAGAGACACTGCTAGCCGTTGCGATGAGGAGCAAGATGTAAAGTACCGGTAAGCCATGAGCCATGTGGCAAGGTATAGATTTATAGAAATGAGTTAATTTAAGATGTAAGAACAGATAGCAAGAAGCCTGAGCCATTAGGCCATACAGTCTGTAAATAATATAAGTCTCTATGTGTTTACTTGGGTCTGAGGGTTACTTGGGTCTGAGGGCCATGGGAGCCGGGCAGGAATAGGATAACTTCAGCTACACCCCTCTGTCCGTGGCATGCTGACAGAAGCCTCACCTCTAAACTGTGGCAGCAGTCCAGGTATATCATTCTTTATGGTGGCTTTATTACATGGACACCCTTTTGTTAAGTGGGGTCCAATTTTTGCTTTGTTCCTTTTCCTCTGAATATGTGGTTGGTGACTTTCTAGTCAACAGTGAAGTGGACATGATGTTCACAAGAGGCAATGTGGCTTTTTCCCTGGATTACTTGCCTCCCCATATTGTTTCAGACTTTAAAATTAGACAAATAAGCTGTGGTGGTTTGAATGAGAATGGCCCCCAAAGGCTCATATATTTAAATGCTTGGTAGAACTGTTTGGGAAGGTTGGAGGTGTAGCCTTATTGGAGGAGGTATATCACTGAGGGCAGGGGTGAGGTTTAAAAAGCCCATGCCAAGCCCAGTCTCCCCAACCCCACCAAGGCAACATTTGGAATATATGTGAACTCTCAGCTACTTCTCCAGTACCATGTCTGCTTGCCTACCACTATGCAGCCTACCATAATGATGATAGACTAACACTCTGAAACTGTAAGCAAGCCACCAATTAAATGCTTTCTCTTATAAATTGCCTTGGTCATGATGTCTCAGGCAATAGAACAGTAACTAAGACACATACAAAACTTCTTTGCATTCATATTTTTGTTAATACAGGTCAGAGTGAGAAGTGGACGTGTTCATAAAATCCATTTCTTAGCTAAGTGCTATTTTCAGAGAGCATGTTGGAAATGATATTTATATACCTTATGTAATGATTTGCAAAAAAAATCTCAAAACATTGACTGTCATATTGTATTGTCACTTGGAACTTCCTTTTTACATTACCTATTAGCATAGTGAATGAAGGCCTATTAAATATGTATGTAAAGATGCAAGTATTGGAAAGTGAAAGACTAGGAAAAAGCTTCATGATAAACTTGTAAATTCCTGAGAAATCTTCTCTAACTCTCTTGTTTTCTTATTGCCTGCCTTCTCCTTCCATCTTAAAGTTCTTCTCTGTCATTTATTCTAATCATCATGTTACATGCAGGACTTGTGTGGACTCTAGTTTCTGCATCTGGAGGCCACAGGAAAGGTTATTCCCAGGGTGATGATGCAAAGACATCCAAGTCTGCTTTTCAGAATCTTAAAAGCTAACCCAGCAATCATACAGTGTCAGAAGTCATTGAATATTGCCTTTCAACAAGAAATGATGAAGCACTATGTGGCAGGCATTCAGTTAGATGCAAGGCAATATAACAAAGTTGTTATGAAAGAGAAGAGAGAGAGAACTGGTCCCGAAAGCCCTTATACACAGCTCAGTGGAACAGAGAGACAGCTTTTTCAACAAATACTGATGTAGCAATCAGATATCCATAATCAAGCAAACTTTGGCCGAAACCCCACATCCTACAATAAAGAATTGACCCAAAATGGATCCCACAGTCAAGGGTAAAACATAAAACTCTAGGGCTGGAAAGAAAGTTCAGCAGATAAAGGTGCTTGTTGCCAAGCTGGATGACCCAAGTTCGATCCCCAGGATATACTTGGTAGAATGGGAGAACTGACTCTGTAAGTCTTCCTCTGACCTTCACAGGTGTGCTGGAGTGTGTGCAAATTTATGTGCACGCGCGCGCGCGCACACACACACACACACACACACACACACACACACACACACAATTAAATAAGTGAAAAAGTAAAGCCTATTTAGGGAAATTTTTAGCTGATATCCATTCGGATGAGGATTCAGAGGCTGTCAGTCTGAGGAAACAAGATCAGCTGAGGAACTGGCGAGGCAAGGCTGGATGTGGCTTGCTCTTTTTCTCTGATCATTCAGCGTTCACCCCGATACCTGTTCTGGGTTTGTTTTTATTAATAAGACCTTCTAACAATCCGTGCTGCAGAACATCTTAGGGTGAGAACAGTTCTCAGACTTGACAGAATAGGAGGATAAGCTGGACAAAATGGGCATTATCAAAATTAAAACTCTTTGCCCTGTGGAAGACCATATAAGACGAACAGACAAGAAACCTAATGAGTAGCAAGACAGAAATTCAGACAAGACTCTCCTAGAGGTCCAGACAAAGTATCCCAAGCATATAAAGGAAGATGAGAGTCCCGTCCACCCAGGGACTCTTCCAAAGTCTGACAAGATGAGAAATGACCTAGGGTTTGAAGGACAAGGAGGGGCAATGGTTGGATAGACTCAGGTGGGTAAGGAGCATGCAAGACAGAATAAACAAACCTCCAAAGAAGGAAAGTGCAGGGCATGCTGTTGTTAAGATGCCCTGCCCAGTGCAGGTGACAGTGTGTTGGAAAAGTCAAGGAAAGGAGACCAGGGAAAAATTATGTAACTGACACTGGGGCCATAGCCCCACTCCAAAACAATTGGCTGTTAGAAAACATTTAATACTGTAAGAGGCGCAGACATTGCTGACAGGTGTGAGCTCTGGGCCTTCAGAAGAATGGGGTTATTTGGTTAGGGGTCATGCTGAAAGATGCCCATTCGCTCCATACAGAGCCTGAGGTGGGGAGGGCAGAAAGGATGCTGTACTGTCTTCTGTGTAGGGTGTAAGTGAGGGTAACTCAGCCTGACTTTGTCCCATGGCGCCTCTTCCATCTCATACTATGTACACAGCTCGAAAGGCTGATAAGAAGCACAACCTTGGTGGGTTTACATCTCACTTTGCACTATACTCTTTGGCTTTGGGGAGGAGAAAAGGGGAAATAAGATCAGTCAGCAAGGGGTTCATTAAAAAAATACATCTTAGCAAAGGCTTTACTCTGTTCCCCAATCCATGGTGTCATAAGTGACCCTCCACTGAGCCAAGCAATTGCCATCTTGGGGCATTCAGCTGCGCCCTCTTGAAAAAAAAAAAAAGTAGTAATCCCAGCTGAACTTGTTGACAGCACCCCCTGCCCACATCCCCCCTTTCGTCATACACACAGAGGAAAGCATCTAGTAGCTCCCTACCATCTGGCAACTCTACCCTTAGCCTGGGAAGACTGTGGTGGGGCTCCATCTGTGCAGCTATGGGGAAGACCTCACCTCTCCTGAGTAAGGCTTTCCAGGTGCTGTGAGCTGTGGGAGGAATGCTCATATTCCTGTAAGTAACCCCTCACCTAGGCTCTGTGAGGAGGACCAATAAACTCCTTGGCTCCCCTCAGTGGATTTTGGTATAACTGTGCTTCAGTTTATCATTAGAACCTTGGAAGGAGGATATCTTGGAGTTACTATTGCTGTGAAGAGACATCATGACCTCGGCAACCCTCATAAAGGAAAACATTTAATTGGGGTGGTAGCTTACAGTTTCAGAGGTTCAGTCCATTATCTTCATGATGGGGAACATGAAGGCATGTAGGCAAACGTGATACTGGAGCTGAGAGTGCTGTATCTTGTAGGCAACAGGAAGTTGACTAAGACATTGGGTGGAATCCTGAGCATAGGAAACCTCAAACCCCGCCCCTACAATGACATATTTCCTCCAAAAAAGACCATACCCATTCCAACAAAGCCACACCTCCATTGTAGAATATCATTCTAAAATGTGTTACATTTGTTTATGCTGTGGAATATTTGTTTAATGGTGTGAAGATGTGCTGCATTCTTATAATTTTGGTTGTGAGTCTAGCCTTTAATGGCTGAGCCATCCCTCCAGCCCAGTGTTGCATTCTTTTATGTCACATTTGTTTAACTCTGTGAAGCTGTGTTGCTGTGCCTGTCTAAAACATCTGATTGGTCTAATAAAGACCTGAATGGCCAATAGCGAGGCAGGTGAAAGGATAGGCGGGGCTGGCAGGCAGAGAGAATAAAAAAAGGAGAAATCGAGGAAGAAAGAAGAAAGAGCAGGAGAACAAGGAGAGGAGGACTCCAGGGGCCAGCCACCCAGCCACACGATCAGACACAGAATAAGAAGGAAAGAAAAGGTATACAGAAACAGAGAAAGGTAAAAGCCCAGAGGCAAAAGGTAGATGGGGATAATTAGTTAAGAGAGGCTGGCTATAAACAAACCAAGCTAAGGCCAGGCATTTATAATTAAGAATAAGCCTCCATGTGACATTTATTTGGGAGCTGGGTGATGGGACCCCAAAGAGCTAAGAGTAAAAAACAACCAACAACACACCTCCTAATAGTGCCACTTCCTATGAGATTATGGGGACCAATTACATTCAAACAACCACAGAGGGGTAGGTGTTACTTTATGTCTGTCCCTAGCAATACACGAACATCCTGGTGATGGGGGAATGTCGTTCTGTATGCTGTGAATGTGTTGCTCTGATTGGTTGATAAATAAAATGCTGATTGGTCAGTAGCCAGGCAGAAAGTGTAGGTGGGATAAATAGACAAGGAGAATTCTGGGAAGTGGAAGGCTGAACAAGAAGATGCCAGCCTGCCATCCAGGGAGCAGCATGTAACGGCACACAGGCAAAACCATGAAAAGTGTGGCAACATATAGATTAACAGAAATGGGCTGAGTTTAAATGTAAGAGCTAGTCAGTGGTAGGCCTGAGCTAATAGCCAAGCGGTTTAAATTAATATAAGCTTCTGAGTGATTATTTTATAAGCAGCTGTGGGGTCCATGGGGCTGGGCAGGACCAGAGAAAACTTCAGCTACATCCTGGGATTTAAAAAGAAAAAACATCTTGACAGTTTTGTATTTACTCTCTACACCTACTCCCCCAGTTGGTCAGGAGGGCTTGTGTCCTAGGCATCTGTGACTCAGAGTCAGCTTGAACCAGTTGCCATTTCCCTCGAGTGCCGTTGGCAGTACCTTCACAATACCAGTCCTTGTGCAGTGTTCAAGTAAACAACGTAAGGAAACCAAGTCAGGAATCTTTTAGCAGCTAGGGACTAGGGACTGGATGATTACCTAGTGCTGATCCTTTAACTAAAGTTAAGGGTTGGGGGGTTGCACAGTGGTACAACACTTGCCTAGCATGTATAAGGCCCTGGGTTTGAATACCAGCACTGAAAAAAGATAGGTAAAAAGAGTGTGATGGTTACTATGACTGTCAATATGACTGGATTTAAACCACCTAGGAGACAAGCCTCTGGACAAGTCAGTGAGAGATGACCTAGATTAAGAGCCTCTGGGCATGCCTGTGAGGGAATATCTAGATCAGGCTCATTGAGATGGGAAGATCTACTTTGATTATGCACAGTGTCATTCCATGAGCTAGGATCCTATACGGAATAAAAAGGAGACTTAGGTGAGCATCAGCATTCAGAACTTTCTACTTCCTAGTTGTGGGTGCCTCATGTGACCAGCTCCCTCAAACTCCTTCCTCACCATGTTGGACATCCTTGAACTGTAAGACTAAATAAATCCTTAAGTTGCTTCTTGCCAAATGTTTCATCACAACAATGAGGAAAGTACCCAGCACAGAGGGGCTGGGGAAATGCAACAGAAGAGAATGGGAAAGTTTACAAGTAGGAGCCAAGTTTGGGTGCTCTGGGTATTGAGTTGCTGACTTTCTACTTCTCCTCTCTCTCTCTCTCTCTCTCTCTCTCTCTCTCTCTCTCTCTCTCTCTCTCTCTCTCTCTCTCTCTTTCTCTCTCTTTTCAGTTTTGAGACAGGGTTTCTCTGTGTAACAGCCCTGGCTGTCCTGGATCTCTCTGTAGACTAGGCTGGCCTTGAACTCACAGAGACCCACCTGCCTCTGCCTCCTGGGTGCTGGGATTAAAGGCATTCACCACCACTGCCCGGCTCCAGCCCATCTTTTTATAGAGAAATCAAGTTCTATTTGCTATGTCCATAGCATTCTGCTCAGTCCGATGATTAATCTTTCATGACAGTGTCTTAATATTTGGTCAAGCATTACTTCACGTTTCCATGAGGGTGGTTTTCGTTTGCTTATTTGTTGGGTAAGATTAACACTCACTAGTAGAGTTTTTAGTACTCCAATGAACCCAATATAAGAAAACCATAGGAGAATGGTGTCTGACGTGAAGAGCAGTAATTGAAATATAGAGGTGTTGTGGAATATTTGTTTAACTATGTAAAGATGTGTTGCTGTTTCACCTCGCCTGCCTAAGGCACCTGATTGGTCTAATAAAAGAACTGAATGGCCAATATTTACGCAGGAGAGGGATAGGCAGGGCTGGTGGGCAGAGAGAACAAATAGAAGGAGAGAAGAGAGAGGGGAATAAGAGGAGAGAAAGAGAGGGCCTGAGGCAAAACGTAGATAAACAGATTAGAACAAGAGCTAAGACAAGGCCAAGCATTCATAACTAATAACAAGTCCCTGTGTCATGATTTGGGAGCTGGTTGGTGGCCCCAAAGCAAGTCTGCTGCATAGAGAGTCATACAGCATCCTGAATGAAGTGATTTTAGAACATTGTCCTGGAACTCAGTTTCTCATCCAGACTAGGCTCAATCACTTGAAAATGAAATTTCATAAATCCAGTCAAATAATGTCATGACAATTAGCTAGCTGCCTTCCCCAAAATGGCGGATTTCAAAATGACTAGTTTACAGCAGCATTTTTCTGGGTCTGAAAACAGGGGCCTAGGACTGGCAATACACAAAACCCCAAACTGGCCACATTCATGTTTTGAATCTTTTCCTTTCCTACAATCTTTTTCTTAAGAGACAAGGTCTCACTCTGTGGCCCAGCATGGCCTCCAAGTTACAGCCAAGCCTTCTGCCTCAGCCTCCTCAGAGCTGGGATTTTAGGTGTGAGTTACCATGCCCAGCTTCATTCCCTTCTTGCTTGTATCCTCTTTCCAGAATCTTTTGACAAGGCCTTCAGCCTGCCTGAGGCACTTGGTGTTTCTGCCAAACCTGATTTGCCCAAAACATTTCATTTTCAGTTGCTACCAATCTACACGAGAGAGAAGCCAGGTAACCCGATTCAGCTGGTTAATACGAACCTGTGACTAACCGTTGAGTCTTTGAGAAATAGTACTTTGGGATCTTTAGTGCAATTCTAAATCTGAATTTAGAATTTGTGTTTGTTTGCATGAGGGATTTAGTAATCAGGAGTGGAATGCACTGGGTGACTTGGATGTCGAGCTGAAAGCCGGGTGTGCTGTGGCACACGGCTAGTGTCAGCTACTCAGGGAGCTGAAGCAGGAACTCACCTGGGAAAGAGAAAGACCTGGAGAAGGAGGAGGAGAGAAATGAACTCTGTTCCTCAAATTCGAGCAGTTTGTCACTCTGTCAGGATAACATTAGCTTTGTATTTTACTTCGTTACCTTTAAACATCATGAGAAATCTTTCTTTGCTGACGTTTGATGAACCAAAATGAGCTATGGATTTTTTTCTAATTAATGTAGGAGACTGAAAAACCTGCTTCCTCAAAGAGCTGAAGGCTGTCTGAAGGGGAAGAAATCGTGATACTATTCTATCGCTTCCTTCTTCCTTCGGATACTTCTCTGGCTGAATTGTTCTGTGTAGATACAGCATATGTGTAGCCACTTTTTTTTTCAAGAGGAATTAGTTTTTCTTAAAACAACATGAATAATGTATCTTTCACAATTTGGATTAAATAAATAAACTTAAAACCTGCAAGGGCTGGTTTTAAAGGGATTAACTCAACAGTTAAGAGTACCTAGTGCTCTTGCAGAGGACCTGAATTCAATTCCTAGTACCAACGGACTGGTTCACACTGCCTGTAACTGCAGTTACAGAGGAATCAATGCCCTCTATGACCTCTGCATGCATGTGGTTCATACAGACACACAGACACACAGACACACAGACACACACACACACAAAACAAACGAATATTGAAAAAAAATGTACAAACTAGTTCATGCTGTATCCCTCCAAAGGCAGCACTTTTCTTTTGGACTTGGTCCCTTTTTGAGATTCTGAGGAGAAGTTTACACCAGAGAGTGCTCTCATCATGGGAAAGGAGAGCCCAACAAGCTAAGAGGCAGAAATGTCCCCACATGTCACACAGAGAAATATAAAAAGAAATGAAAGACTGTCCTTAAAGGAGAACTAAAGGTTGAAGACATAACAATAAGTAAAATGACAAAACTTACTATGCATGGTGGTCTGATTGAGAATGGCTCGCATAGGCTCATGTTTTTGAATGTCTGGTCCCAGTTGGTGGAACTGTTTAGGAAGGATTAGGAGGTATGGCCTTGTTGGAGGTGTGGTACTGGGGTGGTCTTGGAGGTTTCAAAAGCCCGGCCATTATAGTTAGCTTCCTCTATGCCTTCGGCTTGTGGATTAGATGGAACCTGTCAGCTACTGCTTCTGCATCAGGCCTGCCTGCCTGCTATGTTACCCACCATGATCGTCATGGACTCACCCTCAAAACCTATAAGCAAGCTCCCAGTTAAATGCTTTCTTTTATGTCACCTTGGTCCTGGTGTCTCTTCACAGCAATAGAAAAGTAACTATGACACTATGCCAGAGAAAAAAGTTATACACCTCCTGAAAGTAATGAGAAAAAAAAAAGATTCCTAATCTTCTTAAAGACTACCATCCTATTCTTCCTGTTTTTCTCTGAACATCATCCAAAGATAAAAAGCAAACATTTAGGCATCTCCATTGGGAATACTCCACAAAGGGGGTGAAATGTGGTCTGAATAGTCAGCCAAAAATAACCAGATGAACAGAACACAGCTAAAAGAGAAATATGAAAGGGTGCCAAAGAGGAGGAAAGGAGGAATGAAGAAAAGGAGGAAGGGATGAATCAATGGCTATCTTGTGATGATGTGTGAGGCATATGTGTGGGGTTTGGGTGATTGTCTAGCTAAGAACAGGAATTCAAGCACAGCTCAACAACTTTGGTATAAAAAAAACTGTACAGATTTTTGCAGAGCTGGTAAGACTCTTTGAAAATACCTAAGGAAATAGAGGCTGTAGTCTGGGGGCTTCAGAGACTTCAGCTTCTGTTATTCGATGGTCCTGCTTGGGGGCTTTTTTTTTTTTTTCCATTTCTTGCAGGGTATGGTAGCACAGCACTCTACAGATTAGCACCAGTAATACATTTTGAATTTTTTAGAATGTTGCATTTGTGGTTTTTGTTAATTTTTATGATAGGATTATGTAAGATTTAAAAATCTGAGGTGATCAGTGGTAAATACCTGTGAATGGTGTACTACTACTTGGAAGACTGAGACAGTAGATTCACTAAGAGCATAGGAGTGGGAGAGTAGCATTGGTGTTGTCTGCATGTGAGGGTGTAGGATCCCCTAGAACTAGAGTTACAGTTATAAGCTAACACATAGGTACTGGGAATTGAACCCAGGTCCTTTGGAAGACCAGCCAGTGCTCTTAACCATTAAGCCATCTCTCCAGCCCCCTGGGCATGTACTACTTTTGAAGAGGACCCAGGTTTACTCCTCAGCACCCACATTGGGCTGTAACTTCAGCCCCAAGGGATTAGATACCTCTGACCTCCAGATACCAGCACTCACATGCATATACTCATATCCCCTCAACACACACACACACACACACACACACACACACACACACACACACACACACACACACACATATATGTAATCAAAAAAGTCTTCAAAATTGTACACACAAAACACTTTATAAAAAAATCTGATTTACCTGACTGATCTCTTTTTTTTTTTAAAGAAGGTTTCAGTTTGTAGCCCTTGCTGGCCTGGAACTATGTAGACCAGACTGGCCTTATCTGCCTCTAGAGTACTAGAATTAAGGGCATTTACCACTATGTCCAACCTATTCTTTTTTCAACAATTATTTTGAAGGCTGGAGAGATGGCTCAGAAGATTAAGAGTATTTATTTTTGCAGAGGACCTGGGTTCGATTCTTAGCACCCACATGGCAGCTCACAACTGTCTGTAACTCCAGTTCCAGAGGAACTGGAACCTCTTCTGGCTTCCCTCAGCACCAGGAATGCACAGATAATACAGGTACATATGTTGCCTACACATATGTGCAGGTAACATACTCATACACATAAATTAAAAATCACACTGCCTCAAAACAATTGAGCTTTATTAGAATATACTGTAAAGCTTACTAGTGAAAATATTAGGGTTATAACATTTGAAATTTGGACAGCAGAACAGGAATGGTTTGTTAAACCTGTGGTTCCCACTCAGGCTCCGGGTCTTTATAGAGAATTCTCAGCATCAGCAGTATCTGTCAATGTTTAATTTACAATTCCATACGTTACTATTATTACCATCCTCATATCAGATGGAGATAAAACACTGAGAAGTTGTTCAAACCTACCCAGCTAACAATGGTTAAGACGAAATGTAAACTCCGCTAGTATCAGATTCTGGTTTTGCTCTTTTCCTCCCAAGTTTGGTTCTTGGATCTGGAAGGGGCCCCTGAATTAGTGATTATATCTCTGGGTAAATCCAAAGTCAAGTCAGTTCAGAAACCAACCTGTGAAATCCACTTACTCTGCACAGATGGCTAGTGCCTTACCCAAGTCTTAGAATAATAGTTCCTATGGCTGTTCAAGTGACTCAGTGCTCTTCCCTTTGAGTGGTAGTCGACATGCTTTGGGCAGGCTTCAGTGTTCCTCAGTACAATGCTGAAGGAACTGGCAAACTAAGAAATAATCCCTGTCTCCAAGGCACAGCTGAGGACACACAGGGGAAGCTGGCAATGAGGTACTTAAAAAACAGCTGCTTACACCTAAACTTGAGCTTTTCCAACGCTATTGCTGTTTCTAGTTTACAAAGCTCTATTTTAATCTCATTGGCTTTGGCCTGCTAAAGCCTTCTGAGACCATTCTGAACTTTGACTCTGGTGTCACTATCTTTCCAACTGGCTCATCCTGAAAGACGCCAGTTTTGCTGAGACAGAGAAGATGAAGGGTGTTTTGAGCAGGAGAGTTGCTATTATATCTTTTGGTCCTGTTTGGTAGGGTTATCTGCTCAGAAGAAACGCAATCTGCTCGCAAAGTGGACATAGGTGAGTGAACAAGTCCAGCCACCGAAGATGACCGTGCTGACAGCAGATAATGGAGACTTAAGGAATGGAGACCGTGAGAAGGGAGTGGGTTCAGTGGGACTAAGTACTTGTATTTAAGGCCAAACCGGCTGGAGGAAGCCCTCAAAGTTAATGCACACAATTCAGATCTTGAAGTGAGAAATCCCCAAAATAGGAGACCATACAGAATAAAGGGAATATGAAGAGGAGGTAAACTGTTATTTCTGAACATATGGGACTCCAGTTTAAAATGAAAGCCAAAATATACACGGGACAAACCTTCCAATTTTTTATCCCCACCCTTACAGAAAAAAAGTTACTAAATACGTTCTGTTGACTGAGTTATTGAGGTGTTGTCCAAGACAAACGAAAGGATAGTGTAATTTGGGGTACATATATAAAACAACACACAAATATCTAATAGATGTTGACAAAAAGCTACAGTTCAACAGAAGGGACTAGACACACCGGTGGGGCGTTCCTTTTGAAAGGAACTCCAGCTGTGGACATGGGACTGCCAGGTCGGCTGAGGATTTCTGCCCTGAAGGTCCATTAGAATCTGCAGTGTTCTAGTTTGCTGAAAACAGGAAGTTAACACCAAACACATCTTTTGCCCAGATGATGGGCTAACAAAAATCTTTCCTCACTCGTTCAGGGAACTAGATGGCAGATCTGAACTGGGATTTAAAAACAACCGCCTCTAAGTAGGTGTGGGGTAAATCTACTTTCTCAAGCCTCTCAGCTGTGGCTATGGGGGGTTTAACCAAACTTACAATTAAATATCACAAACACAAGACGACGGCGGCAGCTGATTTCCAATGGGTGAGATTATTCAGATGTAAAAACAATACTGTTTCATGCCATCCCAGGTTGGCATCGCGAACTCCAACTATACCCAACATTGAACCTTACGGAGATTAAGAGTGAAAAGGATCTAAAGAGGGAAGGAAGCCTACTTAAGTTTGGAGAAAGTACTCAAGAGGGAGACACACACATACACGTGGTATGTGGGCAAGCCGGCGCTTTCGGCAGGGGGATCCCCAAGGAAGGCCTGCAGGTAGGAAGGGGGTCGGAGAGGCACGCTTCCCTGGAGCCCGCGCTGATTTGGGGGCCGCCGGCCCATCTGCCTTTCTCCTCCGGCGGTCGGGGGTATCGCCCCTGGTTCCACTCCAGGGCCGGGGACACCCGGCTCCGGGGGGTGCTGCGGGCCATGTCAGCTCCGGGGCTATGCGCGCAGGAGCCGGGCAGGGGAGATCGAAGCCCCTCTCGCCCAGCTGCTTCCGGAAGTTTCTTCAGAGGCCAGAGCCCCCAACCTCAGCTCAGCCCCCACGAGAAGTCCGAAGTGGCGGGAAGCCGGGACTTGAGAGGCCGCCCCGACGCGAGGGCGGCGGGAAAACCTGGCGGAGGATCCGGCGCGTCCGGCGGTGCCCGGCTCGGCGTTCGGGAAGCAGGGGCCATGGTTTGCAGGTAGAAATGCCCGCGCCAAGCGGGGCCTCGCCACGGAGGGTCGGCCGGGGCCTGCGGGAGGGCGGTTTCGGTCCCCCTCCCGCGCCGCCGCCGCCGCCGGCCGGGCCATGGCGGCGACGGTTTCTCGGCTCCCCCGCCCCGGACGCCGATGGCGGTGCGTTCCGGCCCTCCCTCCCCCACAGCTTCGCCCCGCGGTCGCCAGAGCCGGTGAAGCCGGGAGGGCGGGGAGCGGCGGAGGGACGGCGAGAGGGCGGAGGTTGCGTGGTGCAGGCGGCAGCGGCGGCGGCGGCGGCGGCGGCGGCGGCGGCGGCGGCGGCGGCGGCGGCGGGAGGAGGAGGAGGAGGAGGAGGAGGAGGGCCGGCAGGCGGGCAGGGGAGGAGGAGGAGGAGCGGGCGCCGTGTCGCACGCAGCTCCAGGCGGGGCAGCCCGGGCGCTGAGGGACGCGGCCAGACCTCGGCGGGCCCCGCGAGCACTACACGCCGTCGCCCGAGCGTCGGGGGGCGCCCGGAGATGCGGGTGAGTAGCGGCTCGGGCCGCGGCGGCGGGAGGCAGCGCAGGCCCCGGCGGAGCCGCGGTGTCGCAGTGACTCGGGCCGCGGCGGCCGAGCCCGGGCTGCCGGCGAGGCCTGAGGCGCCGCGCCGCGGCCAGGCCGAATGGCGGCCGGGCCGGGGAAGTCGTGGGCGTAGGACGCCGAGGGCGGAGCGGAGCCGGCAGGCCCGGCCTGAGTCACCCGGCCGCCTGAGCTTGGCCTGGGCCGGGATTCGCGGGGCCAGGCCCCGGCTACGCACCGGGAAAAAGCCGGACTCACCGCGGCCTGTGGCGCCGGCCTCCGCACCTCGCGCCGCCCCTCCCTTCCCCTCGGCCCTGCGGGTTCCGCTCGGCCAGGGCGGCTCTGAGCCGAGGGACTCGTGCTCTCGGGGAACCCGGGGCTCGCATTGTTGCGACCGTGCGGGACATGGTTATTGGGTAACAGTGGTGCCGGGGCTCCGTTCTCTCCGGGAGTGTGGCCCGGGCGGGCGCGCAGAGATGCGCTGTGCTTTTCCAAACGCACGGAGCCCCGGGGCGTCCGCCAGCGCTCACGAGTCAGTCGGGCTGGGCCCAGCGCGGCGGCCTCGGCGCGCCCCCGGGCCCGGCGGGAGCGCGCGCTCTGACCCCCAAAGGTAACCGGGCGCCGGGCCAGGCGGACCGAGTCGGTGGCCCGGGGCTCGCGCCCCTTTTAGTCTTAAATCCCGCGTGGCCCTGAAAGCCCCCTCTTCCTGTCACCTGTGCACTGTGACACACTGGAGCTCATCAAGAAAGCAAGGAACGCACGCACGCACGCACGCGCGCACACTCATTCCTTGAGCCTGATCTCCAAAGTTAAGGGAGCCAGGTCTGCCAAAAAGAAGATTCCCCTCTCCGACGAGGTCACTGTTGGTGCTTGTAGTTAGTTCGCAGTCGTTGGGGGTTTGTGGTAAGGTCACACGGACTGAAATACAGTCAAGTTGTTCCAAGTGTTTTTTGTTGCTCTCTGTGTACTTGCTCTTTGCTGGAGTAGCATTAAAACAGCCAAAAGCTGGAGTGTGGACCACTGATTTAGAAAGGCACTTACTGGGGTGACAGAAGAGGAACTAAGTTCCCTTTTACTTTAAGTTTCTAGGACCTGAACCTGACACACTGAAGAAGCCACTGTAGTTTAAGATAATAAGGATATGAGGTTTTTCTTTGTTTGACAAGGTTTCAGGATGTTAGATTTTATTTTTACTTAACGCGTGTATTTGTTGCTTCCCATAGTAAGCTGAAACAGTTATATCTCATTTTAAATTCTGAGTATGCGAGACTGACTTGTTTTATCTTCTATTATGCCCATTTTTGGACGTTATGGGGGAGCGCTTACTAAGCCTGGGAGGAAAGGCTGAAGTGCTTTTTATAAATGTTAGCCTTCTCCTTTTCCTCCCCCCACCCCCGCCATTGGCATCATATTTAAAAAACTAAAAAGCCAACCAACTTTAGATATGTATCATTAGTTTGTAAAATATATCTTTTCTGAGCCTTATGGTCAGGCCCTGGTAGGTGTGGCCCGAATTCCTAATATGCCACTTAACCTCTGAGGGCTGAGCTGATTTGGCCAGGTGTTTTTAGACACTACATAGACTCTGTTGTTCTAGGAACTCCACCTTCTGCTCTAATTAATTCTGTCAGTGCAGGCTTAGTTCCCATACATTTTGACTATGAAATCATAGAAGACAGAATAAGTCCTTACTTTGTACCCCTCAAATAACATAGAACATGATCTTGGTGGTTCCTTGAATGAATTTTTTGGACTAACTAAATTAACCCTAGGGTTTTACTACTCTCCCTAATTTTGGCTGCAGAAAACAGTCATGGCTGCTGTTGAACTGGTTAAGAGTGCAAACTTTATTACTATGTTGCATGCTTCTCTAGAGTGAAATTTGTCGTCTTAATCTTGTGTCTCCCCATAACTAGTTACTATGTTCTAGGGGGAAAAACGTTGAGGGTTTCTTTAGTTGTGGAAATCCAAACAGTATGAAATAAGTAATTCTAGTTTAAGGGGTCAGTATTTAGACTTTCTGTGTTATTTATTTATTTAAGCAAAATTCTTTTACCCCTTTGCCTTTGAAGTAAAGCAGGTTAGTATTTAAGACTGTTTCCTGCTGGGACCATAGGCCAGCCCAGCTGTACCAGAAGTGTCTGTGGGGAAGTAAGCGTGTGGAGAATGAAGTTCAAGTGAGCGCACTTGAAGTCCAGCAGCAGTTGCTTGGCAGCCTTCAGATTTAATTTGGTAGGGCCCCAAAAGTTATGAATTCCTTACAGTTTGAGCCCTCCGTAAGTCCCAAAGCATATTCTTTCTACCCTTAGCAATGAAATCATAGGATAGTCTTTGAGGATCAGTGGCTTTATTTTGAAATTATCTTTTAGATATGCCTGGAGAAAAAGCTGTTGACCATCTATTTTAAGGGACAGCTCCAAATTCATTTTTTTATATGTTTAAGCACGCACACTTGCATGTGCGTGCACCACAGCACACATGTGGAAACCAGAAGGCAAACTTCAGTAGTCTAGTCTTTATTTTGTGGGTCCCAGGGACCAAACTCAATAATGTAGTCTTGGCAGCAAGATCCTAAGGTGGTGGTTTTTTTGGGTTTTGTTTTGTTTTGTTTTGAGACAGGGTTTCTCTGTGTAGCTTTGGAACCTGTCCTGGAACTTGCTCTGTAGACCAGGCTGGCTGGCCTTGAACTCAGAGAGATCCGCCTGCCTCTGCCTCCAAGTGCTGAGATTAAAGGCGTGCGCCACCACCACCCGGCCCTAAGGTGGTTGTTAAGTGATATCGTCTATGTTTTCTTTAAGCCCTTAAAGTATATGGATTCCTTGGGAATATCTTAACTTTTGAACACAAGCAATGGACACTGGAGAAGTACCTTATAGAACATAACATACCATTCATGTTTCACCACCAGAGTTACAAAAAGCCCAAGTTTGATAGTTTTTAATGTTTCCCTTGGGAAGCCTGGACAGAGATATTTTGCTCTCCGGCTTCTCCTCATGACTCAGCTTGATTGCACTTGTGTTGTGTTCTGGGTGAACTTCATGTCTGTCTTTCCTTCTTACCACTTGTCAGCTCATGCATCTCCATCTCAGGAAAGCTGGCCCTGCCATCCTGTCTAGGAGCTTTCCCTGGGTCCTCATGGTATCCTGTCTATGGTACCACCTCAGTGCTTAAACTTCTGATGACACTTGGTGGTTTCTTCCACTAAACTGACCTTTACCCAGGGACAGGGTGGAACAAATCTGACCCTAGCACCTAGCACAATGCTCAGGTCAACATTCATGTACAGCCTTCCATTTCAAATCTTTGCAGAGCCCTGCGAAGTGTAAGTACTGATGTTTAGCCCTCCTTGTAGAAAATAGAAGGGTCCTGGACTTCGTGTAGTTTCCATCAAGGCTAAGAAGGTGTAAAGCCCCAGGTGGGAGGTGAGAGCAAGATGGTGATCCCAGAGCTAAACTTTTAACCAAAGGCTCACCCTGAAAGTCTGTTTTCTATGAAAGTAGAGGAAGATTAGGAGAGATAAAGTGATAGCGCCTTTAAGGATTGCTGTCTGATCATTACAGAATTACAGAATGCATCATACACAACTGGTTGGCTCCCAAGAATGAGTTTATTCTTCCTGATCCTTCAGAAAACACTGGAGAGTACTTAGGCACTGATGGTTGTAGACAGGAATAGTTGTGGAACTTAGGGACTATTGTTAAATTGGGTGTAATGTCATGACTCATTAGCCTTGCAGAAATTCTTAAAACCAGTTAATAAGCTAATTTTTTAGAGGCCTGTGTCAGAAAATACTTTAGAAAACAGGCTGCCAATTTGAGTCTGTATAAAGTGTGCACTGGTATAAGTAATTAAAGTTGTAAAATGGTAGTGATTTTAGGTGGACTTGTGTGCTTTTGAAATATTTTTTAGAAAAATAATAACCAAAAAATAACAATTTCAAGTCTCAGGGTGGAGAAACTTAAGCATAATTAAAAAATACAGACTTTAAAGAAGATTCTCCAATTACTTCAAAATTATAAAACTTCCTCAAAAATCTTATAGACAGAATTAAAGGCAAATGACAAACTAAGAAAGTGTTTTTGCAAACAGATATATTTTTTAGACTATCAAAGAGGGCTTATAAACTAACAGAAGAGAAAAATTTCTTCACATGGAAAAAATCAAAATGGGCAAATAGAGTAGGAGACATGGGAAAACCTCAGCGTCACCAGCAGTCTTCTTCCTAGAAGGGGAAATCTGTGATGTTTTTAACAAGCCGCTTCTGTTGAGAAGATAGAGAAGTATGCCTACAAAGAATATAAGTGAATATAATTTTAAAAGGTTTTTTTCATGTATGGGTGTTTACATACATATATGTGTATGTACTATATGTGTGCCTAGTGCCCAGAGAGGCTAGAAGAGAAAATTAGATCTCCTGGAACTGGAGTTACAAGCCACCATGTTGGTGTTCAGACCTGAACCTGAGTCCTCAGGAATTGCTCTTAACTGCTGAGCCATCTCTTCAGCCCCAACTAAATATAATTTTTCAAGAGCAAACTGTGTAACAAAAAATTTGAAAATTACGTACAATTTGAAATAGGTATCCTGATTTTAAGTTTTTTGTTGACAATATAAAAAGTGATAATAAATTAATGACCTCCCCCATGTGATTTAATGCCTTCTCCCCCTGAGAAAGGGTTTCTCCATGTAGCTTTTGGCTGTATTGGAACTCACCCTGTAGACCAGACTGGCCTTGAACTCACAGAGATCTGTTTGTCTGCCTCTGCTTCCCAGGTGCTTGGATTAAAAGAGTGTACCACCACCGCCTGATTTACTGCCTTCTTATTGGACACTCATTTTCAGTTTGGGATTATTGTTTAGATAGGTCTTTGCATTTCTGTAATACTGTATTGAGTATTAAAGTGCAAAAATACTAACAGTATGTATACCGAATTTGGTGTGTGAGTGTGTTCATTTTTGGAAGATAACTACATGCTAGTGATTATCTTTAAGAAGTGGTTCATTTTAGTTTTATATTTTTTGCCAATTTTTTATAGTGCACATGTATATATAAATAGACAACTGAAAATACAATATAGTGAATTGGTTCTTTGGGAGCTTTGGGGGAAAGTGCTGGGGATGGAACCCAGGGGAGTCTCAAACTCTTTGTATGCTAGGCAAGCCCTCCCCACTGAGCTCCATTCCCAGCACAATGAGATAATTTTCAAAAGCATTAAATCCTAAGAAAATAGTGATAGAAGAACCACTGCTTCTTCAGTACAGAAATGGCTTGGTATTTGATTGACCTGCCCCTCCTTTTCATGTGTTAATGAGTAGGGTTAAATGTCTGACTTGGTAGCCTGATTCTTTGGTCAGGTTCTCTGTCTTCTGTTTTCATTCATTCCCCTGTCTCATCCCTCACATACTTCAGATCCCTTCCATTAACTATCTTAACCTCATGAAGCTCACTTTTTTTTTTGATATTTTATTATTTAAAATAACCTTCATAGTGGAGATTTCCTTTCTTTTCCTTTAAAAAAAAATGTGTGTGTGTGTGTGTGTGTGTGTGTGTGTACACAAGTATGTACACAGGCATGCTACCGCACAATTGTGGAAGTCAGAGGACAAACTTGTAACACTCAGTTTTCTTCTTCTACCATGTGGGTTCTCGCGATAAAACTCAGGTCACCAGGCCTGGGGACAGGTGCCTTTCCCTGCTGAGCCATCTGGGCAGCTACCTGAGTTTTCCTTTCCTTGGTGATAACTGAACATCCCATTCTTTTTTCTTAGTTCATAACTCCTAATAATAGGAGATACATTTTAAGTTGAAGCTATAATGCCTTCTTGTATAGTAATAAAACTTACTGAAAACTAGGAAAAATTAATTACTTGAAACAGTTTATGCTTTGGAAAACTCAAAGTTCTGGTTTTAATGAGTTATCTAGGTAAGATAACTTTAAATTAGAAATACAGTGGGAATTGGAGAAGATGGGTACACAGAAATGTGCATAAAATGCACAGCAACTGTCACCAGATGTCAAGGGGGAAATGCCTTTACTACATAGAATACACTAATTATATACACACTAAAATAGTTCTCTGTGCCTGGTAGACATCTTAAACTCCCGCCTCGGAGAAAAGGTGAGAGAGCTTAGACCTTTCTTCCTGGGTGTTGGGAAGAGGCCTGCTCTGGTCAGCCTAGAAGGAATGGTTTGGAATCCTGCATGGAGCAGACTCCTAAGTCCTGAATGGAATCCTAGGAATGGGCGCAGATGCCAGGCTTACCTTTGGGAAGTGTAACGCTGGTTTAGGAGAGAGACCGAAGAGAGTACAGGGTAATGACTTGCCCATCTTCAAGATTAAAAGTCTTTAAATGCCTTACTTACAGGTTAATGTTACAGAAACACTGGTATTCAGCACTAAGTTTGTGCCAAAGACTTGCTGAATATGTGCTTTTTGATTTACTGGCTGCTGTTTCTCAGCTTTCTCCTTCTTGCATTGTCTTACATTGGAAGAAGTCCATCTTTGCTGTCCTGGTTGAAACTGGACTTTGACACATGTCATAGAAATGGATAATGCTAGTTGTCGGATAGTCTACTGAAATTCAACTTGAGTGCTTCTTATTTGGTACAGTGATGAAAGATCACCTCAGAAAATTATGTAGAGAGAGGTAGGTCGCTACTACTAGGGGACTCAAAAGATACAGAAAGAAGAGAAAGTATAGGGATGTTGAAGACTCATATAGCTCATGGAGCAATTTTGCCTGTTTGTTAGTTCTTCAGTGGTAGCTTGGTACATGTTTTGGGTATAATTGACTTTGCTATTTGCACTCTTTGAGAAGGATTAGGAGGTATGGCTTTGTTGGAGTAGGTGTGGCCTTGGAGGAAGTGTGTTGCTACTGGGGGTTGGACTTTGAACTTTTAAAAGCCCACACCAGGACCAGGCATGCATGCTTGCTCCGTCTCTCCCTCTCCCTCTCTCCCTCTCCTCCCTTTCCCTCTCCCTCCCCCTCCTTCCCTCCCTCTCTCCCCCTCTCTCTGTCTCTGCCTCTCCCTCCCTCCCCCACCCCTCTGCTTGTGGATCAGGATGGAACTCTCAGTTACTTCTCCAGCATCACTCTTGCCTGCCACCATGCTCCCTGCCGTAATGATAAATGGACTAAGCCTCTGAAACTGTAAGCAAGCCCCCAATTAAATGATCTCTTGTATAAGAGTTGCCTTGGTCATGGTGTCTCTTCACAGCAATACAGCAGTGACTAAGACAATATATGTGTACTATGTATATGCCTGGTGTTAGAGGAGGCCAGCAGAAGGTGTTTCCCTGGAACTGGAGTTAACATCTATCTGTGATGTGAACTCCATGTGGGTGCTGGGGACCAAGCTTGAGTCCTGTGGAAGATCAGCAAGTGCTCTTAACTGCTGAGCCGTCTCTCTAGCCCCCTTTGTTTTGTTTTTAATGTATTAGATCACTTTGGATTAGATTCCAAAGTGGTTTTTTTTTTTTTTTTTTTTTTTTTGGTTTTTCGAGACAGGGTTTCTCTGTGTAGCTTTGCGCCTTTTCCTGGAACTCACTTGGTAGCCCAGGCTGGCCTCGAACTCACAGAGATCCGCCTGGCTCTGCCTCCCGAGTGCTGGGATTAAAGGCGTGTGCCACCACCGCCCGGCTCAAAGTTTTGATTTGTTTGTTTTGATTTTATAATGAATAGACTCATTCTACCTGTTAACTGCTTTTTCAGAATTTAAAAAAAAAAAAAAAAAAAAATCTTGCCGGGCGGTGGTGGCGCACGCCTTTAATCCCAGCACTCGGGAGGCAGAGCCAGGCGGATCTCTGTGAGTTCGAGGCCAGCCTGGTCTCCAAAGCGAGTTCCAGGAAAGGCGCAAAGCTACACAGAGAAACCCTGTCTTGAAAAAAACCAAAAAAAAAAAAAAAAAAAAATCTTGTGTGTGTATGTGTCTGCATGCACAAGGGCATAGCGTACACGAAAAGGTTAGAGGACAACTTTGAGGAGTTGGTTTTCTCTTTCCACCATGTGGACTTGAAGATCTAAATCAGATCATTAGGCAAGTACCTTCATCTGATGAGACATCTCACCAGTCCCTCATAATAAAATTTTAGTGCTGCTAAAACTATGGGAGGAAATCTGGATTTTGTAATTTCAATGTTCTTTATTTTTTGCTTAAGTATATTTTCACCTGGAAACATGAATAATGGTTTTCAAAATAAGCTACTTGAAGATAAGCTTGAAAGCCTTTCTTGAGCAATACCAACAAGTGAAGCAAGTTCTGTGACAGCAAAATTACTGACTCCATGGTAGTTTTGTTATTAAGTGTACTGGGGCCTTGGGTATGGTGAGCAAATGACTACTGAGCTATAATTTATCTTCAGCCCTTTTGAATTTTTTTCCCCCATTTTGACAAGGTTTCTAGAAGTTGTCTGGGTTGACCTTGAACTCTCTCTGCAGCTTAGGTTGGCCTTGGATTTGGTAGTAGCTGGGATTGTAGGTCTGTGTCATTAGTTCCAGTCATCAGTGTTGTTTTATTTTTGAGGCTCCCTACACTAAACAAGTGCAGCAGTAAGGACAATGTGTGACTCTGTGCAACACCAGTTACAACTGGTGTAAGGATAGACGTCATGAACACCTCCATGTGGAAGGTGTGCTTTATGCTTATTTAAAATACAGACAGCACAGTTCTTTAGTTTGGTTTTTGGTACTGGAGAGTGAATCTAGGGCCGGACTCAATTATTGCAGAAGCCCCTCAACACTCCTTGCAACTTCTGGAGAGCCTGAGGTGGGAGGGTCATTGGAGCCCAGGAGGGTAGGTCAGCCTGGGTCTAGTTATAAAGACAAAACCCTAGTTAACACTCATGTATTTTGACAGATAAAAGCAAGTAATGCAAGCTGTGAAGAAGATTTTGTAATTGAAAAGAAAGCCACACATCTTGATTGCGAGCAGGCAGTTCAAGAAAAATCTCCCGCATATACAAAATGTTGGAGGCTTATCTATTTGGAAGGCATCTTCTAAGGGGAAGTTGGTATTGCAGAATGTGAGAGATTGTCTCAAAGACAAACAAAACCTAAAGCAGGTGGATGCCATCTGGGGGTTTAAGGTTGCCCTCTAGCATGCACACACACATACACATACACACAGATGGGATGTCTTTTTGTAAATGTAGCACAATCACATACCTAGAACAGGGGTGACAGCAGGAGGTGACATCGAACTTACTCTGAACTCTTGGGTGTTTCCAGGATTACTATCCATGTCTGAGAATCTCATGAGAATGGGGAGTGCACTTAACCCCTCATTTCTTTGTTTGGGATCAGTACAGTAGTAAATTGTCTTCAAATCACACAATGTAAAACTCCCAAGTTGGGTCTGGTGTGAAGATCTAATACTCGGCCTACTTAGCAGGCCAATGCAGGAAGATCAGCCCAGCAATCTAGTGACCTGCCCCAAAGTGAAAAGCATTAAGGATATAGCCATGTGATAGAGTGCTTGTCTAGTGTTCATGCCCACCTCCTCACCCTCCCAACACAAATAAACAAGCACTGAAATAAAAGAAGTATTCTCTTCAGCTAATTTGTAGTGGAATAGGAGGAAGTATGCTTGAATGTTGGCTTAACTAAGGAGAGCCTGGATGAGTTTTCAACTCAGGGTTAGATGACTTATTTTAGCAGAATACCAGGAGAGGGAGGCTGTTGTTGTTTTGTCTTTAATTGAAAACCCTGATGAGGTGATGAATAGCTGCATGTTCTCATGATGTATCTCTTTCAGATTCTTCTTGTTGAGCAGGTAGTTTTTAAGGCCTTAGTACTCACTGGCCACATGACCAAGTGGTCACTGTGCGCATGAACAGTTGAAATTGACTGAGTAGGACTGTGGAGACTATGAGTTGAAGTAGAATTCATTGCCTCAGTCATGACATACTAATCTTAGCCAAAGCAGTTCTCATGCACAAGCCTCGGAAAGGGAAAGGAACAAGGGACCGTGATCATACACCTGCTGGGAACATTTTGGTATGAATTTGGGGGCACTACTGGCTTGATGTCATCATATTAGAGGTATTGTGAAATTGATGGGCAGCATTTATTTACTTCATTTGGACTGGAAAACTAGTACTGTCCCCCTACAGACAATGAAAGAGGCTCAGCAGTGAAGAGATCTGTTAGTGAGCTGTGGGGTGAGGATTTCAAGTACCATAAACACTTCTGTGTTTGCCTCAAAATACTCTTGTAGTATTTCTATAGTTCAGCAGGCATCTAAAATGCTTAAAATCAGAAACTTTTTGAGGACTAGTTCAATGTGCCAAATTCCACACTGAATTTCGTGTGACTTGTCACTGTCAAAACACTGGCACACTGATAATGCTATATGAAATTACCTTCATTTTAGCCTATGTTTTGTAAAGTGTGTGCAGAACTTAGATAAGTTGGTGTTAGATTTGAATCCCACATCCAAGATATCTTATATGTGCCTATGACATTGCAAAGTCTGAGAGAAAAAAAAAACACTTCTGGTTCTGAGCATTTGGATAAGGAATCCTCAACCTGTAATCCATACCTTGTTAGGTCCTATAAGGTCTGTTTATTTCCTATGTTATTCTTTAAAAAATAGTCCCAGTTGCTATTTACTAAATCGATTTCCTGACCTATATAGTAATAATGGATTATAGCTCTCAATTTGAATGTGTATGCGATAGGTGGATGGTCATAATAAAATATAATTCCATTTCTTATATTAAAGGAAAATGCTTAGCAATAAAATACATAACATTACTGGTCTATATCATTGGAGTGTAGATGTAATTCTAAACGGTCTTATTAAATAAGAAACAGAGCCAAATGCAGAGTTAAAAGCCCAGAGATCAGAGAGCAGTAGCCAAGAGCTAAGACCATCTTCTTACCACTGCTGTCCTTCCCCTGAGAAAGAGACCTACTTCCTGTGTGTCTGTATTTTTATTGCCTTTCTGTTCTGCCTTCTCATTGGCTCTAAACCCAACCACATGGCTTCTTCGTCACTGCCTGTCTATACAGACCTCCAGGTTCTATGGTTGGTACATGGATTAAAGGTGTGTGTCACCATGCTGGCTGTGTCCTTGAACACACAGTCTCTGCCTGCCATGTGATCAGATTAAGGGCGTGTGCTACCACTGCCAGACTTCTGCTTAATGGCTATAACCTCTGATCCCCAGGTAACTTTATTTATTAACATACAAATAAAATCACATTTCAGCACAAATAAAATATCACCATATTTCTCCCTTCTATTCTAATAAAAGGAAAAAGTTATAACTAATATAGGAAAAACTATATACAATAAGTACAATAACTATATATAATATATACAAGCAATAAATACCTAAACAATGTCTAGTTCATTTGCATTTGACAAATTCAGAGAAAATAATTCCATTATTTATCCTATTTTGGTAAGTCCAAAATGTACCTGATTCATTTTTATCCTAATTTATATATTACTAACAGAACTATCTTATAATGTCTTTCAAATTTATACACTTACACCTCTTTAGTGAGTTTCTTTTCTGAAATTCTTAACAAGGAAAACTATAACTATCTAATCTTTAATTATAACTATCTAATCTTCAACTCCCTCAGAGACCTAAGAAGGAAATAATACTACCTAAAAAAATAAAAACAGGAAGTGCACGCAAGCGGCTTCCAAAAAAGGTGTGAGTTGACAAAAACAGCCAGCTGCCTGGACAGTCACCCAAGGTTTCTCCACAGCGTTGGGGCATCTTTAGCCTATAGGCTTAGCGTATCTGACAGACTCAGTTGTTAAGTAGAATGTACACAAGGCCAACAGTTCGACCTCACATTTGATGAGTGTAGTCCATGTACCAGAAACACCTGAATTCCACTAGTTATCCTGTCATGATTCAGGATTTTAAATTCTGGAAATTGTTGATGTTTTTTGAATTCAGCTGTCCATTCTTGGGTTGTGTGTGTAGCTTCATCTCAGCATCCCGTTCTTCTCCGCATCCCTCTATTAAATGCCAGTCTACTGTTGAGAGGTTAGACTCTGTCACCTTAGTTACTCTTTTAAGAATAACTGTTTCAGCTGCTGTTCCACTGCACATCAGAAGCCATCGGTCTACTGCCAATTCAGCTGCCTTTGAAGAAAGAGGCACTGTACCTTTTCCGGATTGTAAAGGGATGGTGCCATATTGTCCTGACCTCAGAAGATGCCTTTTGTTAAAGCCACAACCACACTTGTATTGGCAAGAATCAGTAGTCCTTTGTTTCATGTCCTGTCTGTCCATTTTGTCCTGTTTGTCAGTAGTCGATTCGAGGATACTTTGTTGTCCAGTGGAGAACTTTTGCCACAATGAAAGTTAACTCCATATGCAGTTTCTTCACTGCCCATATTTTCTCTGAAGTAGATTGCTACTGCCAGGAGCCAACATGTCTCATAGTCAAAAAAAAATTTCTAAGTTATTAAAACATATTAAATGCCATATTCTGTAGATCTCTGAAGGGTTTGAAGATACTAAAATATATCTGCTTGATCTTGAAAACATACCTAATATGACTACAAGTTCGATTGTAATGTCTAACTACTAACTTTTGTTTCTTTATATCCTAATACTTGGTAATAATAACATTCAAGGATCAGCAAATTTGACTACATTGTTAAATGAATGGTATAAGTACAATATTTTGAACAAGATTAGAAATATACGTATGGCATTTTCTAACAATATCAATCCAAATATATATAATTTGTATACAATATACAAAAATCCAATCCAATGTAAAGTATTTAAAACTAGTAATTGTCTTTTAAAAGTAGATTTAATAATCTTTTTTATCTATATTGTATCTATATCTTCTCTTTATTTTTCCAAGTAGATTCAATAATCTACCCTCTATTCTATCATTTCTATATATCCTGTTTTTTGGCTTTTTTTAAAAACAAGAACCTTAAATCTAATCTCCTTTGCTTAGCCCTTTTCCTAACCCTTAACAACAACTTGTAACCAACTCTCCTAAACAATGAAAATTATCCCAGACCCAAAATCCATTAAAAGACCAAAAAAACCACCCACCCCACACCACCTCTTTGGGAATGTGGGTGTTGCATTCTTAAAATTGCTTCCTGCTGGATATGGGTGAAGGTATTTTTATTCTGAAAAGAAAAATTATGGGTTAATTATCAAATTCTAGGAAAGGTAGCTATATCCTTTGTTGTCCAGTCTGTGCATAATGCCAAAGTTGAGGGCTTATCTCAAGTCCTTATTCAAGTAGTCTTTGAAACTGGATAATCTCAGCTAGCCATCTCACAATTGCTCTGAGCAGTTTATAGTCCAAAGCTGATCTGTAGATGATGTTTGTCAGCTTAGTGGTATTATTATTGTCCATGTGGAATTGTTGTTGTTGCGTGGCCTCATCTTCTTCCCGGAGACTTCAGTTGATGTTAGGCCTTTTCCTGCAGAAAACTGTTAAGAAACTTGAACACAAAGACATGTATAGGCAGCTAATTGAAGCCTTTTTTCTAGAATTAGTTAGTACTCTATATGACCATTAATATCTTAACAAACTTTAAAAATATATATATATAAATCTTGTAAATTTTGATATAAAATTTATACTTTAAGAAAAGTTTAAAGAATCAGAATAGAATCAAAGAATTGAGATTAGTAGTAATAGAATAGTCCCTTAATTTTTTTGTTTTTGTTTTTTGCTTTTTCTCCTGTCCCATATCAGAAGATGGCTTTTTCTTCTGGAATGATACAGGGAGTTTGCATTTTCTTTTTAACAACATGCTTGGGTTTAAAGAAAGAGAGAGCCATTCTCCAACTCCAAAGCCAGCTTTAATTTTTAATTGAACTGGGACTACAAGAAGACCATTTGTGTTAAATGTTTTTTAGAGAATACCAGAAACAAACATTTAGGAAGACTTATGAAATTTTATAGATGGTATACCAATAGGCCATTTTTCTCTTTTTCTTGGGACATTTTTTCTAGATGATTTGTCCTTTTTCTTCAGATGTCTCTTTTGTCCAGTGTTCTTCAGATTCCTTAGCCTTATTTCTCCTAAAAGACAAGAGCAAAAACCTTTCCCCAAGACTAACTTTGGGGAGGTTCCCTTTTGGCAAGTTATATCTGATTAAATGAAAAGGCATGTGTTAATGGTATAAGTTAGTTTAAATTGGATGGTCACGCTGGTTAATGAACTATCACCTCTTCTAATTAAGAGGTCTCTCTTGTTCAAATTGAACCCTTATCAATTTTGATGGTATCCACAGCTTACCTTCGCCTGTAGAAAAAAAAGCAAAACCTCATCCCCAACGTAACACATATCCTGGTTTCCATTCTGAGGTCAGCACATCCTTAAAGTATATAGGCTGCTTTAATTCTGTAGTTTTTTCTATTATCCAATGTCTCTCTGCAGCTGTTGTTCCTTTCTCATTGACATTGAGAAAATTCAAAGTTAATAGAGCATTATGCAGTCTATTTCTGGGTTTTTTTGTTACCCTTTTCTGTTTATTTAGCATATCCTTTAGAGTTCTGTTTGATATTTCTATAACTGCTTGGCCTACATGTAGGATTATGTGGTATACCTGTAATATGCTTTATATTGTAATAAGCAAAAAACTTTCATTTTAACAGACATGCACTGGAGCATTGTCAGTTTTAATTTGTGCAGGTATACCCATGATGGCCATAACTTCTAGCAAATGAGTGATTATAGAATCAGCTTTTTCAGAACTCAAAGCAGTTGCCCATTGAAATCCTGAATAAGTGTTAATGGTATGGTGCACATATTTCAATTTTCCAAATTCTGCACAGTGAAACACGTCCATCTGCCAGATTTCATTCCTCTGAGTACCCTTTGGGTTATATCCTGCTGGTAATGGTGTCTGATTGTAAAAGGAACAAGTAGGACATTTCCTTACAATTTCCTTGGCTTGTTGCCAGGTTATGGAAAAATCCTTTTTTAAACCTTTACTATTGACATGATGTTTCTTATGAAATTCTGAGGCCTCCAGCACATTTGCTATCAATAATTTATCAATCTCATCATTACTTTGTGCTAGAGGGCCTGGCAGACCGGTATGGGATCGGATGTGAGTTATATTAAAGGATGATTCCTATTCCTGATTTATATCTTGTAATTGAATCAATAGTGAAGTTAATTCTGAATCATCAGGGATAAATTTCTGCAGTCTCAATATATAATACCACTCTTTCAGCATACTGAGAGTCAGTAACTATGTTGAGAGGTTCTGAAAAATCCATTAATACCAGCAGAAAAGCATACAATTCCAATTTTTGAACTGAATTATAAGGACTTTGAACCACTTAAATTTTCTGATTTGTAACCTGCCTTTCCTTGTTTGTTTGTATCTGTATAAAAATAAAATGTACAAACTCCAGATATGGGTGTTTCCCGAACAGTTCGAGGCAAAATCCAATCAGCTCTCTTTATAAGATCAATTCTATCACTGGGATATTTGCTGTTAATCTCTCCCAAAAAAATTACTGCAAGCCCTTTGCCAAGGTTCACTTACTGCCTATAATTTTTCAATGTCCTTAGTTAAAGGTACGACAATTTCTACTGGGTCTATTCCTGCTAATTGATGACGTCTCAATTTTTCTTTCAAAATCAAGTCAGAGATTTTTTTTTCCACATAAGTTTTTAATTTTTTATTCTGTTTATTTAGTAAAAATATCCATTCCAATATAATATCTTCCCTCTGTATTAAAATTCCTATAGGAGAATGCCTAGAGTGTAAAATAACCAAAATGCAATCCAGCTTTGGATCGGTACGATCCATGTGTCCTTCATGTACTTTCTTTTCTACCAAGGCCAATTCTTTCTCAGCTTCAGGTGATAATTCTCTTGGATTATTTAAGTCCTTGCCACCTTTTAAGGTTTTGAACAAATTATTCAGTTCATCATTTTTTACCCCAACAATAGTTCGTAGATGAGAAATGTCTCCAAATAATCTTTGAAAGTCATTAAGAGTCCGTAATTGATCTCCCCTAATTTGTACCTTTTGGGGTCTAATTTTTTGTAGACCTGTTTTATATCCTAAATAATTAATAGAATCTCCTCTTTGTATCTTTTCAGGAGCAATTTGTAATCCCCAGCAAGGCAAAATTTTCTTTACTTCTTCAAACATTCTTTCTAAAGTATCTGCATTTGAGTCAGCTAGTAAAATATCATCCATATAATGATAAATTGTAGATTTAGGAAATTTTTTATGTATCACTTCCAATGGCTGTTGTACAAAATATTGGCACAGGGTTAGGCTATTTAACATTCCCTATGGGAGGACCCTCCATTGATATCTCTTAACCAGTTGAGAATTATTATAAGTAGGCAAATCTTTCTCTGTCTTTTTCTTGTAAGGGTATTGAAAAGAAACAGTCTTTTAAATCAATAACTATAAGAGGCCACTCTTTTGGTAACAGAGTAGGCAAAGGAATTCCAGATTGTAGAGAGCCCATTGGCTGAATTACTTTGTTAATTGCTCTAAGGTCTGTTACCATTCTCAATTTACCAGATTTCTTTTTGATAACAAATACAGGAGAATTCCAAGGACTGGTTGATTCTTTGATATGCTGAGTATTTAACTGCTCTTCTACCAGCTCTTCTAAAGCCTGGAATTCCTCTGTTGTTAAAGGCCATTGCTGAACCCATACAGGCTCGTCTGTTAACCATTTTAAAGTTAGAGCTGTTGGTGTCTTTGGAAGATCATCAGTTGTTTTGCCCTGTTCTTGTACAATCTGGATGGCTGGTGACCACTCATTAGAATAATACCTTCTAATATTTCTCTCAGAAACGTGTTAGTTTATGATTTGTTTCTGAGGTTGGAGGGATGTTAATCTGAGTATTCCATTCTTGTAACAGATCTCGACTCCATAAATTCATAGCTATGCTAGCCACATAATGGTTTTAATTTTCCTCTCTGTCCTTCTGGACCTATACATTTGAGCCATCTTGCACTCTGTTTCACTTGAGATAATGTTCTAATTCCTAACAGTTGAACGTTTACCTCCTGGAGAGGCCAAGTTGGATGCCAAAATTCTGGTGCAATTATGGTCACATCAGCACCTGTGTCTACCAGACCAGACAACAAAACATCATTTATTCTTATTGTTAATTTTGGTCTTTGTTCATTTATAGAAGTTTGCCAAAAAATTTTCTTTATGTTTTCTCCTGAATTTCCTGTTCTCTCTGTCTCAGCTGTTTCATCATCCTGAGCAGCCTGATTTGTTTCATTAGGCATTTGGTTATTTAATTGCTCTGAGTAGGGGTTTCCTCTAAGACTGCAGGAAAGGTCTGAACTGCATTTGCTGTGGGGGCCTGCCTGAGGCCCCTCTGGGAGTTTCCTGACCGAGGCAAAGGATTACCTTGCCTATCCCTTGTTGATCTACATTCGTTGGTCCAATGTTTACCCTTACCACACCTGCATACTCCAGAAGGAAGGGGCATTCTGTTGCCATTGTTCCTTGAAGAAACATTGTTTCTAGGAATGCCCTATTTATAGTCCCTTTTCAAATGACCTTGCTTTTCACATACAGAACATCTGATATTCCTCAAACCTCTTGAAATTGCACCTCCTATCCACGAGACATCATGGCCACGAGACTCAACATTAAAAGTGCCTCTAATCCAGTCTTCCAAGGGTGCAGATCTTGCCTTTAATGACCTGATTATTCTCTTGCATGCTGCATTCGCTTTCTCAAAAGCCAAAGATTTGATTATTATCTGGCTAGCTTCTGAATTCGGGACCATTCTATTTACTGCTGAAGTCAGTCTTTGTAAGAAATCCATGAAGAATTCTTTTGGGCCCTGTATAACTTTTGTGAATGACTCAGTTTTCTTTCCTGCTTCCTCGATTTTGTCCCATGCATTTAAGGCTGCCATTCGACATAGAATTAGGGTTTGGTTATCATATAAACATTGTCTTTGTATTTCAGCATATTGGCCTTCTCCAACAAGCTGATCCTGGGAGATTTGCACACCTTGAGCCCTCCATTGATTTTTCTATGGTTTTAGCCTCATCTCTGAACCACATGTGCCACTGCCACTGTGCCCTGTGTTCCAGGACAGCATTTACCAACTCTCTCCAGTCCTGTGGAATAATCTTATTACAAGTTGACCAGGAGTTTAACATTTGCTTTACAAATGGGGAATGCATGCCATAAGATACTGTTGCCTCTTTAAACCTTCTTAAATCTAACATTTCAATTGGAGTCCAATTATTTTGTGCATTCACTTGACCAGGTAGCTGCTGTACTGTTACCGGATAAATTAAGTTTGTTTGTTTGAAAAACAGGCTTTCTTTCTGTAACCTTATAATCCAATCCTGAAATAATTTCACCCTTAAATTCTTCTGTCTTGAGTCTGAATCTCTCTATAATTCATTTTAACAGGTTTTTCTAAAGCTTTTATCCTGGCACTTAAATTGACTATTTTTTTTAAATAGTAAAATAAGAATAAGGAAAGTAATAATATGCATAATTGGTGTAATGTACATCCCATCACCATTAATCTTTTCATATAATTGTTCCATTTTCAGACTACCTAAAGTTTTATCAAACAAAGACCAATTTTCTTCTAATGTACAAATAATACCCATTTTTTTAAATGTGGAAAAATTTTTCTCTTTTAAGTAGTTTTTCCTTTTAAAATATCTGATATCTTAGTTGACTTACCAAGTCTGCGTAGAACAGTAGAAATCTGAGGGAATTTCTAAACAACTACCTAGTGTGTTTGGAGAGAGAGAGAGAGGAGAGGGAGAGACCCCTCTTAAGCCGATTCGGGCCTGAGTTGTTCGTAGCACCAGCTTTTTTAAGCCTGAGCTGTTTGAGTTGGCAATCTGGCTGCAAGTAGCTCCAGCTGCGGGTAACCTCTTGTAGCTACGGTGGAATGCAGCTCTGACCGGGTCCTCTGATAGGGCCTGGGGCCTGGGGCCGGGGCCTGAGCCAAGCCAGGCGGAGCCAGGGAGCCGGGTGCAACCGGGCCAAGCCGCGTGGTTTTTTAAGAATTCTTGCCTTGTGGGTGCCAAATGTAGATGTAATTCTAAACGGTCTTATTAAATAAAAGAAACAGAGCCAAATGCAGAGTTAAAAGCCCAGAGATCAGAGAGCAGTAGCCAAGAGCTAAGACCACCTTCTGTCACTGGAGTCTTCTCTCTGCTGAGAAAGAAAAAGAACAATTAAAAAAATAAATAAAAAAAATAAACTTCGATATGAATTAAGTAATTTTTAATGCTTTATAGATATTTAGACTTAATAGAGATATTCTTCTAATAATCATTCTGCTACCAGTTCTAAGAGAACAAATATTATTTACTAATTGTAGGTGTTCCTATGAGCAAATAACATACTTTGTGATATCTGAGATTTTCCATAGTTGAAAATATATGTTTGAGAGAATGATTGTGTAAATGTTCTACAGTCAGAAGAAGAAGAACAATCAAAAATAGAAGGCTGCTGGATTCATTTTGTAAACATAGCTTTCAGAGTGGTAGGAGCAGGACAGAACTGTGAAGCTCAAAATACATATTTATTTGCTCTTGACCTCCCTCAGGATTGTGGGTCATGGTCTTCTTTCTTAACTTTCTAATACCATCAGTTTTATAGTTTGTACAGCTTGTTTGAATAACTCTATTTCTCCCAATTTTTAAATGATTTATTTTTATTTTCTGTGTATGAGTATTTGCCCACATGTGTATCATGTGAGTGCTAGGTGGCAGTGGCCAGAAGAAAGTGTTGAATCCCCTGAAACAGGAGTTAAAAATGGTTGAGTCAACATGTGGGTGCATGTCTTCTGAAGAGTATCCTCAGAGAGTCAATTGTGTTCTCACAGTATTTAGAGTACTTAACTAACCAGTATTCCTAGAACATCTCTATTGTGCCGGGTACTGTTGGGTGTTGAAGAGTGAACTGTCAACCAGGCACCAACTCCACCCATAGAACCATGGGCCTGTGGATCAGTGGTTTTGCTTTCATGAAACCTCTGTTTACAGACAATCATTATACATACATGTGTCAAATTGATGGGATTTAGAGTTACTATAGAAACAAATCTCTGGGCACATCTATGAGGAATTATCTAGGGTAGTTTGGGGTGGGCAGTACCATTCCTCTAGCTAGAATCCTGAACTCAATAAAAAGGAGAAAGCTCCCTGAGCATAGACTTTCATCAGCCTCTGCTTCCTGACTGTGAATGTAGTGTGACCAGCTGCCTCATACTCCTGCCGCCATGCCTTCCCTTCATGAAAGACTGCACCCTTGAAAGGATAGAAAACAAAGCCTGCCTTCCTTGAGTTGCTTTGTCAGGGTGTTTTATTGCAGCAATAGAAAAAAAAATATATTTTCCATTTTTATAATAATGGGTATAAATGTAAAACCTGCTTAATAAAACATTGATTACCCAAGTAGCAATAATTATTAAGAAAGCCTAATTTCAAATTAAGTAAAGAAAATAACATTTAATATTAAATAGTAGCTTTTGTTTACTAATGTTTTCTGTCTTGTAAATACAAGTGTGTTTCACAAGTGCAGTATACAAATCAATGAACCTCTAGTTTCCTTTTTAAGGAAAGTTTTACAAATACTACATAAATAAGTTCATCATTCTAGAGTTGCCCTTGTGTTTAATGGATTATAATCATTTTCTACTAAATGCATCAGAATTAGAGGCTCATGGGTTGTAAGTAACATCTCCTACCACTCAGCTTTAGAAGGAAGAAAGCAATCATTTGTAGGGAGGGTTCCTACTATGTCCTAGCTATATTTTTACCTATAGTGTCTTATTTAATCTTGATATCGGTTCTGAGAATTTGTTTCATTTCCCTCCCTGACTTTCTTAAGGTGAAACTTGTTTGTATTTATGACATACAGCATAGCTATTCTTTGCTGGTAGTAGCGTTGGAACCCAGGGCCTTATGCATGCTAGATCCTAGCCCTTACTACTGAGATATTATACTTCTGATCCCCTAAATGCTATTAAATGATGAAGTCAAACTCTAAATGATATCAATAGCCTCGCATATTTATCCTTTTGTAAGAACTTTCAGGATGTCCCCTTGGCATTTCTCTTTTTTCTTTTTTTTCCAGCATGTATCCAGTGTACAGTATGTTATTAACGACAGTCACTATGCTGTACAGTAGCTCTCCAGAGCTTATTCATCTGATAAAACTAACTGAATCCATTAAACAGTGCCCCCCATCCTTCCCATGCCCCATGTTTAATTTTTAAGGATTACTTTAACATGAGTGAACACAATTAAAACTGTCAGTGTGGAAGTACCCAACTGTTAACTTCTAGGTGAATCTGCTAGTCACAGTTAACATTTTGCCATGTTTGTCTCTTCTAGGCAGCAATTGGTGTGTTTATTCAATGCCACCTGGTGGTGAGCTGAGTGGGGGGTCACAGTGTTGAGGGTTGCCAATAGGACTTGTTTAAGGCAGTGGAAGGCAGAAACACAAACATGCTGTAGCAGAATATGGTCTGTTTTGTATCTGGCTGTGAATTCATGGTCACATAAGTTCAGCCGTGAGACATGCAGAAAGGGTTGCTTATGTTTTTTAATAAGGTATGTGATTTGTTTTTGGTAATTGAGGCATGATAGTTGTCATATCTACCCATTTATTTGTAAGTTATACTTCCATTCTAGCTTCAGAATTTAACTCATATCTCATTCTAGTGTCATAGTGTAATGGGGAGTGAGAACAAGCTCTCACATCTGAGGTATTCTGGGGATCCAGCTGTGACAGCAGTATCAGAAAAGGCAGTGTCTGTTTCTGTTAGCAACGGAGTCCACCATCCTCTTCTCACAATTGTTTTGAGTGGGCTAGTTTCCATCTCCACTGGGCTTCTGGCTGGTTTCCTTGCTTCACTCTAGTAGAGCCCCTTGCCTGCACCATGAGTGTTGGGGATTGAACCCAGGGCCCTGTACAAAGCACTCTACCACTGGCTATTCATCTGGAGCAACATTTTTTAAGGTCACCAATCTCCAGACACTTACTGTAGTCGAGACTTTTTCAAAATAGATCTTGTCATTGATAGGTGTTTTCAACCTTTTTGCTGTTGCACTCATTACGTTAACTCTTCTCCTTTGGTTTGTGTTTCTGGCTTTCTGTGTCCAGTGTGACATAGAAAAGCCTGTGTCTTAGCGGCTTCCATTGTAAGCGCCAGTCCTCATCTCTGTTCTTCTTTTACACTTTGGAGATGTTATCCAGATTCATGCCTGTACTTGTACATTTCTGCTTATTTCTTGAAGTGTGGTTTTCTTTGAACTTCAGTTTTATGTTTTATTCTTTTATTTTATTTAAAATATAATCATTTTACATACCAACCACAGATCCCTCTCTCATCTCCGCTCCCCCCCCCCCCCCATCCCCTTCTCCAAAAAGGTAAGGCCTCCCATGAGGAGTCAGCAAAGCCTGGTACATTCAGTTGAGGCAGGTCCGAGCCCCTCCTACATCAAGACTGTGCAAGGTGTCCCACCACAGGTAATGGGCCCCAAAAAGCCAGCTCATGTACCAGGGACAGAGCCTGGTCCTACTGCCAGGGGGCCCCTTAAGCAGACCAAGCCACACAACTCGCTTATGCAGAGGGCCTGCTCCAGTCCTGTGAAGGCTCCACAGCTGTTGGTCTAAAGTTCATGAGTTCCCACTAGCATGGTTTGGTTGTCTCTGTAGGTTTCCCCATCATGATCTTGATGCCTCTTGTTCATAGAATCCCTCTTCCCTCTTCAGCTGGACTCCTGGAGCTCGGCCTGGTGCTTGGCTGTGGATCTCTGCATCTGCTTCCATCAATTACTGGAGGAAGGCTCTATGATGACAGGGTATTCACCAATCTGATTACCTGGGTAGGCCAGCTCAGGCACCCTCTCCATATTGCTAGTAGTCTAATCTGGGGTCATCCTTGTGGATTCCTGGGAACTTCCCTAGCACCAGGTTTCTTCCTATCCCCAGGATGTCTCCCTCTATCATGGAATCTCTTTCATTGCTCTCCCACTCCGTCTCTGTTCCAGCTTGACCATCCCATTCCCTTATATTTTCATCCCTATCCCCTACCCTGTATTGTCTCTCCCACCCCCAGTCTACTCATGGAGCTCTCATCCATTTCCCCTTCCCATGTGTCCCTCTTAGGGTCGTCCTTGTTAGCTAGCTTCTCTGGAGCTGTGGGTTGTAGTCTGGTTATCCTTTGCTTTACACCTAGTATCCACTTATGAGTGAGTACATACCATATTTGTCCTTCTGAGTCTGGGTTACCTCACTCATATTTTATTCTTTTATGCTTATTTATATTGACATTTATCAGGGGCAGGCATGCACACCATGACACCCTGTGGAGGTCAGGAGACAACTTTCAGGAATTGGGTCTCTCCTTTCATCATAAGGCACAGGTGGTCAAACTCAGGTCATCAGGCTTAGCACAAAGACCTTTACCCACTGAGCCGTCACACTGGCCAGGTTTTCTATTGTTTTTTGTTTTTTTTTTAACTACTTGGGCATTTCATTTTTGTGTTCTTTTCAAAGTTATATATGTAAAATTAAGCCCTTTTATCTCCATTCTCCAGTCAAGCTTTTTCACATAACTTACTGCCCATATGAGGTTGTTGCGGGCTTCTTTACTTTTGAGGTCTTCCAGCATAAGTGTTCGATGTAGTACCTCAGAAAGTTTCACGGAAACCCATTTATAGGTGTCTAACTGATCGTTTAGCTGGTTTAGAACTGTTGTGAAATAACACACTTTTGAGCTCCATGTTTGTTTTAATGTGTTGTTAAGTGATTGTCTGAACAGGGCACAATTGGTTGAGACCATACAGGCAGCTGTTTTTTTTATAGCTCTTACAGTATACATTTTTATTTAATTTTTGAAAGTTATGTGTATAGGTATTTTGCCTGCATGTATGTATGTGCACCACAGTTGTGCCTGGTGCCCGAGGAGGTCGGAGGAGGGTATTGGGTCCCCAGGGACTGAAGTTTCAGATGATTATGAGTCACCATATGGGTGCCAGGAATAGAACCCAGGTCCTCTGAAAGAACAGTCCGTGCTCTTAACTGCTGAGCCATCTCTCTCTCCAGCCCAATTTTTGTGTTTCTTTTTGTTGTTATTTCTTTTATTTTGTTTTTGGACCATGAGAAATGTTCATATGTAACAGACCTGTTCATCTGAGACATTTACTTCCCACTTAAAAGCTAATAAGTAGATTCTTAACTACTGTAATCTCAAAACGGCTGGGTATAAATGATACTGGCAATAACTGTCACAGAACAGTGAAAATCATTGCAGTTTCTTTTCCTTCCTTCTCTCCCTCCCTCCCTCCCTCCCTCCCTCCCTCCATCCCTCCCTCCCTCCCTCCTAAGTTCTGGGTTTAAAGGTATGCACCACTACTGCCTAGCTTTTACTTCAGTTTCTTACTAAAGAACAACACTGGAAAATGCTGTGGTCTGTTGCCAGCATTCATGGTCAGGGGATTGTCACATTGCAGACAGGTTAGTGAAAATAAAGATGTCATTTTCTTTCTTCATTCACAGTGTCCCTGAATTCATCACTGTATGAGTGAGTGTGAGAGGGTGCAGGCGTGTTCAGATGGAAGTCAGAGGATAGCTTTCAGGAGTCTGTTCTCTTCCCCGAAGTTCACCTCTGGCTTTCACAGAAGCACGTTGACACTGAGCTCCTCCGTCAGCCTGCGGCCCCTGCGGTCTACCCATGGACCCACTGAGGTCTCTCACGTCAGCTCCCCAGCCAGTGCCCTTCTTCCTCTGAAGGTGGCTATTTTTTATTTTTTATTTATCTTCCTAAAAACAAATACATTTGTACCTGTATGTTGGGGTTTGCTCCCCTCCATACACAAAAGGTCTCCCGCTTTGATCAGCTAAGGTCTGCTAAGAAATCCTTGTGTGGTCAGTACCCAGAGGCCCCCCTCATTCCTTTGCATAATTGCACAGGCCACATGGTGTGGACATAGCTAAGGGAGGTCTTCTTGTCCCCTGTTGGTGGATTTTTTTGATCAATTGCTAGTCTTTTGCAGTGACTAAACTTGAATATACAACTTCTTGTGATTTCGGTCTATGAGTTATAGATTGACTTTTTTTAAGATTTATTTTTATTTCTTTCAAGTTTTGTGTATATAGGGAGAGGTGTATGTACATGTGTGCATACAGGTTCCCTCCAAATCCAGAAAGAGACATTGTCAGATCTGGACTTGAGGTTCCAGGGAGTGGTGAGCTAGCTGCCTGACACTTGTGCTGGGAACTCTGGTCTTCTGCACGAGCCTCAGACCTTCCTGACAGCGGAGCCCTCTCTCCAGCCCCTTGCATGTGAATAGTGCTGTCGTCTGTCCTGGACTGAAGGAGAAGTTGGTGGAGGTTTGCAAGTGCTGGCTTTCGGCAGCTGGTGCCGTCTTTCCCTCCTTCCCTGTTTGTACCACCCTCACACAGCCAGCTCACCGACCGTAATTCTTTCTCTACATTGGCTTTCTCATCTGGCCTTGGTCTTCCATTGCTGTTGTGGGTAGCGAGCCATTATCTCAGTTCTCTTGTTCAGGTCTCTGTTAATTTCACTGCCTGTGTCCTCTCACTTCACAGGTTGTCAGACCAACGTTTATAAACTCAGGTTGGTGGAACCCTTTTCTGTTCACAGCTACAGATCAAAGGCCTTGTGCACACTTAGCACAAGTGTACCTTCCTGCCTCTCGCAGCTTTTTGCACACATTCTTCCCTCAGCCTTGCATGATTTACCCCGTTCACTGTACTTCCCTGTTTGTACTTCCGCTGTGGAGATACTGGTCACCCTTGCTAAAAGATACAAAGCATTTAGTTTGAAAGCCTTCTTTCTTGATCATTGTGGCCAGACAAGCCTTCCTTCCCTTCTGAACTTGTGTTGCCATTGTTATCTATGTCTTTAGTAGGGGGATAAACTATATACGTCACATGACCTGTGCATTTAGGCATATCTGTGAAATTGTCCTTTTTCCTGTTTACCTATTGTTGCAGGGCATAATCAACACCTCTGCTGGTAAGGATAACCTCTAAGTTGGTGTGCTCAGTAATCTGACTTTTAAAGCACATATATATGAAGAACTCAAATCATCTTGTGGCTGTGTTTTCATTTCTGTGAATGAACGAAACTCGACTGAAAAATTTAAAACTAACATGTTTAAGTTTGGTTGTTCCCCCATCTGTTTGTTCCACCTTGGGGGTGGATTTATTTTATTTTATTTTAGTGTATGAATGTTTTGCCTGTATGTATATCTGGTGACGAGGGGTGCCAGAAGAGGGCATCTGATCCCTTGGAACTAAAGTTAAAGATGGTTATGAGAGCCATGTGGGTGCTGAAAACCAACCTCAGGTCCTGTGGATGAGTAGCCAGTGCTCTTAACTGCTAGGGTTACCCCTCCCCCCATAGCTTTGTTTAGGTGTTATATACCTTAAACTACACTTGTTTAAATTTACAATTAAATTATCTCTAGGAAAGTCAGAGTTCTGCAGCCAAGGCTACATCCAGTTCAGAATGTTTCTATAGCCTGAAAGATTACCTGTGCCTGTTTGCGGTCATTCCCACCTTTCTGTCTAGAGATGCTCCTTCTGGGCATTTCACACAATACAAAAATTTACTTGTGTATGGTGTTTTGTGCCTAACATCCACTTGATTGATATATTTGTAGAGTTCATCCATGTTGTATCAGTACTTCATTTTTTAAAAAGCTCATGTTATGTGTATGGGTGTTTTGCCTGTATTTATGTATGTGTACCACATGTGTTCCAGTGTCCCTGGAGGCCAAAAGAGGGCATTGGATCACATGGAATTGGTATTACAGGTGGTTGTAAGTTGCCCTATGGGTGCCAAAAACCAAATATGAGTCCTCGCAAGAGCAGCAAGGACTGTTAACCACTGAACCATCTCTCCACCCCCGGTATTTAATGTTTTTAAATTATTAGTAATATTTAATAGTAGAGCTGCCTTATATTTTGCTTATCATTCACTTGTTGACCAATGGTTATTTGAGTTGTTACACTTTTTTGACTTTTTGGGCATTATAAACACTATGCCACAGACATTGATATAAACATTTTTGTGTTGATTTTTTTTTTTTAATTTGGGGGTAGATGACTTATTGGAATTGATGAACTACATGCTAAATTTGCTTTAAGCATTACTTAAATTCTGTAGATATTTGCTAACTTGGAAAGAGATAAAATAAGGCATTGCAAGTATTTCTGAGATGTCTAGGACTTGATTTGATTTTGGTTGTTCAAGAAGCAGACTTTATTTCAAAGCAGAATTTATTCTCCTTTGGACACATATTTATGTTTCTTCTCTCAGAGCCATTGACTTAAAACCTTGAAATAGCCCAAAGAGTTATAAGCTTGACTAATATCTTTTAATTAATAATCTTCATTAGGAGTTTATTAAAAATTGGTTGTGGTGGGATAAAACCTAGCATTCTACCATCGAGCCACAGTGTCAATCCTGATTTCATTTTTATGTGCTTCTTGTCAAATCGTAGTTGTTTGAATCGAAGTTCCTTCCACTTTGTGTTTAAAAGAGATCAACTTTAAGTGAGCTTTATGACCTTGAATTTCAGTACTGAAATTATGTAGCCCTGTGTAAAATAGTAAATGCTGTCTTCAATAGATGTAAAAAAAAGAATGCTAATTTTTGAATACGCAAGTTGTATTTACAACATTCCAGTTCCTTTTCTGGTGTCCTTAAGTGGATTTACAAAAATGTAAATAACTAAATTATTTTACATTCAATTAAAAATAACTAGCTAATGACTAGTCAAACAAAAGTTTTGTGTAGTTTTAGAAGTACAGTGAAAGACAAGGTTGTGCAGTTACAGCTTTCTGACCTTGCACTTGGCAGCAGCAAGTACACTTGTCAGCACACCTGCACCATGAAGCCTTTTAGCTGTCTTTTTGCATGGTTCTTTTGGGAGCACCTGCTGCTGGCAAGAGTAACTCTTGGAAACAGGCTCCTTGAGGAAGTGGAGTAAGAGGCCTCACCTTCCTAGGGAAACAACATGTGGGGGGATAGAAAATAGGTTCTAGAATTTCAAGTCTTAGGTTGAAATTCTTGCCATTCAGTAGTACTGATTTGGGCAAATATTTAATGTCTCTGAGACTGAGTTTCCATGTTTGTAAGATGTAGATAGTGCCACGCAGAGAGTATAGTTATTATAAGGATTACATTAGCCGAAGCAGCTTCTATCAGAACAGGTATGGTGATGCATACCTGCCGCTGAGGAGGCTCTTGAGTTTGTGGCAGCACGGCAAGACCCTGCCTCTGAAACAAAACAAGTGCTGTTTGGGTCAGTCTAGTGGAATACCCTGTAGCAGGAATCTTAAAAGTTCTTACTAATGAAAACAAACCTGAAGCCAGGTATTGGCGTGAACGCTGAAAGATCAGAGAAACAGAACCAACCACAGCTAACCTCACCTCGCCAATTCCTCAGCTGATCCTGTTTCCTCAGACTGGAAGCTCTGAGTCCTCATTCAAATGGATCTCAGCTGAACTGCTGCTGCTCAAAAGCCTAAAATCTTAACGGACTCTAGTTCCTGGTTTTCACACCTTTTATACCTTTCTGCTTCCTGCCATCACTTCCTGGGCTTAAAGGCGTGTATCACCATGCCTGGCTGTTTCCAGTGTGGCTTTGAACTCGGAGATCCGGATGGATCTCTGCCTCCAGAATGCTAGGATTAAAGGTGTGAGTGCCACCATTTTCTGGCCTCTGTGTTTATCTAGTGACTGTTCTGTTCTCTGACCCCAGATAAGTTTATTAAGGTGCACAATATATTGGAGAACACAATATCACATTTCCTCTTTTTTGTCTAAAATTTAAAAAAGCTTATAACTAATACAAGAAAAACTATATCCAATAAGTATATACAATATATATATATATATATATATATATATATATATATATATAGTCAAGGATTACATTAACAATGTCTAGTCCACTAACATTTGACAGATTCAGACAAAAAATTCCATAATATATATCAACAATGTCCAGTCCATTAACATTTGACAAATTCAGATAAAAAATATTCATTACTTATCCTATATAAAACAAGTAGTTTTTTTTTGTTTTGTTTTGTTTTGTTTTGTTTTTTGGAGACAGGGTTTCTCTGTATAGCTTTGTGCCTTTTCCTGGAAATCACTCTGTAGCCCAGGCTGGCCTTGAACTCACAGAAATCCACCTGCCTCTGCCTCCCAAGTGCTGGGATTAAAGGTGTGCACCACCACTGCCTGGCTAAGTAGTTCCTTTTTAATGGTAGATTCAATAATCTCCCTGTTTATCTTATTGTATCCATATTCTCATATTCTTTTTTTTTCTGAGTAGATCCAAAAATCTACCTTTTATCTTACCATTTCTATATCTTCCCTTTTTTCAGAGTAGATTCAATGATCTACCCTTTTCTATATCTTCTTTTTTCTTTTTCTTTTTAAACAAGAACCCTGTATCTAATCTCCTTTGTTTAGCTTTTTTTTTTTGACCATTAACAATTAGCAACTTGTAACCAACCATCATAAATAATAGCATTTATCCATAAGCCATTGAATGACCAAAAAACACCCACCCCACTTCTTGGGAATGTGGGTGTCATTTTCTTTAAATTACTTCCTGCTTTCTGGGGGCAAAGACATCTTTAGGGGATCCTGAAAAGAAAAATTTTGGGTTAATTGTCAAGTCCTGGGAGAAGTAGCTGTATCATTTGTTGTCCAGTCTCTGCATAATGGGAAAATGTAGGACTTGTCTCAAGTCCTTGCTCGAGTTGTCTGTGAATCTGGATCATCTCAGCTAGCCATTTCAAAATTGTCCTGAGCAGTTTGTAGTCCAAAGCTGATCTTTCCTTGGTGTTAATCAGCTTAATGGCTTTACCATAGTTCGTGTGGAATCATCTTTGTGAGGTCCCATTATCCTTTTGAAGATTTCAAAGTTGCTGTTAGGCGCGTGGTCATGGTTCCCTGCAGAATTTTTTTTTTTTCCTCCTCTGTGGTTTGGAGCGATCACAGTCTGATAAATGTCTGTCTCTCGGAACCACAAACATTCTTCCCTAGAAGAGAATGTCTTCACAGCAATTTCTCCCCACCACTTGCCTCGCCAAACTTCTCCAAATTGACCTTTGCTGATGCTCTCTTGTAACATGATGGTCCTGGTGATTGTTCTCTGAACAAGCAGCAGTAAACCCTTCATCCCAGGTAGCAGCATCACGGCAGTCACCAACAGGATGAGAAGCAGCCAGCAACTCAGAGCCCCAGCCACTGCCTCTATGGTTCCACTGCCACCGTTTGTGGCTCTATCCCAGCCGAAGCTTCTCCTTAGCAAGCCTCCTAGGCTGGCCTCAAACTCGGGATCCTCCTGCCTCTGCCTCCTTCAATAAGTCCTACTGGCGTGTCCCACCACAACTGGCAACGTGTAGCTTGTGTCTGAGCTGGGGCCCACAAGGACACAGGCAAGTAGCTTTTTCTCAAATTTGTACCACGAACGTAGGTGCCAGAAGTAGCATAAAATATTAGAAGGTCTTGTTAATAAAAACAAACCGGGAGCCAGGTATTTGGGTGAACGCTGAAAGATCAGAGAAACGGAACCAGCCACAGCTAACCACACCTCGCCAAGTTCTCAGCTGATCCTGTTTCCTCAGACTGGAAGCCTCTGTGTCCTCATCTGAATGGATCTCAGCTGAACTGCTGCTTAAAAGCCTAAAATCTTAACGGACTCTAGTTCCTGGTTTTCACACATTTTATACCTTTCTGCTTCCTGCCATCACTTTCTGGGATTAAAGGTGTGTGTCACCATGTCTGGCTGTTTCCAGTGTGGCTTTGAACTCAGAGATCTGGATGGATCTCTGCCTCCAGAATGCTAGGATTAAAGATGTGTATGCCACTATTTTCTGGCTCCTGTGTCTATCTAGTGTCTGTTCTGTTCTCTGACCCCAGATAAGTTTATTAAGGTGCACAATATATTGGGAAACACAATATCACCACAATACCCTTTAGTGAATATTAGTTCCTTTTCTTCTGTGCTTGATAAACAGACGTGGGACAGTTCTACATGATGGAATGGTCTGAGTGGTTAGGGAGAGGGATCATCAAAAGCAGGCTGTAGAAAATCATTAGGATTAAGTCATTTAACAAAATGTGTATGTCGTTCCATAGAGATTTCCTGGAGCAGCAGTGTGGAAAATTGATTAGAAGGGCAAGATTGGTGACAATGAGAGCAGTGAGGATCCTTAATGACCCAGGTGGAGATAATGTCCAGTCTCTAGTAGCCCTGGGTATAAAGAGACTTACTGGATTTAAGAGATAATGGCAAAGTAAAATAATAAAACTGACTTTATGTTGGGATAAGAACAAGAGGAATCAAAGCCACTTACTTCTCTTACCAGAGTGGGAAATAAAGAAATGATATTTGTTTGAAGGTGGAGAGATGAGTCATGAGACTAGACTTGGACTGTAAAAGAAACCCTTTTCAGAGGGCCCAGGGAGAAAATGAAGAAGGGTATGATATGTAAGTAGTTTAAGGAAAAACTGGTGCTCTCCTTGTTTTCAGTTGGGTAACAGAGCCTTCCTTTAAATAAGGGGGGAAGTCAGGTAGAAGACCCATCAGAAAGAAGGAAGGAAAGGCTGCGTAGGAGGTTTCAGATGGGATTTTTACAGTGAAGTTTCCTGGGTTTTTGTTTGTGTCCTAAGACTGGGAGACTTAAGTATAATGGTGACCAACTAATTGGCAGAGGAGTTTCAAGGCAGGCCAGCATTCAGGCTGTGGCTGAAGTATTGCTGGTTGCTTTGAGCCCAAGTACACAGAGAACTATCAGCAAAAAAAAAAAAAAAAAAAAAAAGAAGTAGAGTAGTTGGAAGTTTTCCTGGGTTCCGTCCAGCCAGTGGTCAGGACAAATCTCTCCCACTCTCGTCCCCCAAGTAAACATACAGAGGCTTATATTATAACTGCTCGGCCATTAGCTCAGGCTTATTACTGACTAGCTCTTACATTTAAATTAACCCATAATTCTTATCTGTGTTTAGCCATTTGGCTTGGTACCTTTTCTCAGTTCTGCTTTGACATTTTGCTTCTTCTGTATCTGGCTGGCGACTCCTGACTCACCCCTTCCTCTTCCCAGAATTCTCCTCATCTCTCATCTCGCCTATAGTTCCTGCCTGGTTACTGGCCAATCAGTGTTTTATTAAACCAGTGTACAAAAACATTATCCCACATCAATAGAGTGCAAATGTTTGGAATTTTTGTAGTTTTTGTCAGAAAAGAAATGAAGGTAAAGTAGAGACCAAGGGGAAATGTGGTTGTTGAAGAGATTAGAGTATTAAAAGTAAGCTAAGAACGTTACATGGCACAGTAGGAAAAATACTTTGAAGGCATAAGAATTAGCCAGATACCATCCATCACAGGCTCAAGGGTGTGAAGGAGTGAATTTGGTTGGCTTTCCCTTGAGAAGAATACTTATGGGGATACCCTGCTCCCACAGGGACACCTTAGAATTTGTCTCACTATGCTTAACTGTCTAGTACTCAAAAGGCCAATGTGATTTTTATCCTAAAGGCCTCAGTCTATTGCTTGAGCTGACAGACTTTGACTACATGGTGCAGACTTTTCAGGCATGGGAAGTGCACTGGATCTTAGAGGATTCACCCAGACTTCACAGAAAAGCTTGGAAGGCCAGGCAACCAGTGATGGAATGAGAAGACCCTTCAGTTAGTCCCTACAGTACATAAAACTTGAAGGTGAAATCTGAACCTGATGAAGATGCCAGGGACACGGAACATTTCCAAGGAAACCTGTAGACCACAATCAGATCAAAACCAGACTTAACAGGCCAGGTGGCCTGCAGTAGGAAGATCCTCTAGACACAGCTGCTGAAGCCTTTGACACAGGGCATTTTCTAGATACTGGTGGGCATGACTCAGATTTGCTTCCTCTTGGTCCTGTCCTTCTTTTCTGTATCTCCATTTACTTTTAGAGTGGTAGTGTTCTGTGCCATTATATCCTAGAATTGATGTTTAGGTTTTTAGGGACTCACAGTTGAGTTTGCCTTGAGGGTCAGAAGAATCTTTAAACTTGGACTTTGAACAGTGTTGGAACTGTGAAAAATCTTGGAGAAGGACTGAATGCATTGTGCATTATGAGATGGGTATGAGCGGTTTTTTTTTTTTTTTTTTTTTTTTGGTTTTTCGAGACAGGGTTTCTCTGTGTAGCTTTGCACCTTTCCTGGGACTCACTCTGTAGCCCAGGCTGGCCTCGAACTCACAGAGATCCGCCTGGCTCTGCCTCCCGAGTGCTGGGATTAAAGGCGTGCGCCACCACCACCCGGCTGGGTATGACCGTTTTGAGTGCCAGGGATAGACTGTTCTAGTTTAGGGAGATCAGTTTGGGTCTCAGGTTGATAAGGAGTAGTCATGTGATGGCTAATCTTAATATCAGCTTAATTGTATTGAGGTACCTGAGACATTAGTAAAACACACCTCTGAGTGTATCTGTGAGAGCTTTTCCAGGAAGGATTAAGCAAAGGGAGAAGACCACTCCTGAAGCACTCAGCCACACCTACCAGCCACGATTCCTGATAGAGCACTGAAACGGTGACTAGCATGAGTTGTTCTTTTAAATTATGTCAGGTATTTTGTGATAGGAATGAAATGAGTAACTAGTTCATGAGCTATCATGTAACTTATTTGTGAATTCTGCTGGTGGACGTGTTGGCTGTCCTCATTCTTCTACACAGATCTGTAGTATACATGTAGGAGTTTCTCTAGGTCTGAATAATTTTACTGTACATTTCATGAGTATAAGTCACACTGTAATTAAAAGCCAGGGTGCATACTTTTGACAAAGAAATAGAAAATGAATAATAATTGTATTGAGTAATGCCCAGAATCATTTAAATTTGTAACATATTAAAATGTTACTGTACTAAGGCTGGGGAGCTGGTTCACTGGGTAAATCACTTATCACATAGATGTAAGGACCAGAATTGAGAGTCTTACTCCCAGGTAAACACTGGAGGGAGGATCCTGTGGTCCACCTATATTTCCAGCACCGGAAGACAGAGTCATGATCCTCAGAGCAAGCTGGCTCGCTAGACTAGCCGTACTGGCAATCTGGGTTTAAGTGACAGACACTGCCTGCCTCAGCATGTATGGTGGAGAGCGGTTAAGGAAGACATCCCACATCGACCTCTGGCCTTCATGCACACACGTGTGCACACCACACCCACGAATGCACAATAGGTGGCCAAACTAGAACAGCAAATTTAGTCTTAGTTTAATTTAAACGCAGATTGTTGGTATACTTCTCATTAACTGGTGGCTTTATTTTTAGAAAGTGCCATAACATTTTGTCTTGCTAGTTTTTTTCTTTTTGTTTTTCAGCAACAATCAACCTAAGCAAAGCAGTTACAGTCTTTTCTTGAAAATCCCTAATTCTTGTGTTCCTGTTACAGCCCTGATTGGAGTCATCTCACTTTAACACTTCTCAGCTTTGGCTTCAGCAACAGCATCTGCTAAGTATATTTAGTCGCAGTTTATAGAACTGAAGGCAGAAATGTCATTTTGGAGTGCTTAAGGGAACATTGAGATGAGGACATAGTTGTTACCTTAAGGTTTATGGATTCTGCCTTTGAGTAGAGATGCACTTAAAAATCTTAAGAATTTATGTTCTTTGGTGGTCTGTTTTCAGGGGAGTGATGTCTGAAGAAACACATACAGCTTTCTGACCGTTAGTTAATTGATGGCTCTGAGATAGCCCGGCCTAGCATAGTGAAGACTTGAGTATACAGCCTCTTCTTAGACCTGTTTCTTTTTACTGCTGTGTTCCATTCCCTTTTCTTAGTTTCTCAAGACAAAGGTGAAGACTGGAAGCTGTTGTAATTCACATAGGCTTTATGTGCCAGTGCCAGTGTACGAAGGTACAACTGGTTCTGCCATCTGTCTCTGTCCTTGGTTGGTGATCTTTTGTGCCTTGGTTGCCTGTCAGGAATATGTGACCTGTGCATCTTCCAGGAATTGGAAGGAGCCTGTATGGCTGGGGTTCCTAGAGAACACTTGAAGTGGTAAGGGACTCTTAGCTGCCTTAACCGGCATCACTTCCCTCATTGGCAACCTAAATCTGCAGATCTGCAGGTTATGTATTCTCCACAACTTGGGGAACTTTGTCACCCAGTTGATAATCCTGTAATGCCAATAGTGCTTGCAAACAGCCTGATTGCCTAAGTGTGTCTTGTTAAGATTTTGTTGAAATTAACTGTGAGTTTTGGAGAATTTTCAAGCCTTCTGGATTGTGATAAGAAACTTTTTTACTTCTTAGTTAAAGCTACCTGAGTTCTGATTTAGGAAATCGGAAATTTTCAGGTTTTTTGGTGGCTTAGTTACAAGGTAGAGGACGTATAGTTGGTAATATAGTATATTTCTGAAAAATCAACAGTGGCAATAAGTTAGTTATTTGTGGATACCAATATTTTGCTTTACTGCTCCAGTTTTACAGTCAGTTATTCAGCATTGAGTGTTGTAAAGGCAGATTAAGCACACACACTTATATTTGCACACACATGACCCAGGCTGGCAAACTAAAGCCTCAGCCTCTTCTGGCTATTGGAGTGGTCTGGTGGACAACCCTAACTTGCTGAGGTGTCCTGTGTGGAGAGACTGCTCAGAGGTAAGTAAATATGGGGTCAGCTCTAGCTACAAGCTGCCTGTCCTGCCTGCCCTCCTCTTCCCTGCCAGTCTGGAAGCCCAGTGAAGCCGTGACAGAGTTCACTGCTTGGTTGGCCTTGGGTTTTGTGGCCTGAATCACAAATACCATGTCAGCCCAGTTGGCTTTCTGCTCTTTATTTCACAATGCCTGTAACTTAAGAAAACTGTCCACCTACACTGTGGACTGGACCAGCTTTCGATCTGCCCTTCAGACATTTCTGCAGTGTGCTTGTGTTTAACAGTTCCTTTCAGACTCAGATTTGGATTTCTCTGCCATATTAGTTACAACATACTGGTGTGAGGCTCTCTGGGGGTTATTAAAAATGTAAGATAAGGTTGTCCTTTATTATATAAATACTGACTTGGAAATCTTTGGGGACCTCTGATTGTTTGAATGTTAGATACTCAGTGTGGATAACTAGAGAAAAGGGGCAGCAGGTAGTTAGAAACAACTACTACTAGAATTACTAGACATTAGCACAGAATACCAAAAGGAGACAATAGGAAGCACTGCATAGAGTGTGTATGTGGGAAGCATATTGCGTATGCTGGGATGGAAATGTGTTGTGTATGCAAATGTGTAGATATCAGAGGACAGCTTGTGGGACCATGTGGTCCTGGGATTGACCATTTATTAGGAATTAGGAGGACAGTTTCAGGCTCTGCTGCTTTAAAAAGGGAAAAGGGCCTGGTACAGATGGACAGATGTGTGAGAGTCCAGTTGAGAGATGTGGTGGTGATCACTGGATGAGGAACAACAAACTTAATCGATGGGACGTGTCCTTGAGGGCATCAGTGGCACTCTGTATCAGTCTTTCCAAGAGTCCTGAAAGGTGGTGGATACAGTGCTTTTCCCACTTTCTGAGTTGGGTTACATACGGAGAAATAATTCAGGTGATAGAAAATAGTTTCCTTCATTGCTGGGAGCAATTAGAAGTAACTGCTTTGTTGATTCTAGTTTGAGCAGATTTAGGTTCCCCATGGGGAACTAGCAATGAAGTGATGGGGAGGTAAGTGCAGATGTTGATGCTAGGAGGTGGCAGCACCAGTCCGAGTGCTGATTGTCATCAAGCGGGGTGTTACTGGGATTCCCCCAAGTGAACAAAAAGATTGAAACTGTACAGGAGACATTTGCTGAGCTGTTGCTTTCTTTATAGTTAAAGGACTCTTGTGTTGTATTGATTACATTTCACATTTGAACATTGGAATGTATGAAATAAAATACTTATACGATAGGAAGGATGGTTTGCTTTCATAAAATATTCAGTCCTATAGCTCACATTATAAATGTTAGAGATAACTGAAGTTTCAGTAGTCAAAACTTAATCTATATGCACGACCTACAAGGGCCTTGCATTGTGTGGAACCTCGTAATGTTGATCAGGAGATACAGTGTGCTCGATGACTTGAGGTATCTCAGGCTTCGATTTGGAGAGTAGCAGCCTGTGCTGACATCTCTCATTCCATTTACTTCATTGACATTTATTTTGTGAAGCCATTCATTAAAAGAACTCAATGTTTTCTTTTTATTTGCATGTAGAAATACTTACTTAAAGCCTCTACATTTTAATGTGCTGTGCATGAACAATTCTAAAGTATGTGTACATTGTGAAGGACCAACTAAGTACAACATCAGGAACATCACAGATTGTGTTTTGAGGTAGCGCCATATACTTAGAAATAATAACCATAGTATTATAATATTACCATATTAAAAATACTATAACCACTTGGTAAGTATTTACTATCAAATATTCTATATATGTTATCCTTAAATTTTACAATAGCCATGTGAGGAAAGTAATTTGCCCCCATTTGCAGGCTAGAAAGTTCAAGCTTAGTAAGGTGTGAGCTAAGCTCCAAAGCCAGTACTCCTGAGTCCAAGGTACATTGGGAATTTTGATAATCCCTCCCAGATTCCCTTGTTGGAAGAAAGCCTGTGTCCTTTCACCTTCACTCTTCCCATGTTAGCTCTTCTGTCAAGTGCTAAGTGAAGAATTCCTAAAACTCACAGGCAGCTGGTAAGATGGTATTGCTTGTCCTACTTGTTTCTGGGGATTTCCTCAGCACGTTCTCTGCTGTGTCTCCTTTAGAGTTTGTCTAACTGTTAGAAAGGTCCAGTGCTGTGTTTGAACCTTTGACCTTAGAAGGGAAAGAATGACAACAGTCTCTGCTTGTTTTTCTCAACTTTTTCCAGAGCACTAATAGTTAAATGATTTTGGATGAAATGTCTAAACATGTTTCACAGACAGACCTATAGTGCATTTATTTCCATGTAGAAAGTGAGAATGTCTGCAGTACCTGCAGACACTCAGAGATTGTTTGTCGATAGGGTTACCCTGTTAGCTACCCCAGAAAGTTAGAATTGATCAGTTCTCCTTTATTTCCTTTTCAGGTTTGCCTGCAATGAGATTTTACTCTCTACACCTAAAGAACGTTCTTTCTGAGCTGCTGTGAATACATTTGGAATGATACTGTCTTTTTTCAACTAATGGAGAATTAGCTGTGTCTTTACAAGGGTTGCTGTACTGGACAACTTCAGAACATCCCTCATAATGTCATCAAACAGGAGTCAGAATCCCCATGGACTGAAGCAGATTGGTCTTGACCAGATCTGGGATGACCTCAGAGCTGGGATTCAGCAAGTGTACACCAGACAAAGCATGGCGAAGTCCAGATACATGGAGCTCTACACGTATCCTCTAGCTTGAGCCGTGGTTGGTGTGTCTAGAGTTGTGATTATGTAGTGGTATGTCCTTTTAATTATTAGAAATGTTATGTCATATTTCCTTCCTTGTTTGTCTGTAACAAAATCACAAGTTGTTTTTTACCTTTCTGTTTTCAGTAGAGGTAATTTGGTTAGTTATTTAAGGTGGTTCTGGTTAGTGCCTGCAGATTTGAAACATACCTGCCCCCTCCCCCAGCCCCTGTTTTTTAGTAGAGACTGTGCATATGAGTGTGTGTGTGTACTCGAGTGTGTACAGTGCACATGTGGCGGTCATAGGGCAGCTTGAAAGAGTCAGTTCTCTCCTGCCAGCACAGTCCAGGTCCGGGGATCAAACTTCGGTTTTTAGGCTTGACAGCAAATACTTCCACCTGCTGAGCTTCTTGTCAGCTTTATAGCCTCCCTTTATATCAACAGGTTCTACGTCGATAGATTCAACCAACTACTGATTGAAAATATTTGAAAAAAAAAAAAAAAAGCTCTCTATTAGACATGTGGACCCTTTTTGTCATTGTTCTCTGAACAGTATAACAACTGTTGTGTAGCATTTGTGTTGTATAGTAGTCCAGAGATAATTTAAAGTGTAATGTGAGGATGCAGGTGAATTATATGCAAATACATGTCATAATTTATAGTAGATTCCACCATTTGGTGGTCGGTCCTACAACAGGCGCCCTGTTGTATTAGTTGCTTTTCACTTTTCTACTGCCATGATGAGATGCCACGACCAGAGCAACTTATAAAAGAAAATATTGGGGTTGGGGATTTAGCTCAGTGGTAGAGCACTTGCCTAGCAAGTGCGAGGCCCTGGGTTTGGTCCTTGGCTCTGAAAAAATAAAAAAGAGAAGACATTTAGTGGGGACTTTCTTACAGTTTCAGAGGGTGAGTTCATGACCATCATGTTGCTGAGCATGGTGGCAGGCAGACATGATGCTGAGTTGGTAACTGAGAGCCCACATCTTATCCACAAGTTGGAGGCAGAGGGGCTGGGGGTGAGGGAACAAGGTACGAGCTTTTGATACCTCAAAGCCCATTCCCAGTGACTCACCTCCAACAAGGCAACACCTCCCAATCCTTCAGAAACAGTTCCATCAACTGTGGAACAAACATTGAAATTAATGAGCCTGTGAGAACCACACCTGTAAATACTGAGAAGTAACTATAATTTTAAAATTCAGGTTCTTAGCAATAATAGCCATATTTTGAGATGCCCAGTAGATCATATTGTAGAAAGTTCTGTGTGCAGTATTGGCCTAAGCATGTTTAAATGCTCATTGTGACTGCCTTCATGTTACAGGAGAGTAGCTTGGTTGTATCAGAAACAGTCTGGTGCACAAAGTCATAAAATATTTCCTATTTGTCCTTTACCAGGTAAAAACCATTTACAGTTCTGAAGGGCGCACATAGAACAAAAACTTGCCTATTGTAGTTCTGTTTTACAAATGAAGTACTTGCTGCAAGCCATAAAAATATATGAAGTGGGATTTCATCTGATTATGACAAGCTAATACCTGGAAGAAGCCGAGGGCCTTCCAGAGGTTAAGCTCAAGGAGTCTTGTTGATATTTGGCTTTTGATTATTAGCTGTCTCCTGCTATGAGTTTCTTGTGTGCTATTGTAGCTTTTCCATCACTTGTTGGCACCATTTCCCCTCTACTAAAGGAATATTTAGATAACCTCTGTGCAGTAACGCACTCAGGATCCCTAATTACAGGCCTTTCTGTCATTATCGTCATTAGCAGCATCCAGCCAGGACCATCCCTGGATGGACGAAATTATCTTACCAGAGATACCTCTGTACTCTCTAAGAACAGACTTAGGCATCCAGACTATCGGTTTGAGAAGGCCTGATGGATGTGCTAATTAAGCTTAACTTTCTCCTTTCCAAAGTCTTATCTCTAGTTTTAGATCCACCCTTAACAATTAACTCAGAACTAAAGGGTTCCTACTTAGAGGTACATCTAGCTGTGACGGAAGTTGCTTAGCTAATTGCCTAGTGACCGAGCACACTCCTCCCCACCCCTCACCCCCCACCCTTGGTCCCTGCCAGAAACTGTGGGAGCAGAGATAGCTTGGAAAGATAAGAGCCAAAGGGATAAAAAGCAGTTTTATTTTTAGAGCAAGGACGAGATGGAGAAGAGAAAAGAGAATGGTCAGAGCTGGAGAAGAATGAACTGAGACGGGGAAGAACTAGACTGAAGGGCTAGAGGAGAGTACGAGGGAAGGAGATGGAAGATGGGGAAGAGCAAGACGAGAGAGGAGGAGATGGGAGAGGAGCTACGATGGGAAAGAACGAGATGGATGAGAACCCAGATGGGGCAGAACTAAGATGAGAGAATTAAGTTAGAACTTAGAGGGGACAACAGATAAATGTAGCGAGAAGTCAGGCAAGAAAGGAGCTAGGCACGAGAGCAGAATAGAAGCTGTGTAGAGAGAGAACTGACTCAGAAGAATAAACTGATGGACTAAGAGCTCGGGATGCTGAGAGTCTTTTCCTGAAAACAATTCTGCCATTCGTAGCCTTTCTTCTGAGCCCTTGGGAAGAAGATTATTAAGGCTGGTCCTTAGTAATATTCGAGAGTACTAAGAGTACGGTAGCTCCTTTTCTGACTGCTCTGACTGAACAGCCTAAGGGAAGAAGGGATGTATGTGTGTTGATAGTTCACAGGCACAGTCATCACAGCGGAGAGACGTGGTAGGAGCTCGTGGTAGCAGGAGTGTGCAGCTGCGGGCAGCAGTGTGCCCAGCAAGCACTCGCTCCTCTGTCCCTTCAGTCCAGAGATGCTCTACTGCCATGAGGTGGTGCTGCTCACATCCAAGGTTAATCCTTGTGCAGAATTCCCTCACACACATCCAGAGGTGCTCCTCATCTAGGTGATCCTGAGTCCCCAGCAACTCCACAATTAACTATCACAAACAGCATTTCATTGGTCCATAACGTGTATAAAGGACTATGCTGTCTCTTGCACAGGTTATGAGGTTATAAAAGACATTATTCCTACTGTTAGAACATTCAGACCCAGTTAAATTTATACTTTTTTAAACGATTTATTTTTATTTACTGTGTCTGAGTGTCTTACCTGCATGTATGCAATGTGTACCACATCCATCCCTGGCGCCTGAGGAGGCCCCAAGAGGACATCTGATCTCCAGGAACTGGAATTATGGGTGATGGTGAGCCACCACAAGTGACTGCTGGGAATTGAACCCTGATCCTCTGCATGAGCTGCAAGTATTGTACACAACTAAGCCACCTGTCCAGCCCTTAATGTGTAGTTTCTTGATTCTATACAAATATAAAATTGAAATTAGAACTCACCAGCCAGGCTTGGTGGCTCAGATCTGTAATCCCACCAGGATGGTAGAGTCAGGATGGTCAGGAGTTCAAGGCCATCCTCAACATAACAAGTTCAAAGCCGGCTAAAGCTACATGAGCCCTTCTTAAACATATAAATAAATAAAATGAATGAATGAATGATGCTCAGCTAACAGAGCAGATTGATACTGATTCCAGGACTTTACAGTTGCTCATTTAATGGGGATGTAAGTTTAAAACTATAGTTATATCAGTACTTATGAGAATAGGTTATGAAACATTTCATACATTTTAATTTTAGAATACTAAAAAAGTTAACATAGATAAATGAAACTATCCAAATTAAAATGTATGTATATGTATAGTATACATGTGTTTTTACACTTAAATATATTTTTACTGTAGGATTTCTTTAAAAATAGCAGCCTGAGGCACCGGAGAGATGCCTCAGAGTTAAGAGTACATACCCTTCTTGTACAGAACTGAGTTCAGTACCCAGCCCCCATGTTGGGTGGCTCTCAACTACCTGGAACCAGCTTCAGAGAATTGGACTTCTCTGGCCTTCTCAGGCAATCGCACTCACATACACACAGACAGAGGTGTACACCATAATTAAAAATAAAATAAGTTAAAGAAAAAAACAATTTTGGGCTGGCAAGATGGTTCAGTTAATAAAGGCCCTTGCTGCCAAGCTCCACAGCCTGAGTTCCGACCCTGGATCCTACGTGGTAGAAGTTAAGAACCAACTCCTGTAAGTTGCCCTCTGACCTCTACAGGTACACTGGGGCATGTGTGCCACCCCATCCCACCCCACACTAAAATAAACATAAAATAATTGGTTAAAGTACAGGGCTGCCAGATGTGGTATGCACACCTTTAATCCCAGCATTCTGAGTTCTGAATTCTGAGTTCGAGGCCAGCATGGTCTACCTAGCAAGTTCCAAGCCAGCCAGGGCCACACAGTGAGACCATATCTTAAAGCTTGGAACTAGAGAGATGGCTTAGTGGTTGGTTAATAGCACTTTCTGCTCTACCAGAGAACCTGAGTGCAGTTCCCAGCATCCATATTGGGCAGCTCTCACAGCAAGCAGCCTCTATCTCCAGCTCCAGAGGATCCCAGTGTCTTCCTCTGACTTCCTTGGGCACACGCATACAAATAATACAATCTTTAAAAGAAAATTTTAAAGTAGTAACAGCTTAATTGAAGTATTCATACACTTAAAAATTAATTTATTTTAGAAATGTGCAGTGCAGTATTCAGTATAGTTAGTTATGCAATTATCAGTGTCTAATTTTAGGATATATATATATATATATATATATATATATATATATATTTTAAATTTTTACTTTGTTTTATCTGCATGTATATGTCTCAGATCCTCTGGAACTGGACTTAACAGATAGCTGTGAGCTGCCACATGGGTGTTAGGAATTGAACCCAGGTGCTTTGGAAGCACAGCTGGTACACTTAACCACTGAGCTAACTTTCCAGCCCTCTTAGAATATTTTCATCACCCCAGAAAGACTCCTTGTTCTCATTAGCAGTTGAATCCGCATGCCCACCCCCCCCCCCCCAACTGTCTCTGGCAGCCACTTGTAGTTTCTGTGAATTTGTCTATTCCAGACTTGTCTGTAAACAGTTGTACAGAATATAGCTTTTGCGTCTGTTACCTTTTACTTAGCAGAATGATCGTAAGCTTCATCCTTCCATCATTAATCAGAGCTTCATTTCCTTCATGACTGTGTGGACATTTTGCATTGTGCATATCCATTCATTTTTAGTGATACCTTTTGTTATTTCCATGTGTTTGCGGTTAGGCACACTGTTACGAACACCATGTCCTAGTTGTTGGTGACCATATGTTCTCTCATTCTCTTGGGTAGATGCCTGTAAGAGAAATTGCTGAGTCATAGATATGTTGGGTATGTTTCAGGGAAATGGAGACTTTGCCAGATGAGTGACTAGCATGTCTCATGGGATTTGGCTTGCTAGGTCTGACTTGTGGCTGACTTGCTTGTAATAGACTAAAAGGCTGATTTCAGTGGTAAGGCATGATGACTGGTTGGAAACATCATTACTGATCCATTTGTGCAGATTTATATATATATATTCCTTTTTAAAATGGACTCACTATTACAGCCCAGACTACCCTTAAACTTGGTCCTCCTACCTCAGTCTACCAAGTGCTAGGATTATAGATGCCTGGCCCTGGGAAATTGTTTAAATTGATTGTTTAATTTGTGTGAGTATGCCTGCATGATGTGGGAAGGGGTACTTTCCATGTTGTGCATATGGAGGTCTGAAGAAAACTTGGAGGTACTTCTCCCCATCTATCTTTATGTGGGTTCTAAGGTCAGATTCAGGTTGACAAGCTTTTGTATAAACTTCAACAACCCAAAATTTCTTAGTATGTAATTTGTCACTAAATTAGGTCAGTTCTTTTTCTGATAGATTATTTTTGCTTTTGTATGGCTGTGAGGAAGTAGAAACTGTCTATGCTTAAAGAAATATCAAGTATTTTCTAGATAGATGAATAATAATAGATTTCTTTCCTTTTGAACTTCAATTAAGTGATAAAATTTCATATTCACTTCTTAGGGATATTACAGATAATGCCCTATGCTGGGCTCAGGAAACTTTTAGTTTTTAAAAAATTCTAATGTAAGAAAGATCAAAAAGCATTCAATGTTTATTTTCCAACAGAGAACTTCAGCAGGCAGTGGAAGTACTAGAGGCACTCATCCATAGAGCACATTCACAGAAGAAGCCACTGCTCTGGACTTGGAATGGAGAGTTCCAGTCCAGAAGGAAGAGGTCAACTCAGGAAAAATCATTTTGAGTGCTAGAGTAGGTGGAACAACCAAGAAACAAAACTTGAGTAACAGAGCTGCATTTCAAGAACGGCCGTTGACATAGGAGAAAAATTCCTCACTCATAAATTGGGCCTTTCTTCATGAGACCCTCAGCAACATTTCATCGTCTGCTTAATATGACATGTATAAAAGGTCATTAAAAGAAAGGAATCAAAAGAACATCTTAACTGTCCAGCTGTTTGTAATAGCACAGCAACTCGTAGGTTTCAAACTAGCCCTTTCATCAGTCATAAAGTAGAAAGGGGCTCGATGTAGAGTACTTGCCCACCGGGCATGACAGAAAGACTATGTTTACACAATCTTTTTTCATTAGGTAGAGCAATCAAAGCTTTTGCCCAGGATTTTGCTGTTTTCTTTTCCTGTCGTCCTTCATTCAGCACTTGGGGAAGAAAGTCTCATGATATGGCATTCAGACCTACTGAGCTCTATCCCTTGAGGCAGCACTGTGCCTCATGTCATGTGCTGATGTCTTCCTTTTCCTGATGAATGAATTCTCAAAGCTCCGCCCTTTCTGTTTCCTCTCAGTGTTGTGAACTGAATTGTTTTCTCAGCCAGTTTTCCTAAAGTCTTTTTCCCAGCAGTCCTGTAAGGGTCTCCTCCATGTTTGGCCTTGACTGTTTACCTCAGCAAGTCCTAACATAAGCACATGTACCTGTTTTGTGATGGCATAGAGTGTGTACCATTTGGGCTGGAATGCTTCCTTTACCCAGTGTGCTTAGCTCTTGTGCCTGCAGCACATGCTTGTCCCTAATGCTACAGAACCTGGCAGTTGCCTCCTCACAGCTGGCTACTGTTGCTCCTCAGATCTGCAGTTTTCCTTGCATTCTCTTCTGTAGGTACTTGGGGTGGGAAGGAGTATTGCGGGTGGTGACAGCTTCCTGTTTCTGCCTGCCTACTGTAGATTTCTGTTTTCCTTTGGATAAAATAATTACAGAAAAGCAGATCAAACAGAATAAATAGCAGATTGTTTTCACAATGGACTGTTGATGATCTCCATCCCTTTTGACCAACAGATATATTTGGATGTTTCATCTTGTACTTTAAGGGTCTTACTTTGCTCACCTACTAGCATGGCTTTCATCAAATGAACTTAAACATAGGAACGTTTTTTAGAACTTTATCAACTGATCTGCTGTTTTGCTTGGTCTGTATTTGTCCAAAGTTTAGAATATGACTCAACCAAGACTACACCACGAATGTCTGATTCTAGTTGCTGAGGAAGCTGAGGCAAGGGTCCTTACAGGTTTAAGTCCTGCTTGAACTACAGAGGCAGGTTCAAAGCCAGCCTTGGCAACTTAAGTGAAGTAAACAGAAAGGAGCTAAAGATGCAGCACAGTGAATGCTGTGGCACTTGCCTGGCATGGGAGGTCTCACATTCAATCCCAGTGCTGCAAACATAAATTAAGGCTCTGAAGGGAATGACTAGTTCGTGTAAAAAAATGTAGCTAGCAAACATGGGAAAATATTCAACCTTGTGACTTCTAAAGAAATAAGGGGTTAAAGTGAGGTGTTTAGAAAATCTCGTCAGGTGGAAAAATAGTTGTAAGGAACTGTTCATAGCCAGTATTAGGGATATTAGGGAGAGAGGTGGGCTAAGCTCCCACAGTACAGATGGGTGTATTGTGATCTTTTTGGAGAGAAATTTAGAAACACATCTCAAGAGATAAAAATACATGATGGCTCATCGATTTATTTGCTTTTTAACTTTTAACTCTACCTTAAAGAGATAGTTGTATTTAAATTATGTGCTCAGGGCTCTTCATATTTTGATAATACGAAACAACAGAAAACAGCCTCCGTCTTATCTGTATATTAGTCATCAGATGTGTAATAAATGGATGAATAAATAAATAAAAAGGATGTGTACCTCAGTAGTAGAGCCTGTGCCCAGCTGCCCAGAGTGCTGCTTTCAATTCCCAGCACCACTGAAAAGATGCCCTGACGGTTGTCAAATATGATACTACCTTGCGCGAACTCGCCTACTTTTGAAGCAGATAATACACATGTTGTACTGTGTGGATTGCAAGTGGCTCTGCTTGTACAGTGTTGGGGTTGGAGATGGTTTTTAAACAGTTCTCTTCCTTCCTTTGTATGTTTTCAGTGTAAACATGCATTTAAAATGGTTTTTATATTTCTTATATAACTCTTGATATAGATATACTCCACAGAAATTTTTGCATGTAAGTGGTCAATGTGTGATTTTTTTTGTTTTTGTTTTTTATTAGTGTAGATATGGTATGTTCACTACTTTCCTTCCAAACTTGATGCATGGTGTATATATTGAGATTAAACATTATAAAACGGGTTCTGGAATGATGACTCAGTGGTTAAGAGCGCTGGCTGATCTAAGAATCTGGATTTGGTTCCCAGTGCCACATGGTGGCTCACAACTACCTGGAAGGTTCTAGGGACCCAGGACCACCTTCTGTCTTCTGTAAGCACTAGGCATAGACTTGGTACACAGACATACATTCAGGCGCTCATACATACTCATAAAATAAAAATAGATGAATTCTTAAAAAATTATAAGAAAAATTTTGTACTTTGTCACACTCAATTGCAAGTAACCTTTGCTTTTGAAATATGCCATAAGATGTATTACTTGCTTTGGTGGGCTGTTTCTTTTCAGAATGTAATTGCTGACCTCTTGAAGAGCTGTTTTATGACTTGTCAGTCTGATATTACGCTGATGAAGTCAGGAAGCTGGTTCGGTTCGGTTTGGTTTGGTTTGTTGTGGTAGGAATTGAACCCAGGGTCTCATGCATATAGGGAAGCCTCTGCTACTGTGCTTTCCTCTGCTACTGCGCTTTATTGCTAGGCCAGCAGGAAGTGTGTTTAATGCAACGTCCATTACAGTCTTTTCAGTGGATGTCAATAGAAATAGTTCAGGTTTCCGTTTCTGATTTGTAGTTGGGGAAGAAGTGGATGGAAAGTGGCTCTGTTTAGTTTTGTTGTTTTATTTGGATTTTCCCTTTAGAAAATAGAAATGATTTGAGTTTTGTATAATTGGAAGTAAAGAGCTGATGCCCCATGTGTACACATGACAAGTAGTAATATGCAATGCTGTGGGTAGCAGCCATTTGAGGCAGCCTGGGCCCTTCAGCACTGGTGAACGTGGGGAAAACACTGCACCCCTCCTCCCTTCAGGTAATGGTGAAGTGTGGGTAGTTGGAGATGAACTTTGAGGAGGCAGTTTCTCCTAGGGCCATCCTTCACCAGTCCCAGCATAAGGCAGGTGCCTCGGGGAGTACCTGTTGCCAGAGGCCACCGACAAGACCCTGTTACAGACTTTCATTCCTATTAAGCCCAAAGAACCCATAGAAAATGAGTCATTTCTCTGATGTTGGGAGAGTTGTAGAGTCATTTTCAGAGCCTGAACCCAACTTGGCTCTGTAACATAACCACACTGTCTCATAGTGTTTCCCACCCGCTGCTAGTAGGAAACCCCAACAGCCCTCTGAGAGAAAATCCTAGATCACTGCTTAGTTTCCTGTCAGCTTCCTTGCCAAAGAAACTTTGAGGGGGTCTTTGGAAAAGAACCCAGTGTTTAAAAAGTCAGCATGTAGATTTGTTATGGTCTGTGGATGACTTAGTATTGTACAGTCAACCCATTGTCTGCAACATAAAGCTTTCTGTTTTACTGCCTGTTAGATTTTTTTTTTATTTCTACTGTTAAATGTTATGCTTCTTCTTTATTCTTGTATTTCATTTTTTGTCACATTGTACTTTATTTTTGATTTAAAAATAATATAACTAGCTGTGTTCTACTTAGTGTATTTTTAGATACCTTCCATTTTCTACCATATATCAGCATTCCATTTGTTTTTATAGTAGAATTATTCCAATATATGTCACATTTTGTCTTTACATGGGTTGGTGGGCATTTGGGTTGTTTTATTTTTTTTTTGGCTACTGTGAATAATGCGGTTCTGTGTGTGTGTCTGTGTCTGTTGATACAGTTGCAAAACTGACTTATAAAGTAGTTGCATCATTTTGCTCACCTACTAACAATATATGGCAGCTCCTGTTTCTTCCCATTCAGGCCAATCCTTACTTTGTTTTTAATTTTAGCCATCTTAATAAACATGAAGTAGTAACTCATTGTGGTTTGATTTGCATTACCCTGGAGGTTAATGTTAGTAAGCATCTTTTCATGTGTTTATTGGCCATTCATATATCTTTTAGTTCTTTTTTGCTTATGTTCAATTGAATTACTTGTCCTCTTGTTACTGTATTTTAGGAATTCTTTATTCTACTTATGATCCTTTCTCAGATTATGGTTTATAATATTTTCTACTTTGTGGGTTGTCTGCATTCTTTTTAAAAGATACTGTTTTATTATATGTATGTGCATGAGCCTGAGTGAGTATATGTGTACCATGTGGCATGCCCATACAGGCCAGAAGAGTGTGTCTGGTGCCCTGGAACTGGATTTAACATGTGGTTGAGTCACTGTGTGGGTGCTAGGAATCAAACTTGGGTCTTCTGGAAGCTGCCAGTGCTCTTAATCAAGTAATGGCTGAACCATCTCTCCAGCCCACAGTTTTTTGTTTCTTGAGTTTTTGTTTTGTTTTAATTTTTATTTATGGTTGTGTGATTGTATGCCACATTGCAGGTGCCTGAGAAGTTCAGGATTCCCTGGAACTGAAATTATAGGCAGTTGTGAACCTCCTGACTAGGGTTCTAGGAATTGAACTTGGGTCCTCTAGAAGAGCAACAAGCGCTCTTAACCACTGGGGCATATTTCCAATCCCTCAGTTAGGTTTGTTTTCTGAAGTTCAACTTATTTTATTAAATATATATCGTTATATTTTATATATGTATATAGGTGCACATACACATAACGTTTGGAGGCCAAAGGTTGATGTCATTTGTCTCTCCCAGTCACTGTCCACCTTGGTTTTTGAGACCATGTGTCAAACTTATTATTTGGCTAGAGTGGCCGTCTAGCAAGCCACAGAGGCGATCCTGTCTACCCTACTACAGTGCCACTGTCCCTGGCCTTTTTGTGTGGTGCTGAGATGGGACTCAGGTTTGCATGGCAGACTCTTGAGCTGAGCCATCTCTCCAGCTCCTTACCTTGTTTCCTGTGTTTGTCCCACGGTGCAGTCCAGTCAGGCATGGGACTTAATGTCATTTATTAAATAATCTTTTACCCACTTATGTTTAAAGTATCTTTATATAGTAAATTGTTTCTGTTTTTGTTTTTCGAGACAGGGTTTCTCTGTGTAGTTTTGGTGCCTGTCCTGGATCCTGCTCTGTAGACGAGGTTGGTCTGGAACTCACAGAGACCCACCTGCCTCTGCCTCCTTAGTGCTGGACTTAAAGGCGTGGGCCACCACCCCCTGGCGTAAATTCTTAAATACAGCAAATAGTATGTTTTGTGACTGTGTATCCTGTTTAATGCTCTCCCTGTCTGACAGTACTAGTTGTCACAAAGGTACTTCTCTGGCTTTCTCCTCCCCATCCCCACGTCCTGGCATGCTTATGTCTAGCGGCAGCCGGTTCAGCCTTTTGCTTCTGTTTCTGTCATTTCCATGCCTCTGGTTCACAGTGGTGTGTGGACCTTCCGCTCTTGTCCACTTTTAGACATCGATGCTCTATGGCTGTACGAAGATGTGGCTCTATTGCATGCCCTTGCTTTCCTTCTCAGGATGTATTTTTGGGAAAACCCGTTTCTGAGTCATCTTAAAGTTTTAGTTATTTATACACAGTGTAAATAGTCAGTTTTAAGATGTATGCTTCTGGAGGTTATTCATAGCAAGCATCATTGTCTTTAATCAGTATTGGATTTTGTTTTTCTTAAACTAAATAATGCAGTTATTATTTTTTCCTTGTCATTTGCAACCTTTCCAACCTGTTGGGAGTTTTCAGGACAGTTTCCACAAAATAGTCATGATAAGCAACTTTAGAGGTCTGGGGTTTTTCTTGGCAGTATTTCAAGAATATCCATATGTTTTCCAGGCCTGTGGACATCCTTGTGAATGGGCTTTCTGGCTTTTAACTTTATCATTAGTGTGAATGACATCTTTTTCTACTCTAGCTTTTAGCAGGTTTTGATCAATATATTGGAAATATATGTAAACAAAAGGAAATATATTCATGTTAGTCACTGTTAGCATCTATGGTATGTGTTAATCTCCTTAACTTTCTCCAAGTCATGTTTATAACTACTGTACTAGTGTGCATCAATCCAACCAAGCCCGGGGAGCTGGAGTCCCTCCTTCCAAGTCAAAAAAGGGGCAGACTCCTGGGGGAGCTCAGTTTGTCGGCTTGGAGTTATATAAGCGACTGAAGGAGTTTTTGAAGAATTACTTGACAAATCTTCTCAAGGTAAGATGTCTCACTGATATACTAAGCATGTAAAAAGGCTTTGTTTTGTTTTGTCTTAAATGCAATGATTTGCCATGGCTGTCATCTCTGTCATGTTCACTGCTTTAGATTGGCACTCTGCCTAGACTGGGTTGGCTATTGATACAACTACCTACAGCCTGTGATTTAAAAGCTCATTAGCTCATTAGCTCAAACCATTGATTGGGCAATGATGAATCTTTTCCCTTAGCCTTCTGCCTTTGGTCTTCAGTAGTCTGTTCTGTAACAAAGGAAGTGGGTTGCCTTACTCTCAGCCATTGGGTGGGCAGATAGCTCCCTCATCTGGTGTGGATGTCTTCAATCAGTGAAGGTGATTTTACTCTCTACTCTCTTCTGTGTGTACAGTTTAATTTTTTTTTTTATTTATGTTGAGGATATAATAGTATTTTCTGCATGCTGCAAAAAGTGGTTTTTTTTTCTTAATTATTTTACAAGCTTAGTGGAAACATATTATTCTAACAGACTGTAGTTGCCTGACAAGTTATAATTAATGTTCCACTTTCATGTTCTTAAACATGAAGTGTCTTGCTATAGCTCCTGTCCTTTGTATTCACAGCACTTTGCAAATAAAGCCTTGTAAGCAAAGTATGTTCTGTTTTCAGTAGCTAACCATCAGCAACATATTTTCATTTTCCACCTAGAATAGGTCATCTTACGTTTTAAAATTCACTATATTTAAATAAACAAAACCTTTGGTTGTGTCTGGGTGTGGCCAGGTATTTACACAGATGCTCGGGTCACTTGAATGTTGTTATATGGAGAACTACAGGTCTGCTGGGCTGTGGCTTCCCCCGTGAAGATGACACTGAGGCTGGAGCTAGACTAGGCTACCCCTGGCCTTTACTGTACCTCCTTGGCACACTCAACACAGCCTCGATCAATGGTAGTGCAGTGTTTTTAAAGGGGAGGACAGTGCAGATGTCATTACTACCTAAGAATCTTTCAGGTTCATTTTGTCCAAATAAAAATTGGTGAGTTTAAAGTAAAAATAATTTTGATAACTTCCTATTTTCCCTCTGAGGTTTTGTTAGAGAAGAAATGTTGTATTGTTACGTTTTTGTTACAAAAATGCAACAAATGCCACATTTAAGATGAATATTTTTGTAAGTTTACAAATTGGTGAAGCTGTCCATATTTTTTTAATGAGTATACTAGCTTCTATTATAATTTGTTAATAAGATAGGTTGATTTTTTTTTTAAAACTGGAAAGATGTCAAACATAGAGATGCTTTGGAGGTAGATTCCTTAATAAGAAGAAATTGCTTAAAAACTAAACTAAGCAGGATTGGAGGTGCATACCTGTAATTCCAGCACTGGCCTATAATCCTAGCTTTCAGGTGGTGGAGGCAGAGGAACAGAAATTCAAGGTCATCCTCAGCCAAATTGTGAGTTCAAGGCCAGCCTTGGAAAATATGAGCACAAAAGGAGACAGGGTAAAGAAATTGCCCCGGGTATGGTGGACACACCGATAATCCCAGCAACTCAAGAGGATCACAAGTTCTAGGTGTACACTTGGGCTGCACACTTGAGTTTAAGGGCAGCCTGGGAAACTTATCAAGACCCTGCTTTAATTAAAAGTAGAACAGTTGCCTAGCACTAGACCAAGCCTAAGTTCAGTCACCAGTACTAAAGAAAAAGCATGAAAAAAAGAAAAATTATACTTGCATTCTGAAAGCTTAGGGTGCACTCTGTGACTGCATGTGTATATTCAACCCATGAAAAGTTCCAATTTAATTTGGTAATGAAAGAACTTGTTAGTGTTCTTGTGAGAATTTATATTAGCATATTTTCATACACAGCAGTTATAAGAACCCATCTATAACCATATGTATTCATGTATTTTGATGCAGTAGCTTTTCAATGAGTTTGTCTTGATCATGTGACAAACCTCAGTGTACTTGTTTTTAGGATGGAGAAGACTTAATGGATGAGAGTGTACTGAAGTTCTACACTCAGCAGTGGGAAGATTACCGATTCTCCAGCAAAGTGCTGAATGGAATCTGTGCCTACCTCAATAGACATTGGGTTCGCCGCGAATGTGATGAAGGACGGAAAGGAATATATGAAATCTATTCAGTAAGATTTTTTTTAAAGAATAAGAACATTTAAATATGTTGTGGAGGGGTTGGGGATTTAGCTCAGTGGTAGAGCGCTTGCAAGGCCCTGGGTTCGGTCCTCACTCAGCTCCAGGAAAAAATATATATATGTTGTGGCAAGAAAGTAGAGAGCTGGGAAATTGCAGCAGTAACAGACAGTTGAACAGTTCTGTGTTTACTTTTAAAGTCTCTTCAGTTAATTGGCCAGTTATCATGCTTGGCCTGGAACTGCTTGAGTTTGGCACTAGAATCCTAGATGCTGGCAGTTAACCCCAAACCAGGTAATCTGAGGATTAAGCACTTGACTGAGCCCTCATACACTTTCTTGGGCTGAGAGTTCTGTGTTTGAGAGAGGACCTTGAATTCAGAGAACCCTGAATTAATTTTTTCTTTTTTTTTTTTTTTTTTTGTTAGTCTTCAAGGTTTTTGTTTTAGGCCCTCTGGTTTCTCAGAGTCTGACCCCCATCAGTATCACCAAAAACATGATAGAGATGCAAATTCTCAGACCTCTTTCTAAACTTGAGATGAGCCATAGGTAGGGGCAGGGAGTTCAGGTAGCAAAGTGCTTGCTTAGTATGTATGAAGTCCTGGGTTCAGCCTGCTATACTGCGCACACCTGTAATCCCAGCACTTGGGAAATAAGAGGCAAGAGAATCATAAATTTGAGTCATAACACATTCCTGGCCAACTTGTGCTAAATGAGACCCTGTCTGAAAAAGAATAAAGAAGATAAAAAGTTCCACAGAGTTGGAGTGATAGCTCAGTCAATAAAGTATTGGCCTTGTAAACACAAGGACCTGAGATAATCCCCCAGAACCTGTGTGGAAAAAAAAGCATGTTACTGACATTTGTAATCCCTTGCCGAGGAGGCGGGCACAGGCAGATCCCTGGAGCTCACTGGCCAGCCTGCTTATCATTCTGGACAAGAACAAGCCAATAAGAGACCTTGTCTCAAAAAACAAGGTGGATGACTCCTGAGGAACAACAACAGAGGTTGTTCTCTGGTTTCTACATGCATGCTCACACACAATAAATAAATAGACAAACAGATAAATATTTCTCCAGGTAAGCAGAGTGAAGGAGAATCATTGTTCTAGAACGGTTGGGGGGAACTCGTTGAAAACATTAGTCTGCTCATGGATGTCTGTCAGATGTAATCCTTAAAATGTCACATTCTGATGCTGTGTTATAATAGCAATATTTTGTTGCTTTGCTTTTGACAAATTTAATTAGACAAAAACAAAACAAAAAACCCAAAACAGCTCAGATGCAGGTCCCAGATTTACTTCACAGTGACACTTTATTGTGTAGTTACATAGGCTTTTGCTGGAGGTTCTGTGTGTTTGCTTTTCTGTTGGGTTCTTTGAAACAAGGTATCATTGTAGCCTTGGCTGGCCTGGGACTTTACTACATAGACCAGACTGGCTTCAAGCTCAGATGCCTGACTCTGCCTCCCAAATTCTGGAATTAAACCACACCTCGTTTGTTATATGGTTTTAACCACATTTGCTAGGTTCAGTTTTTTGAATTAAGGTTTTTGTATTTTTCTTTTCGTTAATATATTTTAAAATTATGTTTATCCCATTGAACATATTTTGAACCCTGTCCATCAAGGAATGGCTGGTATGCTTCCCTTGTCTCAGAATTGCAGAGTGGGACTCAACGCGGTTCTGGTTGATATCATTTTGGAAACTGCTTGACCTGAATTTCCACGTGTATGCTCTGCAGCAACATCACAGACTACTGAAGGTCATCCTGCTTTTCCACATTTCATGTGCTTTGTTCAACATTTAAAACAGTGTAAATAAAAAGCACCAAGATCCATAATGTTTCTCAAGACTCAGCCAGACATGGTGGCACATACTTTTAATCCCAGTACTAGGGAGGCAGAGGCAGGCAGGTATCTCTTGAGTTGCAGGCCAGCCAGCCCTACATAATGACACTGTGTTAGACAAGAATCAGCTACCTTCGTTACTTTTTAAATCTGCTTTCAAAACCCTCACTTTCTGTTTCAACAAATAGTGTAGCTACTGTTTGGAAAAGCAGGATACCACCATAAATTCTCTTCCTATCTGTGTCCCAGGTGTGCTGCCTCAAGAGCCTGCTCCAGTCATTTGCTAGTTTGTATCCAAGCTCAGTGGGACAGTTGCAGCCTGTGGTTTTGTCTTAGGCCCAGAGCCTCCAGCACACGTGCCTGCTTCATCATGCAGTGACTTAGGACAAATTACAAGGCTTTGATTCTTTTCTAAGTCCTTTTCCCCTCTTTTTAATTAGAGAAGGTTTTTGGTTTCCTTCCAGGTCAGGCAGAGAATCTAAGTGGATTTCATTGTTAATGTGTTGAAGTTCTGACCCCCAGACTGGTTATGCTAACCTGTTGTGAAGTTTCTTTGATTTACCTCTTGGCCTTCTTTGCTCTCGGACTCTGTTCCTTTGAAGCAACAAATCATCCAGAACTGCATTATGTCTGCTAAGGATGTGGCTGGACAAATAGTTTTTTAAAGTGTAGGATTCTGTCAGAAGCTGATAACCATAGCCTCGTGTTTTCGTTGCTGCCATACTCCTGTCTGAAGGGGCAGGGGAGCAGAGTTGCTTCTCTCCTAGACAGGGAAGCTCAGTCTTCCAGCACCTTTTGCATACCACAGGCAAGAATTCCTAATAACACTGGACCTGGTGGTATGCACCTTTAATCTCAGCTCTGGGATACAGAGGCAGGGGGATCTCTGTGAGGCCAGCCTGGTCTACACACATAGCCAGCACTACGTGGTGGTGGTGGGACACGGGGAGGGGGAGGACAGACAAACAGAAAACTTAAATATTGCTTTCATGGTCTTTATTTTATTGGAGACACTACTTGGAAAATACTTTTCATAGATTTAATTTATATGTAGTATTTTCAAAAATACATATTTTTACAAACTTAATTTTATCTCTAGCTAAATTGGGGAAGGGGATAATGGCATTTATGTTTAATTTCTTGACAGTTTATGTGTTAAATAAAGTGTTATAAATTTCAATTCTGTTTGAACTTTCTAATACCTCTCCCAACAGTTTAAAAATCATGTATGAATTCTAACTTTCTTCTTTCAGAGACCATTTTTACAGTAATTAATCTTAGTATAACACTTGTAGGAAGATTAGGAATGGAAAATGGACCGTGGTTTTTATGCATTCATGTTAAAATGCATATATCAGGGGCTGTGGAAATGGATGGCTCAGGAATACCTGAGTCTCTATCCATGTGTGTACCTTCTCAGATACACAGGTGAGCATGTACACACAAAAATATATGTCTCACACATAGTCACATGAAGACATAAGTACAGTGGTAGGTTTTAATTTATGTACAAGAAACTGCATTTAAAATACACACTCTTAGATAGAAAAAGATGGAAGATTTTTATGTTTTCTACAATTTGTCTTGGTGTGTTAGGAAACTATGGTAGTGACTGGAATTACTTTTATCAGGTATATCTGATCGAAAACTGTTGGATCCAGGGAATACATTGATAGGTTGAATCTGCTACTGGTTTTTGAGCTGATACAAGTGCCCACCTTAAATCAGAATGTTCTTTTTCAACTTCACTGTTAAAATGTGAGTTGGTAAACATCTGTGCAAAGTGATTAACTTGAGAGGGTGGCTCTGATTTCATTGTTGTAGTAGATTTTTTTTACTGAGTTATAATCAGGAATTTTGGTAAAATTAAGAATTCAAATTGTCTGACCAGTTTTGGGGGAACCATAGGGAAAACAGTTATTTAATACATCTTTTCTCCTTTTTCATCCAGCTTGCGTTAGTGACGTGGAGAGATTGTTTGTTCAGGCCATTGAATAAACAGGTATCTACTGTGGAATGTGTGTGGTTTTCCTTTTAAAATTCCTACTTTTATCCTGTCTTCTCAAGCCTTTGGACTGTCTCAAGAGTATTTGTTGAGCTGGGGATGTGGCTCAGTGGGTCAAGTGCTTGCGGTGGAAGCGTGAGGGCCTGGGGTAGAGCCCCACACCCACAGAAGAAAGCAGGTGTGGTGATGCCCAATAGTGATCCTAGCACTGGAGAGTAAGTTCTCTGGGGCTCCCTGCCACTGCCACCCTAGCCTCCTGAGTGAGCTCCAGGGTAGTGGGAGACTGTCTCAAAAAACAAGGTGGATTACTCCTGGGGAGCAGGACTTGACACTGTCCTCTGGTCTCCACATGCAAGTACACACATGTACATACTCACCCCTAAAATATTTGCTACCTTGTATTATTTAATGGCTTTAAATGTTTAAAGGATATGTAAGATACATTGTGACCTGCAATATGTCTACCCAATATTTTTTCCGTATTCTTAAAGGTAACAAATGCTGTTTTAAAACTGATTGAAAAAGAAAGAAATGGCGAAACCATCAATACGAGACTGATTAGTGGAGTTGTACAATCTTATGGTAAATAATTTGTCTTTATTCAGTTTTCATATCACATGGCAATTATGATAATTCTCTGACATTCATTAAAAACATTTAAATATTTTCAAGAATATTATTCCATGTTAAGGTACTTTTAAGTAGTAATTTTTTAAGGTGTAAGTTATTTAATCTTTGTACTTTAAGGAAATTTTGATTGAAAAAATTGAATTATTTCCTTTGCTGCTTTCATGAGGAAATGCTTATATATAATGTGATTGTTTTTGAGCTAAATGATAACTAAAAATCTATCAGCTTGAAAAATTGAGATTGAGACACTGACTAAACCATGCATTGAAGCTCAGGTGGGTTTGCATTGCTCAGGTGGGTTTGCATTTCTGTGACCATTTATAATGCAACATTTAGATCACTTTTGGAAATACAAACTTTCTCTAACTGAACTTGGGTAATGTGGCCCAGGTAGGAGTGATTTGCTCCTATACATCTTGGAGTTTACTGTTTTGTTTTGTTTTGTTTTTCTTTTATTGAAACAAGCATATTTCAATACTAGTGAATACAGTTACCTTACAACCCTCCATTTCACATTGATCTTTCAAGTGTAACTTAAACTGAATGCTACACCGAAGTATTATCTGTGAAATATAACAAAAATGGGGTAATTGAAATATAGCTCATATTTATTTCTAGTGGAATTGGGACTGAATGAAGATGATGCATTTGCAAAGGGCCCTACGTTAACAGTGTATAAAGAATCCTTTGAATCCCAATTTTTGGCTGACACAGAGAGATTTTATACCAGAGAAAGTACTGAATTCTTGCAGCAGAACCCAGTTACTGAATATATGAAAAAGGTAAGCTTAAACATAGTATGTAAAGTAGATGTAAGTTAAATAGTCATTGCTCCTCCAGTGAGTTCTTGGCAGTGCGGTGCTCCTCACAGGTCAGGCTTGGCACTGCTGACACAGTGTCCAGCAGGTCTAACTCCTGGAACTCTCCAAGGGACTTTCCAGATTGATAATCATGAATGAGTGTTCCTTTTGCACATCTGAGGAGCTGCATGCCGTCCATGTTTTGAATCGTCTCCCCTTGAGTGTGTCTGACTAGTGGACCTCAAAATTTTGTCAATGAGAAAGTATTAAGCAGATAATCCCAGATTTGATTTTTAATTAAATATTTATTTATGTTTGCTGCTTTTCTCTTAAATATTCCCTAAGAATCTATAGCTTAGTCTTCAAGATTATATTAGGAAGGAGGATCTAAATTCTGACTTGGTAGAACCATATATCCTACATCCATTATTTTACTACATGATGCTTCCATGAGCTCGTAATAGGATTTTTCTTTGCTCTTTCTTGGAAATTGAGGTATTCTGGATGTCAGGTCTGAGGAATGACTGTGTCAGGAGTTGACAGGCTTTCTGTTGTAGAGTGCCAGGCAGGAAATACCTTTAGGCTTTGTATGCTCTGTATGATCTCTTCTGCCACTGTTCAGCTCTGCTGTTAGAGCACAAGCACAGTCATAGCACTGGCAAAGAAACAGGAAACGGGCAGCAGGATTCTCCAACAGACTGTAGAGTCTGGTGACCCCTCTCCTGCATGTACTAAATTTCAGGAGTCTGGTTCATACCAATTCTAAAACCTGCTTTGCCCTCTCTTGGGCAGGAAATGGACTGCAAAGTCATTTCTTCTGTGTTTAAAGAAAGGAAATATAAGCCCAACCACCCTGCTTCTGACTTACAGGAAAAGTCATGCCCAGTTTGTGATGTTCTGAGTGCATTTTCATATGGTATACTTATACCGTGGCTATAAGAGGGCCTTCTGAGTTTGAAATTGAAACTCAATTACACATTTCTGATGACTCAAAATCCAACTGAAGTGGGACTGTTCAGTTGTATATGTGGGATAGTAGCAGTTCTTTGTATTTTGTATGTGACTGAAACCTGGCTTGCTCCCTAAGAGTATTTGAAACATAACATGTTTTGAATTGTGGTATTGGCCATTATTTAATTTTGTAGTGTGACAGTGTAGTTTTTATAAACAGATTTCTTACTGAAGAGACCTATTTTCAATGTTTTGCATTTATTTTGTGTGTATTTGTGTACACATATATGCCTGTGTGTGCATGTATATACATAGACAGGTGTATGTATGTCATGGTAGCATTCATGTAGAGTGGATCTTTCCTTCTACCATATGGGTACCAGGGATCTAGTTCAGGTCATCAAGATTAGCAGCAACAACCCTTATCCCACCTAGCCTTCTTGCCAGCCCAGTAGTGATTTTTTTTTAAAACTATGTCTTTAAAATGGAACCTTCCTCCATGTTGCACACCACTGTGGTGCCAGCCTATCTTTCATAGACTTCTTCATGCTTTTTGGTGATGTCTGCTGCACAAAGAAAACAAATTTTAGGACAGTGCTTCATTCACACTGAAACAAGGAAATCTTTTTTAAACTTTGACCACTTCAAGAATAACAGTGTCTGGTGTGTAGGGTGTTTGCAATCCAGCCTGTGCCCAGCTTCTAGGAAGCTCTCTAAAAGCATTAAAAATTTGGTCCTGACCCACTTAGAAGTCATACTAAGCATGACTTCTATCTTGTTCTGGAAATCCATAGTTTAGACTCTAAAAACAAACAGTGTATAAATTTAGCTACATGAATACTTTATCGCATACAGCGGAAATCTTATATCCGTGTGTCTCGAACTGGGCCACTAATTCTAAAGGTTAAAGGGTGATCTTGATCATTCTGTTCCTTAGTTTCCTTGCCTGTGAAACAGGAATAATAACAGCAGGCAATATTGGGGACTTGGCAAGCTTTACTTTTAAAATAATGTGAGGAGATTTGAAACTGTATGTATGTACTAGCTGTCTGTATTGAAAGAATCTCTAGAAAAGTGCGGCAGAGCAAACCCGCTGGAGGGCTGTGGCCTTACACATGTATCTCAGAGTCTCCAGCGTGTGCCTGGGCAGGTTGGGAGCCACTAGAGATAAAGGTTGGCAGCGTCAGTAACTTGAGGAGAAATTACATTTATATTAAAACGGTCAGGTAGAATACATGTCAGGAGAATAATACTGAGGTAAAGATTAGCTGTCAGGAAATACCCTGCTTTCAACAGCCTATTTGGGCTAGGTATTCACAGTCCCCAGGGGGTCTCTGTTCACTTTGCTGTGGTCAGGAGTATTTTAGTGCAAACATTTGATAATTGCTGGTCCATCCAAGGATGATGGCTTTAATGGCTAAACCAGCTATAAGCCGTATTAACACTTTAAAATCTGTCTCAAGTGATTGAGACTGATCTGTCCTATTTAAAAAAAAAAAAAAAAAAACCATGAACTTGTTTGAATATTCTAAATTCCTAATATTTTTATTATTTAAAAATAATATGGGCTGGAGAGATTGCTCAACAGTTGAAAGAGTAGGTGTTGCTCTTGCAGAGGACCTGGGTTTGGTTTCTAGCACCCACATGGTAGCTCACGGCCATCTGTAACCACAGTTCTGAGGATTCCAGCAACCTCTTCTGGCCTCTGTGGGTACATAGTCTGCATACATACATGTAGCCAAACATTCTTTCACATAAAACAACTTATTTCATTAATTTGCTCACCAACCTTTCAGTTATGCATTTTCTGCCCCTTTGTTTTTGCTTAGAATTGCTTCTAATGGAATTGATCACCATCATTTTCCAGAACTCTAGGGTACTTAGTCATTTGAATATGATTGTGGTGTTCCATGATCAGTACATGATGTGGGTGGCAGTAAAGATACCTGCTGCCACAAATTAGTCTCCAGTTAGGGACCTGCTTCCTGTTTCCTGCCACTTGGCCCCTGCAGGAAGCTCTATCAACTGTCAGTGTCCCCAGAGAGAATCCACAAGGACATCAAAGCCTAGCCTTCTGACCAGGATGACCTGTGTTCTTCCAAGAACCGGGCACAACATAAAACAGGAAAAGTGGTACTTAAGTAGATCTCCTTCTGCTCTTCAGTGTCAGGTGGAATGAAAGCCTGGCGCTCAGCAGCAGAGCCTGAACTTGGAATCTCTGTTCTAGAAGAACTTTGTAGTCCAAGAAACACAAGTACAAATTAAAGACTGAAGTACACAGTGACAGACCCACCAGCCAGGAACACTTAAGAGACTGGAGTGCTGCTGTGGGCTTTGGGGCTGGGGTGGTTCTTTTGTTTGAACTGAAGCAGTAACGATTTAGTGGATAATATTTATCAACTGTACTGTAAATTATTTTTAGCATATTTTGAATTTTAATTAAGAATTAGCTGGACCGTGGTGGCGCATGCCTTTGATCCCAGCCAGTACTCGGGAGGCCCCAAAATTACACAGAGAAACCCTGTCTTGAAAAACCAAAAAAAAAAAAAAAAAGAATTAAAAATTTCTAACTTCAAACCTTTCGTGTTTCTTTCTGACTTTTCCCTCATTCTGGCTTTTTGGATAGACTTACTGGTTAAATAGAGGTCATTCTGTGTTAAGGCTGGGTGATGCATATGCAGTTAACTGTGTTCAAGTTTACTTTGCATGTTTAGCTTTCTGCCAAGTGTGTGTTAGTGTGTGTTGTGGCTCTAGCTGCTTCCTGTAGTTTCATAACTACCCATTTGATGGTCCAAGCTTGGCCTAGTCAGTTGTTTTCTCAGTATTGAATGTTTATTCAGTTCCAATGGTAATTTTCCAAATTTATCCACAGTTATACCAAATCTGAGAGGTCACTGGAGAGTAAAATACAGCTTTTGTCTTTTTTTATTCAGATCACGTGAATAATTCACTACTATCATTGAAATTTCTTGCTTATTCTGATAATATAGCACATCCTCCGTGACTTCTGTATCCCGTTTCTGGTGACAGATTCTAGAATATACTGTCTTTTACGTGTGTTTCTGTTGTGTTATATTGCCTGTTAGCCTCTCTTCTTGGAGAGAGATCCAAGACAGTGAGATTCCCAAGTGGCCGCGTGGGCTTTTAGGGGCATGTTCAGTGGTTGGAAGAGAAGGCTACAGTGTGCATTTGTTCGTTAGTTCTTTTTTCTTTTTTCCTCATTGCTGATTATTATTTCTGAGTGGTCATTTCTAGGATTATATTGGTGTGACCCTTTATTTCAAATGCTTTCAGGCCAAAGAAGTGTTTCCTAATTCAGTGTCCACATACTGGAAAGGACCTGTAGGTTTCTCTCATGGTCACAGGGATGTGGGGCATTCCCTCCAAAATAAGAAATACCATTTACCCAAAGAAAAATGACATGAAGACATTTGAACTGTTAATTATAATAATGTTCTTAGGGCACTTAAAAGATTAGCGCCTGTGTTGCAGAGAGAGTAGAGCACACCAGAGGCTTGATGTGGTTGGTTGTTAGTCACCCTCCAATCTGAAGTCCTTTTCCCTTGCTTCATCATACTTTACTAGAGCAGATTTGTGAATCAAGTTTGTCATTGTTCACGTAATAGTTCTTTAAAAGTGAATCAAACCATGCATGCTTTGATTGACTTCTCTGCAGGCTGAGGCTCGTTTGCTGGAGGAGCAGCGGAGAGTGCAGGTTTACCTCCATGAAAGCACACAAGACGAACTAGCACGCAAGTGTGAGCAGGTCCTCATCGAAAAACACTTGGAAATTTTCCACACAGAGTTTCAGAATTTGTTGGATGCTGACAAGAATGAAGGTGAGTATAATTTGCTCCATATACTTTTGTTGGCAATGGTGGGCAGATTTTTTTGTTTTTTTCTTTTGAGTATTCTTTCTTTAAAAAGGTGAAAAGATGTTTTTGTTTTGTTTTCTCTTCCCTTAATTGCTCCTCTGTGCTAGTGGGAACTGTTAGTGGTTCAGTCACATTGCTGTTGGGATTTAGGATTTTCCATCTTTAATCATCACAGATTGAGCACATATATGACGTGAATAGTTTGGGGATCCCTCCATGACTTATGGTTGAAGTAGGTATCTATATTGTTTATTTGTTTTTCAAACAAATATATTAGTACCTTTTGGGACATAAATAGTATCTCATTAGGATTTTAGAAGGCAAAATTTGAGTACTTTTTCTCTATTGTTACATAAGTGGATTCTCATGCTAAAGGAGAAATAAACTTCTAATAATCTGACTCCATTATTGATTTTAACAAAACACACCAGAACTAGATGGTTTCTTGTTTCACAGTATCTTTCAATTGATATAAGTATATAGTGAGCAGAATAGGTATGCACAGTTGGTTTCCATGCATAAAATTGGCTCCTTTTTTCTTTCAGATTTGGGCCGCATGTATAATCTTGTATCTAGAATTCAGGATGGCCTAGGAGAATTGAAAAAACTCCTAGAAACACATATTCATAATCAGGGTCTTGCAGCGATTGAGAAGTGTGGAGAAGCTGCTTTAAATGTAAGTAGTGCCTGGCTGAAAGCAGTTGAGCCCATTATTTTCACATGCCAACTGCAGGTGTATGCAGTGCGTCTTTGTTGGTAATTACAGGGAGTTAAGATTTTACTGACATGCTCAGAGAACCTATTTTGGTCTTTTGAAAGGATGAAGTTCACAAAATCCTTAAATTATTCTAGCATCTTTTTTTTTTTTTTTTTTTTTTTTTTCTCCTTTAAGGACAGAATTTCATTATGTAGCCCATGCTGGCCTTGAATTTACAGCGATCTGCCTGCCTCTTTGTTTCTGCCTCCTGAGTGCTGGGATTAATGGCTTGCACAACCACATCCATCCCTCTCCAGCACCTTTTTAAGTATTGATAATCTCGTTTTTCCTTATTGTCTTGTTTTAGTGTATGTGAGTGTTTCTGCCTGAATGTTTGTATGCCTGAGAAGGTCACCTGGAACTGGAGTTAGTTATGAATGGTTGTGAGTCATCATGTGGGTGCAGGGACTGAACCCTGATCCTCTGGAAGGGCAGCCAACTGCTGAGTGATCTCTCTAGCTTCTTATTTGTCCATGTGTTTATATTTTTCACTGTATCAAAAAGTGGGTTTGTGCTCATAGGTGCAGTGCCCACAGCAGCCAAAAGAAGGTGTCATAACTCTTAAAGGTCGTAGTATTTGTTGTGAGCCACCCAACTTGGGTGCTGGGAACCAAACTCTGGTCCTCTGCAAAAGCATACACATTTTTAGCCGCTAAGCCATCCCTTATCCTAAATTTGTGAATGATAGGTCTGTAACCACAGGAGAACAAAGATACTTGTCATGAAACAAAAAAAAGGAGAAAAAAATATACAATAATTTTTTAATCTAGCTTGACCAAGCTGTCATTTTTATATCCAGGATACTCTTTTTTTTTTTTTCCAATAAAAAGAAGACTTTAATCCCCCTTAAGCAAACTCGTTGTGGAAGTCTTTATACCACATCAGACTCAATTCCCATGCCAACCGTGCTGTGCACTGACAGTGCTAAAGCGGGCCCCGGCTGGTTCAAGGCCAGTTAGAAACCTGTCACTAGACTTGGTCCTTGCTGCCTGTCCTTGGTCGGATGGGCCATGAATTCAAGGCAATCCTGGGCTACCTGGTGAGTTCTAGACCAGCCTAGGTTATAGAATAAGACCCTACCTTAACATACAAACCCAGAAGTTGTTCATTATGTCTGAAACTTAGAGCTGGCTCTTTCATGGGCCAGACATAAATGTTTGGAGCAAAAAGGAGCAACAGAGGTTGCAATAATGATGTTTGTCTCTGTTTTAGACTTGAAGCCACACGCAATCTTATTTCTGCTTGTTGTCGGAGGAAAAAAAGTCCATTAAGAAAGTATAAATTTGTGCTAAGTAGTGTGTGGGGCCTCATGTTTATTTCCCTTTTCTTCCCCAATTAGTTAATATCAAAATTAATTATATAGCTAGGCATGGTAGCACACACCTTTAATCCCAGCACCCAAGAGGCAGAGGTAGGTGGATCTCCGTGAGTTCAAGGCCAGTCGGCCTGCATAGTGAGTTCCAGGATAACCAGGGCTATGTAGACCCTGTCTCAAAAAGTGTGTGTGTGTGTTCCTGAACACTCATGGGGTGGGGTGGTTTGGTGGCTGATAAGGAAAGGAAGTTTTGTGTGAAATTGCCCCTTTCTCTGCAGTTGATGGTTTGTGGTCAGGGTGTGTGTTTCTGAAACTCTATGGCTTTATGTTGAGATAGATGATTTCTGTGGAGATAAAGTTACTCAAAAGGCCAGGTGCTTATGGAGAAGGGTCACTTTTTTTTTTTTTTTTTTTTTGCCCCCAGATGCTTGTATGATGTGTTTGCTTCTTTCTGGGAGCAAACTTTCTTTCCCCTAACTTCCCAGAGACAAATTATCCAGAGGTAAGGTCAGTGTTGAGGAGGGATCCATGTATCCCTGTAGTGTATGGTTAACTGCTTCCTGACGGAGAAACAAGTGTCACAATTGGCTGTCATTAGCCCCTGGGCCCATGGAAAATGCAGGTGAAAACTTTGCCCTTCAAAGTGGCTCTAGGCTTAGGTTGAAAGAATTGTTTGGAAGGAATACAAATTGATACCTAGGAAGAATAAGAGATGTTTCTTTAAAAACCTATAGAATCCCAGTTTACCTCTTGACAGTATTCTTGAATAGTACTGGGTCACTAGGAATTGCGTGTATTTAGTATCACAGCTGATTCTCAGATGTGGCATCTTGAGTCTTACTATATGGCCTTCTCTTGTCTCAGCCTCCCAGGTCATCCTGCTATGGTATGTGCCCCAGTGCCTGACTCGGGCCTTTTTGAAGACCAGTGTTGGTCCAACTTGTGTGTGTGCATTTGAACTGGGGATATTTACATGTGTGTACACAGATGCGTGTAGAGGCCAGAGGTCACTGCTGATTGTCTTCTCAGTCACTTTCCACCCAGGCAAAGAGATCCCAGACAGTCCTTCAGTGACTGTAAACAAACACAGTCTAAGACGTAAGGCAGAGGACTGGAGGAGAGTCTGGAAAGGGAGAGGGGGCTGAGCATGTAAATATGTCACTCTGCCCTAAGGGCACAAGGAAAGCCGCTAAGGGTATTATTACTAATAACCATGCACTTGACAAGACCAGATTTTTACTCAGAACATTGCTTCATGTAGAAAGTGATTGAAATTAGTGAGAGTGGTTGTAAGAATAGTAATAGGCTTTGTTGAAACAATTAAGATGAAATGACAGTGACGTGCGCGTGTATGTAATCATTTTTTGCTTAGGAAATACAGAATCACATGGCCTCTGAACGGCAGGTTGTGCAAGGTTGGTGGTGACTTTAGATGTTAGATGTGTCGGTCATGGATGTCATAACAGCTTTTAGAATCATGGGCATTGAATAAGATCCCTTGGGAACCGAGAGGAGTTTTTTTTTTATATGGAAAAGAAACCTCTTGTGTACTGTTATGGATATGAACCAGACTTACCACTATTATGTTCATTTTGTTTTAAACCTAAAATTTTTCCCCAAAGCCAGGCATGGTGCCACATACCTGTAACTGCCACTCAGGAGGCAGAGGCAGGAAGATCAAACCCAAGGCCACCCTTGGCTATATAGTACATAGGAGACTAGCCTGAACTATGAAAGACCCTGCCTCAACAAACAAAAAAACAAAACAAAACAAAACAAAAAACCAGGGCTGATTCAATGGCTTGATGGGAAGGAGGCCAAAGGCCTGACGCCCTGCGTTTGATCCCTAGGACCCGCAGTGGAAGGAAAGAACTGACCCCAAAGGGTTGTCACTCACTCCACACTAATGCTGTGGCAGCCCTCCTCCGTAGTCAAGTATGTCCTGCATCCACAGGACAATAATGAAATTCTTAAAGCCACTTTTCCAGGGCGCGCTCTCTTGGCACACATTATTCTATGGGTTCCTGTCAGTTCCACCACCTCAGCCATACTCTGCTAGGTCTTCTCTATTATGAAGAATCTAGAATCAGTCTGTAGGCTGCTTTATTCTTTGCAAAGCTTTGCATCTCTATATGGGAATTTCTTTGGGACATTTTACTGAAAATTTTGTTTCCAAATCCTGAATCTGAGGGAAAAATTTAAGAAGTGGAAAAAGCCAAAGAAAGGGTTCTAATTCTCCTATCACAGAAGAGTAAATGTGGAGTCAGTACTGATGCCCAAAGTCAGTCTGTCAAGACACAGCAGGAGAGCTGCTGTTGGGAGGTGAAGGCAAAAGTCAGCACAGGGAGAGGTGAGAGCACGTGGGAAGGACTCTGCAGGCTCATCACCTGCCATCTCAATAAATGAGTTTATCACCCCTCCATTGCTAAGCTTCAGTCATTCTCTAAGTTCTAGAATGTTTATAGACATAATATACTGTGTATGAATTCTGTGACTGGTAGTCTGTAGCATGAATCTTAATTGGTCTTATTATTAAAAACTGGGAGTCAGGTATCAGGGTGAAAGCTGAAAGATCAGAGAAGCAGACCAGCCAGCCACTAGTTCTTACCTCTACAAATTCCTCAACCGAAAGGGACTGAGCTCCTGTCTCCTCCTGCCTTATATTCCTTTCTCCATTGAGCCATATCATTTCCTGTCTCAACCTCCCTAGTGCTGGATTAAAGGCGTGTGCCAACCACTGCCTGCCCTCTATGGCTAACTAGTGGCTGGTTTTGCCCTCTGATCTTCAGGCAAGCTTTATTTGTTAGACCACAAACAAAATATCACCACAGTAGTCCCCAGAGTAGCAGGTTTTATAAGCAGTCTTGAGTCTTTAAATTGGCAGTTTTGAGATTCAGTTGGTTCTTTGCAAGCATGCTAACCTCCATGTGGGATCTAAGTGGACCAGTAGTGGTTACTGTGTTTTCCTGTGGTTGGATACTCATTGTAGGCTAGAGTTCTTTGTAAAACCAGTGACTGTGGAAATTATAAGGAAGAATATATGAATATTGTGTAGTAATTTAATGTGAGATCAGAAAGCAGTGTAAAACCTGAATCTACCAAAGTAATATTGTCTCTAATGACAAACCAAAATTGAATCAAGCAAAGGAAAAAAATGCATTGCTTAAAAAAGAAAACCCATATGAAGTAAGGTGTGTGCATGCTTAACTTGTCGGTGCCCTTGGATGCTTTCTTTAGAATTGTTCCGTCTGTGCAACATACAGGAATAGTTGTCATGAGACAGGGCCACATTATCTGATTAGATCAGGTAAAGACTATCTTTCCATCTCAGGGAAATTATATCATCACTATATTTTTTCATGATAATTTTGCATTTATTATATTTTTAAACATACACACCTGCAACCTATAGAGAATAATTGCATAATAGGGTTCTGTTTTTACCCATTATTAATTTAAAACAAATTTTACCAAAAATGCAAGGGTTTCTGTTTTCTCATTCCTGAATTGTGCAAGATAGTGTGTCAGGAACTGGGGTCTGGACACAGTGGTACACCTGTAACCCAGCCTGGGCTGCATAGAGAAATGCTGTCTCAGAAGTATCCACAGTGAAATCACACATCAGGAATTTAGAGGCACTGCCAGAATATCTCACTTCTGTGCACCTATAGCTCCTGAGTTATGAAGGGCTAGTCAAGAGCCTTTCTGCCATATGTTCATCAGCTGTACCTTTTCCATTCTGAAAGCTGAAGAGAACACGTCAGACTGGAGTCATCTACCTGAGTCCTTGCCTGGCTGTGCTGCCCCTTACTTTAGTAAGAAGTGTAACTTAGCTTAATCATCTAAAATGGACACTGAAGACGGTACCTGCCTCATGTTATGGGTCCTTGGCTGGCAAACAGTGACTGCTGAAAACCACTTGATATTGTGTAGTTCCTCCATCCATCCATCCATCCATCATCTCCTTTGTCTTCCACCAGTACTGCCTGTCTCCTTTAGCATGCAGCATGCTCTCCGCAGGGACTAATCCTCCACTGTATTCTTTTGTCTGAAGAGTTCCTGTTGCCCACCCCGAAGTTCCCAGTGCTTGTCCCTGGCCTTGGCCACACAGTTGCCATTGTGCATCCCCTACCTGTGTTCAGACCTGCTGTCATTTTGAAAAAGAAAAGACTTCCATGATCTCTCTCAGTTTTTTTTTAAGGCATTTAAATTTTAATCTGGAGAATTATTTTGTTTTACACATAAACACAATGTCCCTGTGTGCTTTATTGGTGGACCAAAGGTATTTCTGATCATATTAACTTCTTTGAAGATGTAGTTAAACCTGTAGAATGTCTTACAGCTGCACAAGAATATGTACTTTAATTCCTGTTTGTTTCTGGTTTTCCCTCCACCTAAGGACCCCAAGATGTATGTGCAGACAGTTCTGGATGTTCATAAAAAGTACAATGCCCTAGTGATGTCAGCATTCAACAATGACGCTGGCTTTGTGGCTGCACTTGATAAGGTGAGCATGTCACTGTGCTGCCTAATCAGTATGTATGAACAGGACACCTTTTCTCTAACTGTCTTTTATATAACACAGGCTTGCGGTCGCTTCATAAACAACAATGCAGTTACCAAAATGGCCCAGTCATCCAGTAAATCCCCGGAGCTGCTCGCTCGGTACTGTGACTCCTTGTTGAAGAAAAGGTACTGACTTGGTTTTGTGTTTTTCCTAGTACCCTGATTTAAACCTCAGTCTTTATACAAGGAATCAGTATTTGCGTAACATTTACCTGCCAGTAATGTATCACATCTGTTGAAACCTGCATCAGCCCCACCAGCTTTCTGAATAGCAGAAGACTGAATACTGCGGTCTGGCTCATGTGTTGCTCTACAAACTTTGCTTTTGACAGAGCTGCTGCATAGCACAGGCTAGCCTCAAAACTCCCACCAGTCCTCATGTGCACAACCTTCCACATACTGTATTTACAGAGTGTACCACCATGTCCAGCCATCTGTACTTTAAAGTTTGGTTTTCGTCTGGTCGTGTGTTGGTGCTGTGCATTCTTCCTTTTCAGTCACCTTCTATCTTCCCTGACACTTTCCTGATCTTCTTACGTGGGTTTAGAGATGGAGGAGGTATGGTCAGGAAGGCTTCCTCCTCTGTGGTATGTTCCCACTACTTGTCCAGGATGCCTTAGTCCCCTCAGCTTTCTCTCCCTGTCACAGTTTCTTTTGGTCCAAAAATGTTGAAAGTTTGCCTCAGTGCCCCACATGTTATATCACCAAATGCTATGCAAGGGACACAGATCCCAAACTGTACTGGTTCTGGGGTCAATGCATTAGATTTTTAAAAGCTAATTTTTGTAGCTAGAGTTTTTCTGCCTGGCCCACAGTCAGGACAAATCTCTCTCACCCGCCAGTCCCACAGCCGCTCAGACCCAACCAAGTAAACACAGAGACTTATATTGGTTACAAACTGTATGGCCGTGGCAGGCTTCTTGCTAACTGTTCTTATATCTTAAATTAATCCATTTCTATAAATCTATACCCTGCCACGTGGCTTGTGGCTTACCGGCATCTTCACATGCTGTTTGTCATGGTGGCGGCTGGCAGTGTCTCTCTGACTCAGCCTTCCACTTCCCAGAATTCTCCTCCTTGTCCCGCCTATACTTCCTCCTGCCTGACTACTGGCCAATCAGTGGTTTTTTTGTTTTGTTTTGTTTTTTTTTTTGGTTTTTCAAGACAGGGTTTCTCTGTGTAGCTTTGCGCCTTTCCTGGAACTCACTTGGTAGACCAGGCTGGCCTCGAACTCACAGAGATCCACCTGCCTCTGCCTCCCGAGTGCTGGGATTAAAGGCGTGCGCCACCACCGCCCGGCAGAACAATCAGTGTTTTATTTACTAACCAATCAGAGCAACACATTTGCCATACAGAACATCCCACAGCACTCTTAAGGCTAAGAGAACACCCACAAATGCCAAGTGTGAACAGTGACAGTCAGTCTCACTATCAGGGCCAGAGAGATGGCTCAGTTGTTCAGGACACTTGCTGCTCCTGCAGAGGACCTGGATTAATTTCTTGGTATCCACATTGGGCAGCTCACAAACACTTAGGATACTAGTTCCAAGGAATGTGATGCCCTCTTTTGTCCTCCGTAGGCTCCTGTGTGCATGTAGTGCTCATACAGACAGTCAGGCACACACATGTACACAAATTTTTTAAGTTAACAAGTCACCGTCATCGGTGACCAGAGAATAGGTGTGCAAACTATAGGCCATGTGGCATCCGCGGACCGTGGCGGCGTCTGCGGACCGTGGCGGTCGCTCAGCAGCAGCACACCTGACAGCTGGCTGTGCTGTCTGCTCGGTACGTGGTGGGCAAACAGGGAGTGAAGGTCACTTGCTCTCTCTGTTTTTAAAAATTATTACTTTTAAATAGCTGGGGTTGTAGCTTTGCCAGAAAGCCATCCTCCCAAAGCCAGTGGGACGTGAGCACTTGATTATCTTTCTGTGTTTGTCATGCTGGCCTGCTGCATTGTTTATCTCTTCTAGTCACATTATTCCAGTCAGGGCTTTAATTTTTGTGTTACATTTTATTTATTTGTTTATTTGGGGGCTATGCTTCATGGTGTGTCTGTGGAGGTCAGAGGACAACTTTGCCCAATCAGTTCTCTCCGCCTGCCATGTGAAACACTGGCACCAAACTCAAGTCATCAGGCTTGGTGACTAGCGCCTTCACTCAGCCATCTTGCTGGTTTGGAAAAAGGAGTTTACCCTTGGTGTCTCTTAAGACTTGATGCTGCTTCTCGGGCCGTTGTAGGTGATTAAGTGACTTAAATACAGAGCTACTCCACGAGGCCTTCAGTCTGTGTGACAGGACAAACAGTTGTGTGCCCATAATAGTCTACAACCAGTTAGTTCCGGCTATTACAACGGAATGGTGGAGACACTCCAGGTGCGCCTTTAACCAGCGTGTGTTGGTGAGCAGAGTCTAGTTGGCGTTGAGCAGTGAGGAGAGAGAAGCTACCTGACCTGCCAAGGCAGGCGGGGCCAGGCTCTCTGAGCCAGCTCTCTTAAACACTTTTTCATAGTGGATGGGGTGGTGCACGCCTATAATCCTGGCACTCAGGCTGAGGCAGGAGGATTTCCATGAGTTGGATGGTAGTATGGGATATCTCAAAACGAAAACAAATCATAACATGGTTTTAGAGATTGTTTGGTGACCAGCTCATTTTATGTTTGAGTTGAGTTGTTTTGTGGCTGTTGTTTTGGTTTTTTGAGATTATGATATAATTACCTTTTCCTCCTCCAAACCCCCTCCCATGTTACACCCCCCACCCACCGAATTTCAAATTCATGGCTTCTTTTCTTTAATTATTATTGTTGGTGGTGGTGGTGATGGTGGTGGTGTGTTCCTAAATACATAGATACAACCTGTTCAGTCTGTGTAATGAGTATGTAGATAACTCTAGGGCCGATCATTTGGTACTGGATAACCGACTGGTGTGCTCTTCCCGATCATTTGGTACTGGATAACCGACTGGTGTGCTCTTCCCGATCATTTGGTACTGGATAACCGACTGGTGTGCTCTTCCCGGGGGAAGACCGTTTCTCCCGCTCTCATCATTCCTTAGTTGTCTATAGTTCTTTGTCTAGGGTTGAGGCAAACCAGTTCATTTTACACAGGATCCTTCTACAAATATTTTTAAAAACCACCTTACCCTTAGTTCGCCTTTGCTTAATTATATCCATAGAATAAATTAATCAGTTGTTTTAAAGATATGACCACAGATAAAAGCACACTTCACCCATGGCTTGTACCTTTTCATTATCTTTAATTATTAGGCCATTAAACAGAAACTATGTGCTTTTTTTTATTTTTAAAAGTAAAAATATACAGATTGTAGAAAGGAATTGTAAGAATGAAGCTCATTCACTGATATTTAAATGGGCTATCTTAAAGGAAAACTATAATATAATTAACTTCTATTGATTTTCATCTTAGATATTGTGACTGTTTTATACTCTCTTCCATGATTGGGTACAGTGTGAAAGGAAAGTGACCTCCCCTTGCTCGTCAGCTGGTCTGACAACTCATCACCCAATACTTGAAAGCACATGTATCCCTGCCGGTGTGCCAGAGTGGTCTGTGTGCACCTCTGCTGGCCTCTTTATAAACATGCTGCTCTTTGACATTTCAGTTCCAAGAACCCGGAAGAAGCGGAACTGGAAGACACCCTCAATCAAGTGGTAAGGTGCTTCTTGGGCACGCCCATCGCCCATTGCCCTTTGCCCTTTGTAAGGCTGTTTACATGGGGTCTGAAATGTGCGAATGATTTTGAATTTATGGCTTTATTCCTAAAATTGAGTTGCTACTTTTGGCGTTGGTACTTTGCTTCCTTTTTTGTTTTATTTAATTTGTCAAAAATTGATGTATTTTATTATATGCATATGAGTATTTTGCCTACATATGTGTATGTATATGCACTACATGTATGCCTGGTGTCTGAGGGAATCAGAAGGGTGTTCTATCCCCCAGAACTGAAGTTACAGATGGTTGGGAGGCACCATGTGCTGGGAACAGATCTCAGGTCCTCTGTAAAAACAGCAAGTACTCTAATCCACTGAGCCATCCCTCCAGCCCTAGCTAGTACTTTGCTTCTTGCTAAGTCTAGTTTAACCAACTGGGATTTAAGGAATGGTTGGCAGTACTTATACACATTCTGGGGTGAATTTATGCTGTCTGTACAGGTTGGTACACAGGCCAACCCAAAACCAAGCAATCCTTGGCTCCTGGCGGTAGCCAGAGGGAGTCAGCTGTGAGTTTACTTCACTAATGTGTTTTCTCCCTGGCATTGCCAGATGGTGGTCTTCAAGTACATCGAGGACAAAGATGTGTTCCAGAAGTTCTATGCAAAGATGCTTGCCAAGAGACTGGTGCATCAGAACAGTGCTAGTGACGATGCCGAAGCAAGCATGATCTCCAAGTTGAAGGTGCTGTTCTTTTCCTGGAGAGCCGACTCCTAGGCTTTAGTGCTGTGGTTACTAGTCTCTGCTGTCAGCGGGCAGAGGAGTTTGCGTGTGAGCCCTGCTTCCCAGCCACGCCGATGCTTCCCTTCCTTCCAAACCCCGTCTCGGGGCCTTCTGGTCTGTGGAGCCCTTCTCGGCTGGGCTCTGCTCACCATTTCCTCATCCTCGCCTGCCTCCCACACACTCAACCTTTTGGGCTTTGAGTGGACACTTAGTGGCTTTCTTAGCTCAAGCTGTCAAAACACAATACCATGGACCAGGTAACTTAGGCAGAGAAATAAAGTCTCCATTCTGGGGACTGAGAAGTCTAAGATCCTGGTATTAGTTGTTGTTCCTGAAGAGGGCCCTCCTGGCTCACAGTCAACCACCGCACTTGGCAGAGTACTCAACAGGGAGCATCCTCTTAAAGAGGCACCAAGCCCATGATAAGAGCCCTACATGCAGGAACTCACAAAGGCCCATTTCCTAACACTTCCAGCCCAGAGGTTTAAGCTTCAGGCATATTCTGAAGGAGTCAGTTTGGTAGTAGGATTAGGGACAAACATTATTTGGGACCTGGAAGGGTGTGGTTTGAGGGGCGTTTGAGACAGCCTAGGCTAACCTCAAATGTGTGATCCTGTTGCCTCCACCTCCTCCTGAGTACTTTCACATGTGCGTCACTACAGCTGGTTCTAATCATTTCCTAGTTGTAATCTACCACAGCGGTAGAACACTTCGCTTTAAATGCTGCAGTATGCTTATTGCATATTGAAAACTTATTGTTCAGTTTTTAATGATCTTTTTATAACATACTAATTTTAATCAGTATATACTTATACCATAAGATATGACTAAGTGTTACTAGTAGTCGTTTCATACAACTAAAGATATATTGTACTCTGATTTCCCTAAAATTCCCTTATATGCATTGTATTATATGTTTGTATTTCTCTACAAATTAATGAGACAGTTGCCTGGGTTCATTTCAGCAAGCTTGTGGTTTTGAGTACACCTCCAAACTTCAACGAATGTTTCAAGACATTGGTGTAAGCAAAGACCTGAATGAACAGTTCAAAAAGCACCTAACGAATTCAGAACCCCTGGACTGTGAGTATTGAGTGCTCATAGAAGGACTTTTCGGGGCTCTTCATTGTGGATGAGACAAGTGTCAGAATATGGAGTGAGGGTGGTAGATGGTGTCGGCATTCCAAAGACTAAGTTTTCTCCCAAGTGGCTTCTCCTCCTGACTCCCAGGATGGTATGATGGCAGCCTTTGTCGGGACCAGATGATGCCAAGTCACGTATTCTGACTTGGGCTTTACTGATGTGTGGGCTTGTTTTGTCTTGTGTTCTTTTGACCTTAGTTTGGATACATTTCTGATTATCTTCTTCTCTTGTGTTTTTGATGAAAGTTGGAGAATCTTACTCTTCCCCTATCAGAACTTCTGTCACCATTAAGCTTAACTGTTTTGCTAGTAGACATCTAAGCTGTTGTCTGTGGAGATGAAATTGTCCTAATTCATAGGTTATCTATGTCTGTCTTCACAGTAGTAAGTGGTACATAAGCTGTGATGGAGGTAGTTGTTTGCTCCTGAGCTTTCCAGATCCTTATATTCGGGGCTGTTAAACCATTCCTGGTCACCACACACTGCCTGAGCAGGCTGAACTTCATATCCAAAAACAAAAAGGAAGAAAAAAAGAAATTGAACAAGGCAGACTAGCCTGGAACTCTGCATTGACAGTAAAGTAGGAAACTGTTGCCCCAGAGGAAAGCAGTTTCCTGTTCTTCAACCTTTAGTTTGAGTTTCTGATAGAGCATTTGGCTGTGTAGCCCACTAGCCTGGAACTTGTGGTCCTCCTGTGTCTGATGCTGGGATCATAAGTGTGCACCACCATGTTAGGCTTCCATTTTTTACTAATTTTAATTGGATAAGTTGAAACTCTTTATGCTAAAATCTTAATTTTATATTTAAGCAAGACTTTTAATGTAGTTTCTTTAATTTTGGCCGCTGCCTGTGTATAAACAATAGAATTTTCACATCTGTGAGTAATTCAGTGTGTCCCCTTCCCAGTGGACTTCAGCATCCAGGTCCTCAGTTCCGGGTCGTGGCCCTTCCAGCAGTCTTGCACGTTTGCCTTGCCGTCAGAGGTAAGAGTTGGGGCCTGGCTCTGTGGCTGGGGGCTGGGGGCGGCCTGGCCGTTAGTGTGCTGACCGCAGTGCTGTGCTAAGCAGTCAGCAGTGTTCCTGGAGAATGAGATGGGACTGGGGTGGAGAGCGGAAGGCTGGCCAGCCGTTGGCAGCAGTGTTGATTTACTTGATAAAGTGGAGAATCTCGTTGGTTGCATGGTGAGCTCTCTGGTACCTACTGGGCTTGAAGTAGAAACCTACTTCGGTTCTAGTGTCCAGTGCCTTCCAGTGCTCACCAGACAGTCGCCCCTGACATCTTGTCTCTGTAAGCACTGGTTTTGTTCTCAGCACTGGGGCAGGGAGCCATCTTTAGAAATGCTGACTGGAGAATGTAGAACCATGGATGCCACATAGCACTGTTCTTTGTCCAGTTGGAGCGCAGTTACCAGCGGTTCACAGCTTTCTACGCCAGCCGTCACAGTGGCAGAAAACTGACGTGGTTGTATCAACTGTCCAAAGGGGAACTAGTCACTAATTGCTTCAAAAACAGATATACTTTGCAGGTAAAATCATCTTTTTAAATTTGGGGGGTGGGGTTACTTTATTATGTAAATGTAATAGACTAAATGATGATTAGACAAATTCTAGAAATCCAGGTAGATAACTCATGCAGTGGAATAGAGTTCATCCTCTGACAGCACAGTGTAGGGGGTCAAGTATGTTCGTCATGTTCCCGTGAGCTGAACTCATATTCTTTTGCCGGGGGGCAAGTTACCTCCTTACTCTGAGCCTCGATTTCCTTCTCCGTTCTGAGTTAAGAGTGTCTTTGGTGGTGTTTGGCATGCCCTTTGCCTGACACACTTGGTGACAGATTGCAGAGCTGACATTTCGCCTGTCAGCTTCTAGTCACAGCTGTCTGCAGCCTCACACTGGTAAGACCCTTTAGTGTGCAGTGCTGAGTACCCATAGCTATGGGACTGGTTGCACTTGTAGATGAGGAGGCCGGGCTCCGCTTCACTGACACTCCACCATGGCTTGTATGTTGCAGGAGCCAAATTTTCTGTGAAGACCTTTTCTTTCAGTCTGAGTTCCTTGTACTTTAACTTCTGTACTTGGTGTGTTTCCCAGTAATGCTTATGTCATGCCATGATGGTCTCGGTTGGGAGCTGGTAACAATATATAAATTCCTTTTAGTGTTAAACATTAGAATGGCTGACTCAAACTACTCACTAGTTTAACTTTTCAACCCCTACACTGATGAGGTACTTAACACCAGGTAACCATTATACTTGGTCTGGAGGTCTCTGTCAACTTGAACACACATACATAATATATACATGGTGTGTACCAAAAAATCTTTTTTGTTCTATGCATAAAAATATAATTCGCGATTAATGTCTTACACCTGGTATGTATTTAAATAAGGGTGGAGATGCTTATATAGTTATCTTTGATAGAGGACACTTTTCAGGAAAAAACTGGAAGTCCTCTCAGTGTTTGGAAGGTGACGTTAAGGAAACTGTACATTACCCTGGCCATGTGACATTTTGTATTCTGTTTTGCATCTGTTTGAAGACTATTTTGTGAAAGTCGGTTGTACCTGGGAAGGCCTTTCTCCATGTTTCACATTTCTCTTTTCTCTGGGGGCCTTGAAGGCCTCCACATTCCAGATGGCGATCCTGCTTCAGTACAACACGGAAGATGCCTACACTGTGCAGCAGCTGACGGACAGCACTCAGATTAAGATGGTACTCCTGCCCTTCCACCTCCTCTGCTCAGGTCGCCATGGCTTTAGTCATAGGGTGTTGGGGAGAGAGGAGAGGACAAGTGTGACTTAACAGATGTTTGCTGCATGAAAAAAGAAAACAAAACTCCCCAAACAGTAAGCTTCATCTGACCACAGGGCACTAGAGACCAGGCCAGATCCACAGAGCCTCTTCATTGGGACCTCTGGACAGACCTTGGGTGCCAGCGAGACCAGTGACTACTCATGGTTTGTGTCAGGGAAGGTTATGTACCTGGCAGTGTTCATGGGACTCCAAAGTTAACCTGACTTATTTCACGCTAGTGTGAGGGACGTCCAGCACATTCTTGGGGTTGGTGGCACTAAGATCTGGCTTGTAAAAAACTCCATGTGCCACTGTAATGATTTTTCGACTATTTATAGTTTGGGAGGAAGTTTTTTGGAGAAAACAGATGGGTACTCAGTCAGATGTGGTGGCTAGCACTTGTGACAGTGGTAGCCAGTTCAGCCAAATCCCTACCAGCTTTTATGTGGGCATTGTAAGGACATTACGAAATGCTCTATTTTTAAACCCAATCAGTCAGTCAGTCAGTCACTCTGTCTGCCTCTCTGTGTGTATGTGTGTGTGTGTCTGTGTGTGAATCCCTTTCATTCATGTAACCAGTTCTTTAAGAGGACCTGAAATTCATCACCCTCCTCCCCAGCATCTCAGGCGCTAGAGGACAGGTGTCCACCACACCTGGCTCTCTCTCATTTTACCATCTCTTATCCTTTTTTCCAAGTAGATTTTTCTGAGATTAAATTTTGACTTATTTTTCTACTATTCTTCCTATTAGTTGTATTCTCCTGCAGTTCAAATAGCATGAAATTCCATGTAACCTAAAGCTGACCATTTAAGTGTTTAGTCAGTAAACAATTGTATATGGCCTCCACTACATCCAGTTCCAGAACATTTCCATCTCGAGAGGAGAACCCTAACCATTAGCAGTGACAACTCTGCCTTCCCACTTTGCCCTGTGTCCCTGACACCCATTAACCTCCGTGGACTCTTCTCTGGAAATGGCATACAAGTGGAATGAAGTTGTATGTGTCTTTCTGTGCTTGCCTTATTTCACTTAGTATATTCTGTCTGCAAGGTTTTGCAAGTGTCAGTACTTTATCCATTTGCATGTGTGCACATTTGTGTGGGTACACATGCACTGGTCTGCATGTGTGTTGGAGACTAGAAGCCAGGTGTCGCTGTTGAGCACTTCCCAGCCTATCTTTTTGAGGCAGCACCTGTCATTGACTCTGGAGCTTATTCATTCAGCTAGGCTACATGGCCAGTAAGCTTCAAGGACTCAGCTATCCCTGCAGCACCCCAGACAAGGCAAGCTTCCAAATGAGTGCTGGGGAGCAGATTTATCTTGAGGAAGCTGACTTTTATTTTTGTTGCTGCTTGGAAGGGCTGACAGGTCAAGCCCTCTGCCTCTCCGTGGTCTTCTCCTCAAGGCCACACCAGTCTTTCTACTCTTCTGTAATATTAGAAGTCCCTTATGGGACTTGAGCCGCCCTCCTTCAGGCCCCAACTCAGAGCTGCCACTTCTCTGACAAAGCTACCTACGTAGCCTCAGACCAGCATGGGTGCCATTATGAATAGGGCAGAACTTCTGCCTAGTGTTGGGTAAAGTCCAGGTGAGGTATAAGTGCCCATGAGGCTGATGGTGCTGGAATCACCAGAGCAGCTGCTGCCTACAGATGAGATATCCCAGACGCATTGAGTTCACTAAAGCCACTGAGCCCCAGCATGCTCATGAGTGCAGTGTAGCTTTGGTGCTTCATTTGCATGTTCTGGGGTAGTAGAACACTTGCCTGGCTTACACAGAGCCTTGGGTTTGATCCCCAGCACCACAGAAATTTCTTGTGAACCTTCAGATATTGAAGACGTGAGTAATTTCGTGTAGGTTTCATTGAAGAAGCAGGCACCTTGTGTCCAGTGTTCGTGGGAAACTGTTGTTGCCTTTGATTATTGAGTGCTCTAAGCCATAAAGAAGCTCTGAGGACAAGCCATGTCCCTTTCTCTGGGTGCCTTCTGCTTTGGGGTGGGCTGACTCTGGGACAGCCACTGGAAAGAAGTGTCTTCCTTCTTGCTCACCATTTTTCTCTCTAATTGCAGGACATTTTGGCACAAGTCCTACAGATTTTACTGAAGTCAAAGTTGCTGGTATGTCTGTGTACTTTGTGTTAAGCTAAAAGAAAGCCTTTCCCTGGGATGTGCCTAGTAACAGCTATTTTCTTGTAGGTCTTGGAAGATGAAAATGCAAATGTTGATGAGGTGGAATTGAAGCCAGACACCCTAATAAAGTTATATCTTGGTTATAAAAAGTAAGAAAAATGGAATACACAGCTGTTGGTCTTATCCCCAAGCCAGGGGAACTGGACTCAGAGGGCTTGGTGACTGCCCGCCTGCTGGTCCTCCATGTTGCTTTGTGTGATGTTATTTTGGTTTTCTCTTTATTTTGAAAATAAGTCTTCTTGAGTGACTCATATAGAATGTTTAGACCATTATGTCAGATTATTTTGGTGTTACTACACTTGACAAAAGTGAGGACTCAAATGTCACTTCAGTCACAGCCCTGTGGTAATTACATAGCATTGGCGGAGGGGCAAGTCCCAGGTGTCTGGTAGAAATGATGCAGAAGAGATGGGTGTAAACCACCTTCTACCCCGGGCCAGGGAAGCAAAACCTCCAGTGTTGAAAGAGAGGAAGTAGACTTTTCAGTGACCTGTTTCCTCTATTGTCTTGACAGTAAGAAATTAAGGGTTAACATCAACGTACCAATGAAAACTGAACAGAAGCAGGAGCAAGAAACCACACACAAAAATATAGAGGAAGACCGCAAACTACTGATTCAGGTGACTGAACCGAGTCTGCACTGCACACTCAGTGTTGTTCTCTCTCGTCTGTGCTGACTGGCAGGTGCTGCCGGAATGACACAGGCTCAGAGATGGCCAAAGATGACAACGCCTGACACCAGGACGTTGGTGTCTGAGCATGAAGTGTTCTGTGTACCCAGAGAAAATAGTCTTATCTTCTTGCCTAAATATTGGGGAACAGATGAATACCAGCAGATTGAGAGAAACAAGTGGAGTTGAGGGCAAGGGTGGGGAGCGTCTGTGGCCTCAGTGAGCGAGCTTTTCTTTATTCTGTAGTGCTTTATAGTTGGCCAAAACATGTTTTAAAGACTTAGGTTTATTCTAAATGCATGTTTTGTCTATATGTATATAAGGGCATGTGCATGACAGTGTCCCCAGAGGCCGGAAGAGGGTGGGATCTCCAGGAACTGGAGTTAGAGCATTGTGAGCTCCTCGCGGGGTGCTGGGAACCAAACCCAGGTTTTCTGAAAGAGCGGCCAGTGCTCTTAACCACTGAGCCATGCTCTAGCCCCTTGGCTGAAACATTGTAATGTTTGTTCTGTTAGGGTTGACACGTGGAGAGAGCTGATTGCCTGCACCCTCTGATCTGTAGGGTGCTTGTTACCCTGTGCATGGAAGTAGAGCTGAAGTGGCCTGTGTACAGGCTGCCTTGAACACTCCTGCCCAGCTGTTAAAGCTCTAAGCACATGTTTTTCCCTCTTGATTGCATAGGCAGCCATCGTGAGAATCATGAAAATGAGGAAGGTCCTGAAACACCAGCAGTTACTTGGTGAAGTCCTCACTCAGCTGTCTTCCAGGTTCAAACCTCGGGTCCCAGTGATCAAGGTACAGGAATTAGAGCAGTAGCTATCCTTCTCATGGTAGGAAAGACTCAGCAAAAGGGTTACTCACTGTTTGATGAAAACGGGAACTGGTTTACTCAACAAGAAACTTAAGCAAAGGACAGTCAGCCTATCTTCCTTCTTGAAACAATTATATAGAGAGGTGTGTATAAACCTTTGTAGTGGACACCCTGAGAAGGATTAAGTCATCCCATGTCCTCCCCTATGCCTACATTGCTGTGGCAGTTAGCTGTCCCAGCTCGTGAACCATAATGTAGCCTTGGCTGGTTTGGCTTGCTAGGAAGTAGTGGGCAGTGGGTGCTCTGATGTGCTGGTAAGAACCTGCCTGGCAGTATGAGGGGAGCACCCTGGGTTACACTGTTCACTCCTGCTGCTGTGCAGGGATTGTGTTGTACGAACATACTACCCTGTAACTAGGGTACTAATGATCTCATTTGCCTACTTTCTGCTGGCGATTCTTCCCCACCCATCCTATGCTTCGGACATTTGATGGCACAGAGCCTTGCCCAAGGCAGCCAGGCTTTATTAGAAAAGCAGATTGTGGCCTAGATATGCTGCAGCCCTTGCGCCTTCATGTCTAGAGCAGACTTGGGAGGTAGGGTACTCAGCCGCCTTAGCAGGCCTTCCTGAAGGACTGCACTCAGGAAAACTGAAGTTCCAGCTAAGCAGACAGGTGGATTTGCTCCTTGCTGAGCTCTCAGTGGAGTGTGACCTCGTGAAGGTGACAGACCTCTGGCCTGATGGTCATTTGTATTTCTTTTTCCCTTTCCCCCTCTTTCTCCTACAATAATGTCCAGAAATGCATTGATATTCTCATCGAGAAAGAATATTTGGAACGAGTTGATGGTGAGAAGGATACCTACAGTTACTTGGCCTAACCCTTCTAAAAGGGTCTGTGACCCACAGCATAGTCCACTGAATAGAATGGAAGCAGCTCACGTTCATAGCAGCCAGCCTGCCGCCATTTGGACCTCCCTTTTTAAAGCTGAGACCACAGTTCCCACCAGCTGGTCTCAGGCTACAGCCGGACTGCTCAGGACTGACACATTTCAGTCAGTAAACAGACGCCAATGCCATTTACCCTAACTTATGGACAGAGGGGAACCGAACCTTCCATGCTGAGGCTGCATGCTACTGCACTTAAATCAATACATTGGCCCCTGGTTAACAGCTGTCTTCTGAGGCAGCACTTGAGAGCGAGTCTGAATGGACCCATGTGTAATCTGCTATGAAAACCATTTGTATAGTGTGTTTCATTTTTTTAATGTGTGAAAATAAAGAAAATTAAAGGATTTCTGTACAAGTTGCATTTGGTTTTGTTTTAAGTTTTACCAATTTCTATATGTAAATAAAAGATTTAATGATTGTGCAAGTGTATATTCCCAGTGTCTTCCTGGAATCCAAAAGAGCTGCATTCTTTGGATTGAAGATTAAGATCTTAATTTTTAAGGCCCCTATTATTTTGGGCACTGACTTGTTTCTGAGACTTCCTCAGTGCCGTGACTCCAAGTTGCTGCTGCCGACGTGCAGGGACTAAATACTGAGACAGGTGCAGAAACTGGGCTGTGTTACCACTAGTAAGAGAAGACCTCGAGTACAGAAGTGGAACCAACATGGCAGGCCTGTGGCCTCCGCAGCACTGAGGTTGACTAGCGACAGGAGGTGGCATTTACTCGCTGGTTACAGTTCTAATCTGTAAAGAGTGAAGCATCTGAAGTATTGGTAACTCCCTAGGTCTGCAGGGAGGGTGCTCAGCCCTTCCCACTTGTCCCTCCTAGTGAAGCTCTCCCAAGGAGGCTGCCATATTCACCCAGGGTGTCCCTAGAAGGGCCCAGGCCAGGGTTCAAGGCTCTCATCCTCCTCAGATCCAGTCCAGCTCAGGAGCATCCTCAGACCTCCAAGGACTCTGCCACAAGGCATTGCATTGACCTTGGTCCCCAATCTCCATTTCCTGGCTGAAGGGCGAGAGGAATGCAGAGGATGGGACCTTCTGAGTCTTCATTGCCACTGTCACCTCTGGGTTTCATTCTTATGCTAAGGATGCCTTCAGGGTTCTCAGTCAGTAATGCTTAGCCACCCTTGACCCATTCCTATGCTAAATTCTAAGCAAGTAGCTCAGAATAGTAGTTCCCCTGTTTCATTTCTGGGGTGGAAGGCACAGCTGTAGTTATTGTTGGGCAGGTTTTGTACCACTGAGCCACATCGTTAGCCCTTCACTTTAAGATAGTGTCTCATTGGGTATCCCAGGCTGGCCTCAAACTCATGATCCTGCCTCTGCCTCCCTAGTGCTGGGGATTTCAGGCAAGCTCTGTCACACCCCATCACTCCATGCCTTTTAGTGTGTCTACTTATAAACAGTCTTCCTAAGACTCTCAGTATCTAAACCAGGTAAAAGCAATCGAACCAGCCACCTCACTGCCTTCCTGTACCCTAAAGGGCCCCAGAGCTCCAGACATGATTTGAAAACTCCCCTACTAATTTTAAAGTGAATGATGCTCACAGCTTGCTTATCCTTCTAACAGTTCATTTTTATGTCTTGAGACAAACACTGTAAACACCATGGGTCCATTTTAAGAATTTGTCTTGAGGGGTTGGGGATTTAGCTCAGTGGTAGAGTGCTTGCCTAGCAAGCACAAGGCTCTGGGTTCAGTCCTCAGCTCCAGAAAATTAAAAAAACAAAAAAGAATTTGTCTTGAGCCCAGGTGTGGTGGTGCAGGCCTTTACTCCCAGCACTCTGGAGGCAGAGGCAGGTGGATCTCTGAGTTTGAGGCCAGCCTGGGCTACAGAGTGAGTTCCAGAACAGTCAGGGCGGTTACACAGAGAAGCCCTGTAAGTCAAGGCAGTTTGGCTGGGATCTCTTCGGTTGTACCAGGATGAAATGTGCCTTTAAGTACCTGGAACTGGACTGTAGGCTGTGCTAGGGCGGGGCTTCACCTCACTTTAGATTGCTGACCTGGAACTGGACTGTAGGCTGTGCTAGGGCGGGGCTTCACCTCACTTTAGATTGCTGACCTGGAACTGGACTGTAGGCTGTGCTAGGGCGGGGCTTCACCTCACTTTAGATTGCTGACCTGGAACTGGACTGTAGGCTGTGCTAGGGCGGGGCTTCACCTCACTTTAGATTGCTGGTAAGTGAACAGTGGTGACTATAATGTGTCAACTTCCTGCTCTGCCGCCATTCTTCCCACCCTGTGGGCTCTTACTCTTCTACAACCATAAGTCCAAATAAGCTCTTTGTTCTAAGTCAACTTTTGATTGTGGTGTTTTATCACAGTAAGGGAAAAGGAACAGATAACATAATCTTTCTTTTGAGGCTATAGGGAGTAGACAGGCAGATCTCTAAATCTAAGGCCAGTCTGGTCTACATAGCAAATTTTAGGTCAGCCAAGGATATATATGAGACCCTGTCTAGAAAAAATAATAATAGTCTGTTAAGTCCCAAACTCCAAAAGGCAGTCCAAATATCCAGAAATGAGCTCAGCCTGAACTATAGGAGGGTTTCTGGCAATTAGACAAAAAGCCAGCATTCCTCAGGAACTTGTGAAACCAGTCCCCCTCTTCCAACATGAGTCATTTACCATCCGGTGGAAGGGACAGAGTTCACGGTGGCCTTGAGGCTCCCTCAGTATCACAAGGACCTGTTACACATTTCAGAGTCCACACTAGCATCCTAGTCCTTCTCACCTCCCCTACCCTAAACTCCCCCCAGCTATCCATTCTTAGACTCCTGCTGTTGTCTCTCCCTCTCCAGGGTCTCACTGTGTGTAGCCCTGGCTGGCCTGGAGTCAGAGGTCTGCCTGCTTCAGCCTCGTGTGCAACCTAGGACCCCAGCACCTATGCACACAAAGCAGATGTGGTCTCACTTGTACCTGTAATCCCAGTGCTGTGGGGGCCAGAGACCGAAGGGTCATCAGGACCACCCTTCCCGTGTGAACTGTAGGCTACGAGTAGATTCTCAGGAATGGGAATCGCTCTTCAGTTGTGTGACCTCCTACTGAGCTCAGAAGGACCTCGGCTCCAAACACAGTCAAAAAGATGGCCCAGGTTAATTGTGGTGGATCAAAAAACTGGAGGGCTAGACATGAATGAAGAGGAGATTTTTATGGGATGGGGAGTCAGAGTGAGGGTAAGGGCGGCCGGGATGCAAAACTGCTATTTAGGCTGGCTGAATAAAAAGCCAAGGTCTGCACCCTCCACACCCTTCTCCCCTACCACACATGAACCTCGTGGTCTAAAGAGCTGGGCTTTTAACTGAAACCAGCTGACAGGGCTGGGGGTAATGGCTTACTCTTACCTGAGACCACCAGGCAAGGGGTCACAGCATAGCAGGTCACTGCCTTTGAGGGAGCTTGAAGACCTGCTCCAGAAAAAGATGAGAACAGGCTACTGAACGAGCGGGATCCTGAAATCTAACCATCAAGCATCTTACAGTGTTCGTTCTTTACTGAACATCAGTGCTTGCTTTTCTTTTAGAAACATAGATTTGGGGTAAAAAAAAAAAAATCAAATAGGCCGACACAGCTGTCAGGGTAGCCGAGACTTTAGGGGTTCAGTTCATGCAGGTATCCAGACCAAATAACGCCTGTCTAACCAGGGGAGTGTGGAATTGTTTCTAACACTACCCACGTAGACCTCTATATATGGCCCTCACTGGAATCATTTATAACAAAGGGCAAAGTGTAAAAACAAGCTTTTTTTTTTAAATTAATTCCAGTCAGAATTAAGTAACAGAATGCTTAAGTTCTTTCAAAATGTTCACATCCAGACTGTCTTGATGACCTGTCAACAACTGTAATCACTTAATTTCCTTGTCTTCACAGCAGTGGTCAAATACTTGGGCGGAAATGGAGGTCAGACCTTCTAGTGGACATCTAAAAGTTAGAGATAGGTGATTTTCAGTACTGAAAAACAAGACAAGGAGTGCCTCTAGGTAAATAACTACTTTCTAACACAAACTATAAAGTCTCTTGAATTTGGCGAGCAATGACATGGTACTTTTCCCGGTCATCAGTCTGGATGGATGAGGTGTTACAGACTGGTTTACCCATGGGGCAGGCTTTGTGCCATACCCCTCCATACATGCCCTTCAAGCTGACTGGCTCTATCTGGAATTGAAGCTTATCAAATGGAGCCAGTGAGAGTTTTCAGTGGGTAAAGGCACTCACTGCCAGACCTGATGACCTGTTTGAGCTGAGGGACCCACAATGTGGAAGGAGAAAACTGACTCTTGTAAACATGCATGCACAGTGGCACACAGGTACAGGCACACACTAAATCAAGATTTAAAACCAAAAGAGTGCCTGTAAGTGGTCCTGGCACTTGGGAGGTAGTAGTGGCAGACTCGGGAGTTCAGTTATTCTCAGCTACATAGCAAGTTTCGAGCCAACCTGGACTATAACACAAGTTCTCCAAATCACTGCTCTACCAATATGACCTGTATCTGACACATCAGTAACTTCGATCTAAACGCTTCCTTCCAGCTGTTGATATCTGGAGATGAGAACCATGGCCAGGTGAGCTATGTCAGTAGATACCATTGATGCCACACACTCTGTGGGGTGTCCTGAACAGTCCCACATTATACTGAACATATGTGCTCTACTTGCCTGTTTGAACAAGGAAGGCTATTGGATTATCTTAAGAAATTGCGTAAAACAAAGTGTTCTCCACCTCAGCAGCTAACCATGGCTACCCATTTTGTCCGGGGCAATCCATGCAAGTGCCAAGTGGAGAACGAAGAGCAGCCATGGTCACTAAAACCCCTCCTGATTTATATCAATCAAAGATCCAAGTTGCTATGCCTTGTGAATTGATATGATCGGAAACTATCTTGGAAATTAACAAAGTGAGTTTTAGTATATAACGTAAAAGTGAGGGTTTTTTAAATACCTTTATAAATACAAATCATATCTAACTCTAGAAAATGTAACTTGGTATAAATTACAAACCCCTAGAGGACTGATTTTGAGCTGTTGTGAACATCTCCACACTGAAGCCGTAAGCATGCCTTGGAGGGTGCTGAGTAGTTACAGTACTGCTCTGTGACCAGCTGCCAAGGAAGTCCAGGTCCCCAGCTCAGTGGGGATTTGGAGGGGGCTGTTTTAAGCCCCTTAGAGATTTAAACTATAGTCAGCTTATTTATGTGTGTTTTCTCTTTTTCTGGGACCATTTCACCAGGCAGCCCAGGCTGGGTTTGGGTATCCCTAATTCACAACCTTCCAAGTACTGGAATAAATCATTACACTTGCCTGCCTACCAGCATCTTCAATTGTGTCTAAACTATAGAATTTAAGATGTATAGGTTCTTAGAAATAACCTAGTCCAACCGCAATCATTTTGCATATGGACAGCCGATTTGGAGGTTGATCCGCTTTCCCTGGGGTACAAGCTGGCTGGAATGTGCTCCACCCATCTCCTGCTGACTTACTTTCCTCGCTGAATGCCCAGATCCCACATCAGTGAGGTTCACTCCAGAGGAAAAGGCAATGGTAACACTGTATCTAGGCAGCCACTATGCTAGTATGTTTATTAGTTATTAAAGATTCATAGACAACTGGAAATGCAAAGCTAAGTTTGGTTTCTCACTGAACGAGGTCTTTCTAGAATCAGCTGATGCCGCTCTATGACAAGTGAGTCAACAAGTTCAAGTATTCTTTATTCAAAGTTGAAAAATGTACCATACTGCATTATTGCAAAAATTCACTGGTACAAAACACTTTGCAGCTGGTGAGAAGGCAATAAAAAGTTGATTTTTAAACTCATTACTATAAATTACTGTTACAGTACTTTGCAAATTCAGAATTTCAAACTGCATTTTCTTTTTCTAAATTGCCCACAGTACTCAAGGTTCCTGAAGCTAAGGCAGCTGTTTCAGAGAGGAGGGGAAGAGGTAGCAGATGTCAAGGGATTTCCATTTCTCTTTCGATGCCCACATACTTCAGGGCATCAGCTTGGCTGTATCTGAAACAACATAAACAAGAAATGTCTACTGTCTAATATTAGGAAAGCCAAGCCGCTGATGTAGAGAACTATGTCACTAAAACACACACCCCACCCCATTACAGAGCTACATGCAAGAAGGGGAAGCATGCATCTGTCACTGATCACCTACTAGATGAGAAGTGCCTGTGTTAGAAGCATTCCCCCCCAGCCCTCTCTGTGCCTCTGCAGCACTCTGCCCCGAGGCAACTCCACATTGTGACATCTGGGTCTAATACTGCGAAAGCAAAATCATGATTCGGAAAGAATGGCTATGCCAAAGAGCAATCCCCATTGGCTGTGCTGATTCCGAAAGTAGGCGCCAAGAGGGGCACTTGAGGGTCCCACCACTAAGGAAGCTGGACAGCTTTGCCTCTAACCCTAGCCCACTTGGAGCAAGCATGAGACAAAGCCACTTGTGACCTCCCCACGAGAACCCTATCCCAATCCCAAGGTGTCACTTAATTCTCTCCAGCTGTACACCACAATGTCCTAGAACTAGGCACACACAGGCCCCCATCTGCACACTTAAGTTTCTGAGTGGGATGGATATTCGGCCACAAGAATTCTCTAACTAGGGGCTGGAGAGAGAGCTGAGGGGTTAAGCGCATTGGCTGCTCCTCAGAAGGACCCAGGTTCAATTCCCAGCACCCACATGGTAGCTCACAACCGTCTGTAACTCCAGTTCCAGAGGATACAGACATACATGTAGGCAAAACACCAATGCACATAAAATAAAAATAAATAAATCTTAAAAAAAAAAAAAAAAGAATTCTCTAACTAGAAATCTTTACCAGATCATACTTAAGTAACTGTTTGGTTAGGTTTGGCCCACCTGGCCAAAAAGAATCCACAGTGGCCACAGGGTAATGCTAACAATGAAAACAATGAAGATACAATGTGCTACCAATAAGGATACACATACTGTACCAATGAGAAAGGGTGCTGTAGGATACAGATGTGACTCCAGACATAATAAGCCCCAGGGGTCACAGCCAGTTATCAACAGCAGGGTGCTAAATGCAGCTTTCTGCATGGGGTTTGTTCTTTTTTTCAAATAAGCGTTGTATAGTTAACACACAAGAACGCACACAGTGGGAACGTGTAACTGTCGACTGGAGCCCACGGCAAATAGTGACTGGCCAATTAGAAGAATGCCCCCTCCAATGATGGCAGATCTGCAAAGATCTTACAAACAGCCTTCACCCCCAGCCCACAGAACAGGAAAAGAAAGCCTGTAGATACTAAAAGTGTATTTTACCAACCTGTAATCAAAAAACAGCTCTTCACCAGTCTGGATGGCTCTCTTAGCAAAGATCCCTATCCTGTGGTCACCATTAACCATCATAACTGGAAAGAGAAACATGGGGCTAGTGAGCATGCAGACAGGTCATGGGAGGCTGACCGTTCACACAGCAAGTGCCCCTCCACCCCCCACCCCCCACCCCCCAAGATACTGAAGTCTGTTACCACTTGGCTGGTAAAAAAAAAAGAAAAAAAAAGGAATTTTATATCAAACTAGCAATTCCAACTTAAAAGCCTACCTTTTGCATAGCAGTTTGGATTTACTGAATGATTAGCAAAACGAATTTTGTTGCCCTTGCGGGTTGCATCCACCACAAAATCTAAAAAGAAAAAACAAACAGTCCAGTGACTAATTTCAATCATGGAGCAAAGTTATTATGGTTTTAGAAATAGTTCTTCAGGATTTGACTTCAAAAGCAAATAAAACATTCAATTTCATTCAATATGAAATGACATTTGGAAGAAAATGCTATTCTAGATTAAAATGAATCCTTGATTGTTAAATGTGGCTCTCAAATGCCATGACTTCTCAATTATATATTGCTGAGCAAAACATGCCTTAAAAATGTAGTCCTGCCAAGAAGTAGGCATATTAACATTTAAGATTACAATATTTCTATGGAACATTTTCATTCAAAACAAAACTGCTCTACCAGTCCAGCTGAAAGTTCCTCTGAATGTTTACTGAGCAGACACATTTTCACAGACCAGGCTGTGGCAGCTGCTGCTTTCCTCACAACCTGTGGGCGACATCCTGGGGCCACAAGGTGCTGTCCACACGCTGCCTGTCCTCCCAGGTCAGACGCACTGACCGAAGAGGGCGCTGTAACTGCTCAGCCCAAGTCCAGGGAGCAGTGGGAGATACAATGTCCCCTCACAGCCAGAGTCTGTGACAGACAGAGCCTGGTGCTCACTGTCTCCTCACACAGCCCTTCTACTCAACGGGGGACTCCCCTTTCCTCACACAGCCCTGAGCCTAGGCCTGGTGATGGGAAACCCCAGGAGCTGTCCTGTGGGCAGGTGCCTCCTTCCCGGCATCTTGCTGACCTCCAAACTTGAAAACCTCAGCCAGCAATCAGATCCCAATCCAACCCCAAGGAGCTAAGTGCTCCGAGCTCAGACATACCGTTGTTCAAGTTGAACAGGAAGCTGCACATGTACTTATCGTACACCTTCCCTCTTCTGTCTGCTTCATCCTGAGAAATGATCTGAAAGGAAGACACAGGAGGAAATTGTTTTGGAGTAAGTGGTCACACCAGTTAGGACATGAAAGAGCCAATGAACAGAATGCTGGTCCCTCCTGAGGGGGTCAAGGGGGCACAATAGCCAAGTTCTCTTCTCTGGGCAGCAATGTACAACAGTAAAGTAGCTTTAAATCGTATTACATTTTATCTGATAATTACGGGGAGGGGGTGCTTTGCACTCATGCCCGTGTGTGGAGGTCAAAAGACAACTTGTGGGAGTCAGTTCTCTCCTTCCACCACGTGGGTCCTGGGGACCACACTCAGGTCACCAACCCGGCAGCAGGTGCCTTTACCCTCGGAACTGTCACACCAGCCCCCAAAATAGACATTTTTAAGAATTCCAATCAGAAAGATTTCTATGTCCTAAGCAATATGCCTAGAGATGATGATTACGTCATCTTTCTGCTGAGTAAAAACAAGGCAAACTGTAACTTTCTGAAGCTGTCTTGTGACTTTCCCCCTCAGCTCTACAACTAAAAATGTCAAGTTAATAATGCTGTTGTTTCTGGATCCCCATCAGTTCATCTGCCAATTAAGTAGGACCAATTCCACACAGCAAAGCGCTTGTTCCCAAACCCCTTACCTCTGGATAATAAAAGGCAAACATGACCGGCGCTAAAGCAATCGAGCTAGTTAGTACACAAACCACATCGACAGACACAAAGAAGTCCGGGCTACGGGGTGTTCAGTATGAATTCATTCTAACTTGGAGTTGCCCAAAGTAATGCAAGCTGCTACTCTACACAAGACCACTGGATCACACAGGAGCACCTTACCTCTCCACAGTACTCGGAGATGAATTCATTCTTCTGCACAGGATCTTTGATGAAGATTCCCCAGCCTGCCACATCAGACGGTGCCAGCAGTAAGTGCTAGAGAAGAAGCACAATCACATAAGACCAGAGCAAAAGCAGACTGAGACGAGCAGGCTGCACAGTGAAAACAGATGACCACAGTCAAACCTCAGGCCCGTCCGAGGGGAATACTCAATGCCCAAGCGGATTTGATAGGGATGAAGTTGCCAAGTGTGTCTGGAAAACTATTAATGTTTCTAAACAAAATTCAGGATAAATACCCTCTTCCAGGAAAAACAAATCAAACCGGGCCTCTGGTGTCTCGGGTACTCGGTGAGGGAGGTGTGTGAGAGCACTGCCCTTTTACTTCCCTCCAGTCCCCTCTAACTCACTTTCAACCAAACACAATCCAAAAGGTTCATGTGCCGCAAGCTGGGGCCCCAGCCTATGGACTGATCACCTAGAGGTGACTGAATTGTGAGGGCTCTGAACTAATTAAGAGATGGATCTCTTGATGGACTCATCATTGGAGGGTGCAGACTAGGTGAGTTCTGGTTGGAGGAAGTGGTCGCTGGCAGCATGTCTTTTAAATGTGCATCTTGTGTGCCATGGATCACTGACCAGCTCACAATGCTCAGCCTCACTATGCACAGGCCAAGAGCAAGAGAGGCTGGTGCCCATGTGCCGAAATGCTAGCACCCAAAACTTTATCTCCTTTAAGTGTTTTCTCAGCTATTTGTCACTGTGGCAAAACTGAGAAACACAAAATTTTATTTTTATTTATCGGTTTAGTGTGTGTATGTGTAGTGTATGCATGTGTGTGCACATGTGTGTTTGTTTGCCTGTGTGGACACATGTGCAGGTCAGGAGCACCTTCAGGTATTGGATCTATTACTCTCCACCTTACTTCTTTGGAGACAGGATCTCTCTCACTGAACCTAGAGCTGCTTCAGTTAGACCCCAGGCCCACCAGCTATGCCTGGTTTTTAATATGGGTGCTGGGGATATGAACTTATGTCCTCACGGCTGCAGGCAAGCTCCTTACCCATGGTACCATCTCTCCAGACCTTGGTTTTGGTTTTAGGTTTTGAGACATGGTGTCACTAAGGGTGGCTGCCCCCGAATATGGGTATACCACCACAGCTGGTTGATGAAACACATTTAATGTGAGTACACCAACCTCTCTCCTTGGATCTTTCCCTCTATTTCCCAAAGTGCATTCTGTTGCCTGCTCAAGTCCTCAGCACATTCTGGTTCTTTACTGGTCTGTATTTTCTGGAGACCCTGCCATTTCCTCCACAGAAGCTTCCTTCTAGCAATCTCATAATAACATAGAAAATTACCATGAAGAATATCATGATTCATCAATCCCACAGAGAAGGCCAAGATGACCACTGTTTTCTGCTTTTCGAGACATGGTTTCTCTGTGTTGCTCTGGCTGTCCTGGAACTTGGAGATCTGCCTGCTTCTGCCTCCTGAGTGCTGGGATTAAAGGTGTGCACCACCACTGCCTGGATGACATGATAACTATTCATCACAGCTCTTTAGCACGCTTCACGGAGAACCTTCTTGTGACAGGGGTTCCCGGATCATCCAAACTTCTTTCTTCCTATTCTGATCCACCCCTGCCAGGTGAATTTCCCAATCACCTTCCTGGTCAGAAACAAAATTAGCTAACTCGTCAGTGGAAACAACCAGGTGAACCCAGGCGGTCGAAGCTACATCCACAGAGTTCTATTCTGAGGCAAAGGTGTCACCAAGGAGACATGGCAGCATGAACGTCATGCCCACTCTACAAACACACTGAAGGAAGGGTAGGTCTATCCCCCAATGACAAATCTGGGGCCAGGACACTAAGGGACAGAGTTCGTTCTGAACAAATATGCCAGAGCAAACTCAGACAACATCATGATGACCTAAATGGATATGTAGCCACCACCTAAAGTAAAATGATCCAAACCCCAAAGAGAAAATCACTGCACAGCTAATCCAGATCAGATCTTCTATGAACAGTGTTGGTTTAAAAACCCAAGGAAGAAAAAAGAAAGCTAAGAGAAGCCGAATGGCAGGATTTCAAAGAGGGTCCCGAAGAGTGGGGTGATCTGGGGCTGGCGGGATGACTCAGCAGTTAAGATCACTAGCTACTCCTGCGAAGGACCCGGGTTCAGCTCCCATACAGTGGCTCACAACCTAACTCTAGTTCCAGGAAATTCAACACCCTCTTCTGAACTGTACTGGTACCAGACATGCATGCGGTACGCATGTATACATGCATGCATGTAAATATAGCTTTAAAATGGAAATACTAGGGTGCTATCAACCATGTGACGGCTCCTGAGATGTGCCATCACCACACAGGGCAGGGGAAGTCGCAGAGGGGTGACAGTGGGGACAAAGGACACCAGAGTGTTTCTTGCTCCAGTACTTACAATTCTTTTTGTTTAATTCATGGCATGCTATGGTGCAGGTGTGCTGAACACCTTAAGGACTCAGTTCTCTACTCCCACCATATGAGTACTGGGTTATAACCACTGAGTCATCTCATCAGATAGCAAGTCTTATGAATCTGGGTTTCCTTACCTGTAAAATGGGGTAAGTATTCAAACAGTGCCTGCTACATATTAGACAGCTAATAATATCAGCTATTGTGATGGAAAGGATTAATTAAAGAAAGATATTGAGTCTTCCTAGTCCAACAGATCATTCAGGCTTCCTTTGCTCAGTAATTACTCCCTGGCTACTCATTTAAAATCACCTATGTGCGATTCCCAGACTTCTAATACATAACTGCTGGATGGGGCATTTTGAAGACTTTAAGGGTGTTTGTGCATTGAGACAGTCTTACGATACAGCTCACACATGAGCGTCCGCCTCACGCACTCTCTAGAGGGCTGGGATTGCAAGCATGCATCACATGCCTGGCTCTTTTCAGGGACACTAAAGATCAAGAACGAAGCCTCCAGAACTTTGCTGAAGGAAATTCCATCTTTTACTATGCACAGAAAGGATCCTAAGCAAACACACAAACACAACGAGAATGGGCCTGTACACTCTGATAGAAGGCACCATCTGTTTCCATTAAGGAGACACAATGTCTTTGTGTTAATAAAACAAGAAAGTTTGAATCAACTATTAAAATACTAGATAATTCGTATTTCAATTCTGATAGCATTACTGACTACTTCTCAGAACTTCAGGTTTATCTTGCCATCCAGTAAAGCATTTACTTTGTGGGAAATATGAGAGTGCATTAGCTCTTTTAGGTGGTCGGCTGTGTCAAGACAAAGCTGGGCATCTGCTCTCCAGTCGCCAGCTGTCAGACACTAACTGAAATAGACTATGAACACAAACTTTGTACCTTCTATGACAAGTTCACGGCCACAGAAGTAGCTGCTGATGCTTTGAGTGAAGAATGGAAGGGTTCTGTGGTCTGAATCAGGGGTGGGAACAACAACAGAGTTTCCCAGGAAACAAGGTATCCTGACCCCAGCCAAGTGTGCACCTGCCCTTGAGCTGGAGTTCTTGTTACAGACAAAGGAGAACTGGAAAGGGCAAGTTCAAGTCTGTCTGTGGATGCCACGCTGAGTGATCTCAACTTGGTTATTTTGTTTAAAAAGGGGAGAAGGATACTCCTGAACTGACAGATACTGTGTCTCAGTGGTTGGAGCCCAAGAGCTAGTAGGATCTGAAAGCTTTTCAATCTCTCTAAAAAAAGATGATGCGGGGGTTGGGGATTTAGCTCAGCGGTAGAGTGCTTGCCTAGCAAGCGCAAGGCCCTGGGTTCGATCCTCAGCTCTACAAAAAAAAAAAAAAAAGATGATGCCTGATAATATATTGCCAGAAAGTCCTTAAACAAAAAAGGTAAGAAGTTGAGGACTACAGCACCCAAGATTCAGCACCTTGTTCCTCCATGTGTCCTGCAACACAAACACCAAGGTGCTGCTCTGAAGAAACAACACACTAAGAAAAACAAGGAGGAAGCTGCAGAACATACTAAACTTATGGCCAAGAGAATGAAATCAAAGAAAAATGCCAGGAACAGGTGGCCAAAAGACATAGGCTGTCCTTGTTGAGAGTTGCTACTCAGAAGTCAGAGTCCAGTCAAAAATGAGTGTTTAAGAGGAACAAATGACCACACCTTAAATCTGGGATGGGGAGTGGATAACACCTGCATTATCCAACAACACCTGAGCATCTCTCTCTTCCCCCAGCTGCACCTTTAAGGACCCTTTTAATTCTGTTATTCCCAGATAAAATCTCCAAGACTAAAGAGCCATCTTCCAAAGGATGGGGATGAAGTTCAGCTGTTGGTAGAGTACTTATCATGCACAAAGCTCTGGGTTCAATCCACAACACCAATAAAAACAGGCATGGTAGAACATACATAGGTCCAGAACTCAGAAGATAGAGGCAGGAGGATCAGAAATTCAAGTTCATTCTCAGCAACATAGTGAGTCTGAGGACAGCATAGGTTACATAAGATGCTGTCAAAACAACAAGTTTCCAGACACGACTTATTTACCTTTTTAGAGCCCCGCTGAATACTGCAGTTCTTGCAGGACACGTTCTTACTGTCCCAGTGGTCAGCAGCTCCACATGTGAGACAGAGGTCAGGGTCACACTCTCGGACAGCCAGGTAGCATGGACACTGCTTGGTGTTGCACTGTGCTTTGCACCGGCACCCAGGAAATCGGTTTTGACCTTCGGGGATAAATTTCATCACCATCACCATCACACCTAGCAATCATCATTCTATCACAACCCTTTACAGGAATGTAGCCAATGTCTTGCTGAGCACATGAATGACATTTAAACCCTCACCACCTTTCCCTTGCTACTCCACTGTTGAGACGAGCAAACAGGAACAGCACACATGAAGCTGCTAGACTGAGAAAGAGCTGGGTTGTTGTCTATTTCATACTTGTTAAATGGCATATGGATTTAAGTTCTATGATAAATTAACCAGGGGAGGGAAGGTCTTGGAATGAATGGTATTCATGGCCCTGGACCATGCCAGTAAGCCAGCAGTTCTCAACCTGTGGGTCGAAACCCCTTCAGCAAACTCATCTCCAAGAATATTTACATTATGGTTTATGACAGTAGCAAAATTACAGTTATGAAGTAGCAACAAAAATAATTTTATGCTGGGGGTCACCACAACATGAGGGGCTGTATTAAAAGGTCATAGCGTTAGGAGGGCTGAGAACCACTGTAACAAGCCGTATTTATTTCTCATCCATCCCCTGGTATCCAAACTCTATGTACAGCTTCGTTAAGTCATTCTAAAGACCTACTGCCCTTCTGCTACTTTCCTTCACTCTGAGCACTGAACCCCTCTTAACTCTCTCCTCTGGTGCCCACAGAGGCTTGGGCACCCTCTCCTTACAGTCTATGCCACTTTACTGTCATTCAAATGACCGAAGAAAAACAGACAAGTCCAATCCATCACTACAACTCTGCCTGACTTGTGTGCACACACACACACACACATTGCCCAAGAGGCTGACAGGACATCAGCACATACACGCTCACTGACTCTTGGGACTAAGCTGCTTTCCTAAAGCCAGCCACCAGAGCATCCCAGTCCCTAGGGCTTCATTTAAATCACCATTTCCAGCTGCTGACCAAAGGCCTATTCAATTCTCATGCAATTGCACCAAAGCAACAAATACTTACACTCTGAACTACATTGACAAAACTTTTCACAAAAATTTTGTGCTATCACACAAGGGCACGAACTGTCACAAGGCTGTCGTGGATGGTCACAGGGTTGATAGTTGTAAACATGGTTAGAGGAGCCGTCTGAGTAAAGATAACAGCACGCAGCCAATGAATCCAGGGAGATGGGAAATGATCATCACAATTAACAAGACATTCTTCCCCACTACCTCTGGAACGTCCTTTACTGGCTGCCTTTACTGAAATACACACTCCTGTGGAAAAAAAAAATCACCTCCCACCCCCAAGTGCTTAAAAACTTGGTTTCACATTTCAGCCCCCCTGCCAAAGTGTTGCTTCACCGCTTCTCACTAACTCACTCCATCCAACTCATTTTCACTTTCTGAACAGCAATAACTGGAGAACAACAGACACATTTCATTTAAATTGATTTGCTAAGTAGAAGTCAATTAAATCAGAATAACCAAAACTTCAATCCAGTTTCTACTCTAAAACAAATGAAGACAAAAGAAGTTTTAGCTAATAATGGGGGTAAACGGGAAGATGCTGACCCTTTTTCAGCTGTATCTTTCTGCAGTGCGCCGCCCACAACCTGCGAAAAAGAAAAACAGACTTCAGCGTGAAGGTGCAAGGCCAACCGGCTGCGAATCCCCGAGACCTGGTTAAGCGGACCTGTCTGTGCAATTAGCGTAGCAGTGCCGAAAGGCACAGGGAGCCTTACACTACCTGTCAGCTCACACTGACCTGGAACATGCTCACTCAGGTGGCGGTGCCATGCCCAGAAATTGCAAGAAAGTACCTGTCCACATTGCCTGGGTAAGACTAAGGAGGCCTTGAGCATACCTACCGATTTAGTCTTGTCTGAATTATATGGACACTGGTACTCCCTATAATTTCAGGCATCATTAACCACCCAATTGAACTGCATGATAAGAAACTGTTCAACCAAAAATTCAGAAGCATCTATGAAAGCCTAAATTCATGGTCCCATGGGAAAATTTCTGAAAAGTTTTAAATGATTTACAATAGCAATGCAATACATACACTATGGGCCTATACTGAATTTTTGAAGCATAATTTAACAGCTTCCTTACCTACTCAACTACACTTTCCATTTTAAAAAACAGCGGGTTTGGGATGGGGGATCCAATCATGGTTTCCCTGGCTCGACATTTACAAAAGCATTCTGTACACTTATTCACCGTAAGCCTTTGTGAGAGGTAAGAGCCACAGACTTAGATGAGGCTCACTTTAAATATCAGAATGTAATGGCACACTTAGAAAATCCAGGCTCCTAGAATAAAAGACACTTCTAAACACTGGCCCAGAGAGCACAGTAGGAACACGTCTTACAACATTCCATAACAAACAGTAAAGGAACTGTTTACGTAGTCTGTACTGCAATATGTTTTTCTCAACCAAAATCCAATGGATGTGGTAACCAAAATTTTTATGACTTGATATGCCAAATATCCTGAAGTGACTGTACACAATAACAGCAACCATCAGGGAAGAGGAGATTTCTGTAGTCTACGTCTGACAGCAGTTTAAACGCTTTCTTATAATCATCAAGTGAAAACTGACTCCTGCTCATGGGAGAAGCCCTGTCCCACACAGCAGCGGCTCCTCAGCAGGCTTACCGGTGTTTCCTTTTCTTCTTTCTCGGAGGAGTGTCCACATCCTCAGTGGGGACAGGTGCTATGACACTGGACTCTTTGACTCTGAACTCATACACCTAGGTGAGAGGCGGAGGCGGAGTAACATGAACAGCCACTGTACGCTTTTGCATTCTGGGGAAATGTCTGTTTCTCTGGTGACAGTGCCAGGTATGTAGGGTACAGGCAAGACACAGGAGAAATCACTGCTGTCCTATCACAGTGCCAGGTATGTAGGGTACAGGCAAGACACAGGAGAAATCACTGCTGTCCTATCACAGTGCCAGGTATGTAGGGTACAGGCAAGACACAGGAGAAATCACTGCTGTCCCATCACATTGGGAACACAGCTAAATTTAGAGTCTGGCAAAATTTCAATTCTATGTATTTAAAGCTACCACATCCAAACTGAATTCTAAACTAGGAAAACTCTGAAACACAGCTAAAAAACACTACTGATTTAATTTTCTTTCTTTTTTTTTTTTTTTTTTTGGCTTCTGGAGCTGAGGACCGAACCCAGGGCCTTGCGCTTGCTAGGTAAGTGCTCTAGGCAAGCGCTCTCTACCAATGAGCTAAATCCCCAAACCCTGATTTAATTTTCTTAAGGGAAGGAGAAAAACAAATTCCCTTCAGAAGATGAACAGAATGAAATCAAATGGCTCCAAGTCTGGACAATGAGCACCTATTAGCCCTGTGTTTAAATCTCTTAGAATACATATGCTTACCTGTCTACATGTTTTGGTCCCAATCAGCCTAGCGATGGCACAGAAATTATCATAGTAAGTCCCGATGAGGACTCGAAACATTGAGGCTTCAGCACCACTCCACTCCACGTTCTCAGGAGGTTCAATGTTTGGCTTCATCTTTATGGGTGTTTGACACCGAGAATTTGCTTCTACAAAACCAATGTTAGCACTAGTCAAGAAATGGCGGCTAAGGGGATGGGGAGATGACTCAGTGGGTAAAAGCTCTTATCACAAGGACCAGAGTTCAAATCCTCTCAACCACATCAAAGTCAGACACATAGCAGATGCACTCCTACAAGGAAATGAGACAGAGATGGGAGAGTGTCCAGCAGTTCACAGGTGTATGCAGTGAGGAATAACCAAAAGACCTTACCTCAGATAAGATGGACGTGAGCACCCACCAGGAGGTTGTGCTCTGCCATTCACACCTACACCATGGCATAGTAGTGCACACACACACACACACACACACACACACACACACACACACACACACTCTCTCTACTAAACAATATGAACAAGCAAAATTCAGGATATGCTGAAGAAAAACAGAAGGCACTTAACTGTATTTTAGAACTAAGTAAAAACATTGTATTTTAGAATTAAGTAAAGCCAGAAACAATATCAAAAAGATCTTCATCCTCCCCCACAGGACCCATGAAATTCTGCTTCTTTCAACACAGACTTAGCAAGTAAACACAAATGGGGTCTATTATCATTTATGATATTGTTCACGGAGTTGAAAGAACTAAAACTCAGTCAATAAAAGATACACCCAGCAGCAGTACTTGTTTTCTCCCTAACTGAAACTACGCAGAGGTCCTCAAGATTAACAGTAAGTATCTCAGTTTCATCACGCTCCATCAGAGATGGACGGGGAACGGTACAACGGTAAGAACAAATTGCGTCAGACCTTCCAGGAACCCAGACAGACGAGGATGACAAGGTGGTGGAGTGGGGAGCGAGCACAAACAATTCAGCTATGTGCCGCTGACAGGACTCTCCGATCTTAGCAGGGAAAGGGGAGGGAGGTAAGGGCCCTGGAGATGGCTCTGTGGTTAGGAGAGCGTACTGCTCTAGCAGAGGGGACCTGAGTTTGGTCCCCAACACACACATCAGATGATCTTAACTCTCAGAAAGTTCAACCTACGAAGCCCAGTCATTGGCTGTGTCTTACCAGAGGAGCTGGAAGTTTCATCTTTTTTCTCCTCTTCTTCTTTATCGTTGTTCTCGCCCCCAGTTTCAGTCCCTGCTTCCCTGTCACTGTCTGTATCCTTGGACTCCAGCACACTGATGGTGGGGGTGCTGGGTCTGCTACTGTTATTTGGAAGTCTTCCTCTTCTGCGGCCCCCTGGGCGCTTGGGTGGTGTCTTTATCCTCTCAGCAGTGAGGGCAGCGGCAAACTCCTTAGCTCCCTCCTGGAAAATGAAAAATGGAGGCATCAGGGTAAAGTTCTAACCCTTCTTTTGGTGGACTAGAATAAGAAGACATTGCATAACAGAGTTGCTCAAGAATATATCTATCACAGTACCCATCAGCACAGTCATTTGTATATCAACACACCCAACCACTTTCTGTTTGCTTTTGATAGCTTCAAGATTTTCGAAACATAAAAATAGGTTCAATATTTTGTTCTAATGATGCAAAAATCAGGCAAGACAGTTCTACATGATGAATTTGTAAAATATGTTAAATTAAAACATAGTTAAAATATAAGAGTATTTTGCATAATAAAGGTATTGTTCTCTACATATACATACAGTACACTTAAAGGAGAATCTCTATCAAAAGACTCACATACTAAAGTGTGTCAAGTCAGACTTCCTATTTCAAAGCTTAAAATAATACATATCTCTTTAAAGGTACTATTAAGTATACAAGAACACAAAACATATACATGCATGACTTAGTCCCTTCCGGTCTTACTATTAAAACAGCCAATGTTTTTTCCTGTGAAGGATGCAAAGCCACAGGAAGACATGAAAGAACTTTTAGGAACAAGGTAAGGGTTACATTTTGCATTCTGAAGTATCACAATCCAATCTCAGAAAGTATAAAACAATGGTAAGAGCATGGTTTGTAAGAGACCACAGAGACATTTTAGATGAGCCAATGAAGTTCTGCCTTATAAAGAATATAAAACAGTGCTCAGGAATTCCTTTTTGCATTTTTTATTTTTTTATTTTTTTAGTGGAAATAGAAGGGAAAAGTTTGAAAGGAGCCAACAGTTTTATACTTCACTCTACAAAAACCAAATTGCTTAAAAATAGGATACCTTCTGCAGGTGCCATTGATTGAATCTTCTGTCCAAAATCCAACAGGCAATATATGCCCACTTAGTTCCTAGGTAGGAGTGGCTTGGTTCAAAGAGGGGAAATGGTAAAAAATAAGATAGTACCCGTAAAAAACAACTTTCCTGCCTCATACTTTCCTAATCCCTTACTCCTAATCTCTATCACTTAAAAAAAGAAAGTCTGTGGGATCTATGATATAGCTCAAACTGCAAGTGGCCTAAAACATTCCCAGAAGGGATACGTCCATGCTTAGGAACGTCTGCACACAATTAACTGAGCTTCTGGTGTCTACGTGGGCTATCTATGCCTCATACTCTCATAAACTTTGTAGAGAGTCCTTGATCCTAAAGACCGAGAGACATTGCTGCAGAAATAACACAGATAAACCAAGAAAGAGTCATGCGGGATTAACAGACTACACTGTGCAGCACAGAGCTATGGAGAAACAAGGGTGAGAAGACTGCCTGCCATATGTAAGTACGGGTGCAGACAGCGTTAGCGCCGCTTCACCACCTCCACCAAGGTTCTCACGAGCCCTCCAGAGAAACAAAGCTCTAAACCTCACCAGATGCTGGTAACACTGTGCTCCACAAGGCTTGTTGTCCAGAGCTGTTTCCGTGTTCTTCCGCTTATAGGTATTGGGTGTTGCATGGAAGGCTGTAGAATAAACACAAAGTATCTGAATGTGGCTATAAAAAGTGTACTTTTTCATTTCCCCAGATCCACTGGAAAACCCACTAATATCTTTCAAGTATGTAGTCTACTTTTTACAACTTCTTCTCCATCTATCACAGGGTATTCTCCACTCTTCTTCCAACCTCCAAGAAAGGTAGAAACATAGTAAACTCTGGAATGATTCATAATCCTTATTTTCCCCTTGCAAGTATGATTGATGGGCATAAAGTGTAACTATAAACATTTAACTTGAGTGTTTAGTATCTCCAACGGGTAAAAGATATTGCAAAAGGAAACCAGACTTCCTAATTTTATAAAAAAATATTCTGGCATCTACAATTTCTCTCTGTAGGGAGGGGTTTTTTGTAGGGGAGGGGTGAGATAGGAGGACTGTATCTTTCCCAGGCTGGCTTTAAACTCAGGGCACTCTTCCTGCCTCACCTCCCGAGTACTAGAATTACAAATGTATATCACGATACTTAGCTCTGACATAATTTCTTGATTTCTAGAGGAAGGTCAATTTATTAAGCATGGAGTTGAAAATGGTTCTACTTGTTAAGACTCTAGAGAGAACCTCCCAGTGGCTAGGATTCAATTCTAGGGTGTGTTCACTGGTTGTTTTCTCATGTAATGGAAAAGGCCGGGACTGGGGATTTAGCTCAGTGGTGGAGCCCTTGCCTAGCAAGCACAAGGCCCTGGGTTCGGTCCTCAGCTCCAGGGGGGAAAAAAGGCCAATGCTTAAAACAAACTATTCAAAATTACACAAGATGAAACTCACCTTAATTTAGCTAAAAATAAGTGATATTAACATAACTTTGTGGGATTTTTGGCTGGAATTTTTTGGTGGTATTGTTTGTAAAGACCTTTTTCCATAAAGGCTCCTCTCTATCTTCTCCCCTCAAATATTAGGGATCCAATCCAGGACCCTGTTAGGCAAGGCTCAGCCATTGAGCTAAATTCCCAAGTTGTTCCCCCACAAACACACCTTTTTAATGGTAGTTGGGTTTTGGTTGTTTTGGTTTAGTTTTGACCAAAGTTTTGATATATAGCCTAGGCTAGCAAACTTGCCTCTGTCTCAATAATGTTGAGATTACAGACAGTAACACCACATGTTCTGGTGTTTTGGATTTGTTTTAGCTCAAAATAAATTTCTCTTAAAATAGACTTAAAAGGATCAGCAAGATAAGGGCACTTATCACCAAGTCTGCACACAATTAACTGAGCTTCTGGTGTCTACGTGGGCCAACACGTTCAATTCCTAGAACCTACATGGTGGAAGGAAAGAACCAACTCCAACACGTTGACTTCCACGTTCACACCACGGTCAACATGTGTGCTCACATGCAAAAGCACTGAGTCAGTGTTGTAAATAGAGAGAGGCTCATGGGCACACTAAAGGTACCTCAAACTGAGAAACAACCCAGGGACTGGGGAGCTGGCTCAATGAACAAATAAATACACACTGATAATAAGCAATGAGAGAAATACTGTATCGCAAATGACTTGAACTTCTCCACAAATGATCTAAACAGTTAGATAATTTTGTAGATGAGGAAAAGGAATTGGATCCATATTCCCACCAGAATAAGTTCCACACAGAAAGACACACAAGTGTACCTTTTTAAAAGGCGAAGTGGGCCGGTGGGACGGCTCCATGGACTAGTAAAGGAGCTGGCCATCACGCCTGACAACCGGAACTCAACCCTCAGAACCCACACGGGAGAAGAGAACTGACTTTCTAAACTTGTCCTGACTTTCACAGGGGCACCACAGCACACATCTCCCTCCAGCCCCCAAAATAAATGAACAAATGTAAAAAATAAATTAAAAAAATAAATTAAAAAAAAGAATAAAGAAAAGAAGCAAAGTTTAAAACGTGAAGCGGGGAGCCTTATAATCTTAAAGTAGAGAAAGACAAATGATACATTTAATTTTTTTTTTTAATTTAACCCTACTTATGGACCTTTTATTATTAAACAAACTTTAAACAACTCATTTCAAGAGAACTGACTCAGGGCTGGGGAAGGCTTCAGTAGGTAAACTGCATACTATGCAGGCATGATGAGGACCTGAGAGTAGATCCTCAGCCCTTCTACAAAGGCTTAGTGTGGCCGGATGTATCTGAAAGCCCAGCACTGGGGAAGCAGAGATAAGGAGGCTCTCAGGGGCTTGATGTGCAGTCAGCGAACACAAAAAGGTGAACTCCAGGTTGACTGTCCGATCTTGACTCAAAAAATAAGGTAAACTAGAGTTACTCTATAATGGGGCAACAATGCCTCTACTAGACAACACAGGCTAACTAATAAAAAGGCAAGTGCCAGGAACAGGATACCTCCTTTGGAGTTATTGAGCAGTGAGGTTCCATAGGCCCCCAAACATTACAGGCTATTGCCAATGCTACTGAGAAGACCTTACTGCTGAAGAGATCACATACTTGAGTCATAGAACATGAAGTTATCAAGCTGGCACTAACCTGAAGCTTCATCCCTACTGACTAGCATGCACAGTGCAGGAAGGGGCTATGCACTCTAATGCAGGGGGAAAGTAATCACCCATCTTCCCAGCTGTGAATGCTGCAAGATGCTATTAGGACTGGCATGGCAAGACATGCCTTTGTTGCTGTGGTGTTGGGAGCATCACGAGAGAAGCCAACCACTTTCTGACTGGATGTAAGTCCCACTTCACAAGGTGATACCTATATCTGGCACCATTGTTGGGCCAAGAATCTGTGGCTAGACTAGTCTTGGACTCTAGGGAAGAAGAGAGCCTAATACTATTATTTTATCAAATGGAGATAATATTAAATCAACTCCTAATAACATGATTATAACCATAAGTTAATGCATTTCTTAACTGTCACCGGAGAAGCTTCTATTTGCAGTAGATGTGATTAACATAGACACCCACAACTGGTCAAGATGCAGAGACTAAGAGATTAAAGCACATTCAGACTTAAAAGGGAAATCTCCATGCACCCCTGCTCCACAGCTCAGGGATAGTCGAGGAAAAGAGCATAGACTTAGAGCCAGAGGCAGTGGATGATGCGACTCGAACATGTTATTATTTTATTCTTTTAATGTAACTTTATTTCAAGTTTACTGAAGATAACACTGACAGGTCCAAATAAGGCATTCACTCACTGTCTAATGGACAGGAGGAAATTAAGACAACTTACAAGTTAGCAAAACTACCAAAGCATCACTTCCGATGCGGAGATGGAGCTAGAAGTCTAGAAACCTACTTCAAGTGCTTCTAATTTAATATCATTTAACTATACTACTACAATCTCTCTCTCTCTCTCTCTCTCTCTCTCTCTCTCTCTCTCTCTCTCTCTCTCTCACACACACACACACACACACACACACACACACACACACACACACACACACACACTCACTCACTCACTTTAATATTTCCAGGCCAAAATACATGTTATTACAACAAATTATAAGTGGAAAGGAGCAACAAATATACACAGATAAAGCCAAACTTTTAAAATAGGTGAACGATACAGCTGTAAGTGTCACCACTGGCCAAGAGTGGGGCACATACCTTAATCTTAGCACTCAGGAGGCAGAGGCAGGTGGATCCGGATAATCAGCAGTTCAAGGTTAGCCTCAGCTACATACTGAGTGTGAGACCCAGGCTCAAGAAACACAAAATAAATTCTAGTTACCTAGAAAGTTTACTAAGAAACCTCACTCACAAGAAATGTCAAGGAAAAAGTAAGTTTTCATACTGATACTAAGAATATTTTATGCTTTGCTTGTGTTGAAATGCAAGTACTTATGAAGCAATTACTCAGAGAATCAAAAAGAAATATTTTAACACTAGGCAAGCGCTTGTTTATATAAATGCCTTTTCAGCCAATTTGTTACTTAATAAAACTTGTTCAGAAATATCAGCAATATTGCTCTGAGCTATGAGTTCCTTCACAATAATAACTTCATTATAAAGTAGCCTCGTGAAGAGTCACTGACCTGTACTCTAAGTTAATGGGAAGCAATGACTGCAATTAGATGTATACAAAGGACGTCAGAGGAATCCTCAAGCAAGGTAAAAATAACAGGACAGGGATCTAACATATTGCTCAACCTTTACTACAAGACTGACCAGTACATTCTAGTTGTGATAAATGGCAACTCTCTCAAGTTGCTTTAATCCATATTTCAACAACAAAGATAGAAAATGAAAACGTACAATAATTGCACTTACGATGTAGGAAGCAGTCATACTTAAAACATCGCCGACAGAAAAGCGTATGAAATGAATGCAAGCTCTGCTCCCTCTGAACAGATTTAGCATTTGGTCCATCTATGTTTGGGGTGCATTCAGGAGGCAGAGCGCCGGGGAGCTGCTGCTCAGTGAGCTCTTTATATCTGACATCAAGTGAACAAACAAAAAATGTAAGTAAAGCAAAAAGAAAAATCACTTTTAAAAAAATAAAGTTTCTAAAAGGTTTCCATGGCTTTGATTTTTTTTTAATGTTTACCTTACCTAAAACACAACAGAAAGATCGAACCCATAGCAATCTTTACTTATACAAAGAAGCAATCATGTATTATGCATGGCAAAGCAAGAATCATGCTCATTAATACAATTCAGGTACATCACAGAAGAGGTCATTACATTAGTTTGAATTAAATATAAAAATCTCTACCAGTGCCTAGAAAAGGGTTCCTACAATATATTAGTGTAAATTGTACATGGGTCTATTGTATGCATGAATACTCATATGTGTACTTATTCTATATGCAATAAACATTTTATAACACATAATACAAGAATGGGGGTGTGGACAAGAGAGAGAAAGGGAAGGGAGAGATCGTGCTTGAAATATCATGTGAGCTGTAAACTATGGAATGGTTCATCAGATACAGCAATTCCATTCAGAATAAATCAAGATGATGAATTACATGCAAGACTTCCTTATATTTAAAAAAAGAAAACTTACTTACTTTTCTTTTAGTTCCTCTGCTGTGCCCTTATCTGGAAACATTGAGGAAATAGCCTCAAAAATTTTATCAGCAGGAAATTTCCGAGGTGGGCAACTTTCTTTATCTAAACAGTGAATTGTGATAAGGGAGAAACAAGTTTCAATCTCATTGTCTTTGTATCACAATATCTCAACAAAGCTGATTTGTTTGTTTGTTTGTTTGTTTGTTTGTTTGAGACAGGGTTTCTCTGTGTAGCTTTGGAGCCTGTCCTGGAGCTCACTCTGTAGACCAGGCTGGCCTTGAACTCACAGAGATCCACCTGAATCTGCCCCCCTCCCCTCCCCCACCCCCATCCCCACCCCCCCCCACACCCCCCCCCACCTCACCCATGTTGGGATTAAAGGCATGCAACACCACTGCCAGGCCCAACGCTGATTTTCTAAGAAACTGTCAACTTTGGTTCACTTTTGGGGAGGCTGGGGGAATAATCTTTGAGACAAGGTCTCTTACTATATATATAGGCCTAGTTGGCCTGCAACTAAGTAGACCAGGTTGACTTCAAACCTTTGATGACTGCTTTATTATTTTGAGTGTGTGCACCACGGTGTGTGTGTGTGTGTGTGTGTGTGTGTGTGTGTGTGTGTGTGTGTGTGTGGTCAGGACTTTGAGTCAGTGCTCTTCTACTCAGCGATGGAACACAAGTCATCGGGACTTGCTCAGCAAGCACTCTTACCAGTGAGCCATCTCGCCAGCCCGTCTTTCTCTTCTTCTGTCTCTGACTATGACTGGCCTGGGGCTTTTGTTTTGTTTTGTGGGGGAGGCTTGTCTAGTGTCTCCAAGATGGCACAAAACTCACTATGTAGCTGAGTCTGACCTTGAACTTCTTTCTGACTCTCCTGCCGTCACTCTCAAGTGCTAAGATTACAGGCATGTGCCAACAAGCCCTATATCCCCTACTTCTAATGGAACATTTGAAGGACAAACATGGAATTCAAATATGAGACGTTTTCAGAGCGCTGGAAGACAGAACCCCCCAGTTTTGATTATTTGCAACTAATAGCTTTGTGTCAGAGACGGTCACTAACCCATGTTCAGAGCTGCCAGGAGCAGGGCAGAACTTTGCAGTCATCCAGTTGACCCCTACGGTGAGCTATAAAGAATACATGCCTTTTGAAATTGCAATTCTCCCCTAAATTCTACGATGCTGCCTTAATACTAGGCCTGTTGAGTAGAGGACAGCAGGATGGACTGGCTTCTAACAATCCGTAACAAGCGCAGACACAATACTCCAGCTCTGAAGTCAGGCCTGGGTCATAATCCTGGAGCTCGGGCCTCTACTTCTTCCCAATATTGCACTCTTCAGTAAGTTCCTGAGCCTTTAAGCCTCCTTAAACCCATTTCCAATCTATAATGGATCTGACAGCAACCCCTACATTATAGAGCTGTGGAAGGAGAAGTGAGCTGGTGCATATGAAGTTAGCATACAATATACATAATACATGATGTTATGATAAAGGAGATTATGATGATTGCTCAGCAAAGCCCAAAAAGGATCATGTTCCTCTGCTGGGCAAAGAAAACCAAGAAGCTCCAGTGGAGAATGAAATGCTGCAGAGAATATTTGATCATACTACCAAGATATAACATTTAACAAAAGACAGGGGGGATTATATTCTGCCCATACATGAGGTGTTTTTTACATTTATTACATGTGTGTGTATGGGTGTATATATGCCACAGTGTGTACTCATGTGAAGATAAGAGAGCAGCCTAGGAGAGTCAGTTCTTCTCATCCACAGTGTAGGTCCCAGGGACCACACTGAACTCATCAGCTGCATGGTAAGCACTGGTACCACTGAGCCATCACTGGCTCCACACTTTTTTTTTAAAGAATAATGTAAGGCCCATATAAAAAACTGGTTTTCAACATACCATCTCGACTGTCCTCTAGTTCTCTCTGTTTTTCTTCTCTTTCATCAGGGTCATCGCCATCATCATCGTCGTCATCATCGTTATATTGACTGAGAGCATTTACCAACTCCACAAAAATTTCATCATTTATAAATCCACATTCTGAAAGTCAGTCAGAAACAGAGGGGAAAGTGTAAAGACAACGTTTGTGTATGTGTTTCCTAATCTGGAAGAGCAGCCATGGCCTATCAGCTCAGCACGGTAACATGAGGGGCAAATGAGGCCAGTAAGATCATTTCACAGCCAGCAAAGAAAACAGCATTTATCTTTAGTACCTGCTGCTTTCTCAGGAATCACTCCCTCCCCAAACGGTCCAGGGCCCACTACTCGCCTAATCTTCAAGGACCTGTGGCTTTAGCCTTCTCCCAGTCTGTGTCACTGACTGGCCACTTCAAACCTTGTTCTCCACTATAATATGACCACATCTCCCTTCTCTCAATCATCAAGAGAGCTTCCTGTACACAAAAACCTGAATCCAGGATTCTGCTGACTCCATTTCAGGAGCTATGGCAGCCCTGAAAAAAGACATTTTTGAGCAGGGAGGCTTTCGGAAGCACACATCCCATAAATAGAACCTTAAACCTAGTTAATTTTACTATTTAACGCTTACCAAATACACACACTCCATCCTATAAAATCTACATGTTGTTGCTGCTACAGCTCATAACCAGTTACTGATGGTTACCAAGTGTCAAATAAGATCTCTAATGAAAATACTAAAGAAACACTAAAAATGTAGGCCTGTAAGCCCAGGCTAGTCCTTCATAGTCAAGCACAAAAATTAATTTTATTACAAAAAAATTTTTTTACAAACCCTATGCTTAAGAAACCAAGCATCTTGAGTCTTTAGCACAGCCCCCAAGAGAATATACATATCGCTCACCTCTGTCTCCATGCACTTTTCCATCATAATTTTTTATTAGTTCTTCAATGAAAGTGCCATCCTGATCTAGCACTTCATCCCCCATATAAGGAATGTTGTGTAAAACAGTTTCATCTTCCACCTAAAAGTTAAAAAAATTAAAACCAGATGTATTCTAATTATTGAAATATTTTTTAAAACTCATTGTGAGGGCCAGAGAGATGGCTCAGATGGTAAAGACACTTGCTGCCAAGTCTGACGACCAGATTTCCCTCCCCGAGACTCAGGTGACAGAAAGAACTAACTCCTCCATACATTTGCCATGCTACACAAATGCAGATACATGTACATATGTGTGCGCGCGCGCACACACACACACACACACACACACACACACACACACACACACACACACTGTTTAAGCCCTCAATGTGAGAAATACTGCAAATATAGCTCATTAAATGGAAGACACTTGTCCAGCATGCTGAAGACTGAGCTCAATTCCCAGTACCACACAGAAGTCAACAAGATAACTAAGAACAGTATTTTCTATGAGCACTTGTCTTTCCCCAGATCTCTAGAGCAAACTCTTAACTACTGTAACTATATTTAATCTCACATGCAATCCTCCCTAAGAACCTCTAAGAAAGGAAACTGCTACAGGTTACATTAGACAGCAAGTTTAAGACATTCCTATTGCAGATAATAAAATTTGAGGCATCTGTAATAGAACTGATGAATGTGATTTATCAAAATAAACTATAAATACTCATCAAAAAAAGTAAAGAGTTATGACTTCATTTGATGATATAGGAAGTAAGACATTCAATCCAATAAAATTCTAAGCGATACTGTGGTGGTCTGAATGAGAAATCTCCTCTATAGGCTCATGTATTTGAACACTTGGTCCCCAGCTGGTAGTGATCTTTAGAAGGTTAAGGAGGTGCAGCCTTGCTTGAAGAAGCATGTCACTGGATACAGACTTTTAAGATTCCATAGCCTCACTCCACTTCTAGTTCTTTCTCTCCCTCTCCCTCTCCCCTCAACTCTCTCTCTGCTTTGTGATTCAGCTGTGGATGTGATCTCTCAGCTTCTTGCTCCAGCCACCACACCTCTGGCTGCCATGATAGATTCTTATCCCTCTGGAAACATAAGCCCAAATAAATTCTTCCTTCTATAAGTTGCCTTAGTCTTGGTAATTTATCACAGCAACAAAAAAATAATGATACAGATATGAAACAGTATCAATGATCCTTCTAAAGTTTATGCCTTAAGGATTTATGCTTGTAAAATCAAAATATTCCATAGCAACAGAAAATATTTCAATACTTTGATGAACAAGTCGTACATCAAAGTTGATTATGCTAGTAAACAAGACAGGTAAGTCTACATCAAAGTGTAACAGATAGCTGGGAAGGGCCAAAGAAAAGTGTAGGGAGACCAGAATACTTGAGAACACAAAGGACAAAAAACCAACAATCATAGAAAGAAGAGAAGTTTCAAAAGGATAAAAATGACAGCAACCATACAAGACTGGATGCTTCTGAAGCAGGTATAAAGAGACTAAGTTATGGCAGGCCTGTGCAAGCCCTTAAACAAGGTATTGGTTAAATTTTGAGTTTTAGAAAATTAACTCTGAAAAATAGGGCAGACTGGCTAAGATTCACTGGAGGACACAGGGAATATTTCAAGTACTTTAGTTACAAGCCTAGGCCTAGACTACAACAACAATCAACAGGACAGACCATACTGGCAAAGACCATGAGATACGCAGGTGACCATCAGGCAACTAAGAAACAAGAAGATGCATTTTTTTAATGATCAGTAGATAACAAGTTTTGAGTTTATCAAAAGTTTAGATAAAGAAGGAAATGAAAATTGAGACAAAACAAAGTCTGAGGTATAAAAGGAAAATGTTTTTGTACAGGTCCAAGCATATCCACACACTCTCTCTCAGATCCAAACATATCTGCACACTCTCAGGTCCAAGCTTATCTGCACACTCTCAGGTCCAAGCATATCTGCACACTCTCCCTCAGATCCAAGCTTATCTGCACACTCTCCCTCAGATCCAAACATATCTGCACACTCTCCCTCAGATCCAAGCTTATCTGCACACTCTGTCTCAGGTCCAAGCATATCTGCACACTCTCCCTCAGATCCAAGCTTATCTGCACACTCTGTCTCAGGTCCAAGCATATCTGCACACTCTCCCTCAGATCCAAGCTTATCTGCACACTCTGTCTCAGGTCCAAGCATATCTGCACACTCTCCCTCAGATCCAAGCTTATCTGCACACTCTCAGGTCCAAGCATATCTGCACACTCTCCCTCAGATCCAAGCTTATCTGCACACTCTCAGGTCCAAGCATATCTGCACACTCTCAGGTCCAAGCATATCTGCACACTCTCCCTCAGATCCAAACATATCTGCACACTCTCTCTCAGGTCCAAGCATATCTGCACACTCTCCCTCAGATCCAAACATATCTGCACACTGTCAGGTCCAAGCATATCCACACACTCTCTCTCAGGTCCAAGCATATCTGCACACTCTGTCTCAGATCCAAGCATATCTACACTCATCTCTTTTCATTTCATTTTACGTGCACAACTCCCATCTAAATTAAGCAAGTCCATTTCTTTGAAAGTAAGCCAAAATTAAATATTTGTCTTCTCTGTCTTCTCAGTGGTAGTCATCTAACTTTGCTCCTAAAACACATGCTAGCCATAACAGCCATCTAATTTGCTTTGGTTAGTGACCAGCAAAGCCCAAAAATGATTCAAACTACTCTCTGGGAACTTTAAACATTAGATTCTTCCACAATTCCAATCTGAAAATATGAAGCCTCATTTAAGGTACCAAAATAATTCTCAAACACAGTATTTCTTAGTAAAGTCTTAAAAGTAAACATAACTTCACAAGAGTAACTGAAATTTACCTTTAACTGCCACTGTCAGAAGTGTTAGAAAAGTCATTAATTACAAATATCTACTATTTAAAAAAAAAAAGACAAAAACTTCTAGCAAGCAATTCTATACAGCAATTCTCTAACTTCATCAAGAAATCCTCAACATTTTATTATATACATCACATGAGTAAAACTATGGTGGTTTTGTTTTGTGTGGTTTTTTTTCGTGTATATGTATGTGTGTGCACATGTGTACACATGCTCATGTGGGTACATGTGAGTATGCATGTGAGAGGTCAACAGCCAACTTTAGGTATTGTTCCTCAGGAGCCATCCACCTTGAGTTATTTGGGATTTTGGACTGCAGATTACTGACTAGGCTTCGCTGGCCAGCAAGGAGCCTGTCTCCACCTCTCCATTGTTGGTATTACAAGTCAAGCCTATACCACCATGCCTGACTGTCTCGTGCATATATGGGACCATCTCCCTAGCCCCAAAGTGTGTATTTTTATTTAACAATACAAGTCAAGAATACACACTTCAGTTTCTCTTGTTCTACCTTCCTTCATTCTATTTCCATAAAGAATTAAATATTAGCATTGTATTGCCAGAGCTTGACTACTGTTCTCTGGATAGACATGACCTAACTTGTGCTTTATAAATCCTGCAAGTAGTTCCAGTGTACATTATCACACACTGTTGTTCCGTTTAATTTTGAGACAAAGTCTCTCTCTTACGTAGCTCTGGCTGTCCTAGAACTTGCTATGCAGAGCAGGCTGGCCTCAACCGAACATAAAGGCATGCCACTAGCTCTTAACTTTCCTTAAAACTGTTTGATGACAAGCTCTCCGTTAATAAAATGAAAAGTCAGGCTGAGGTCACAGGCTACTGGTGGCACTTTTAAAGAATAAGAACTATAAACTTCATCTGTTAATGTGTTTACTTCTACTTTTCTTGTGGAGAATGCAGGAAAAGAACATTAAATGGTTTTAAACTTAATTTTTTAAAAAAACGCTCCAAGTGATTATCATTTTGGTGGATTTTAAAAATTATTTTATCTTTATATTTTATCTTTAGCACCATAACAAAAAAAAATACCATGTTTCTTATTCAAATCCATTATCGAACAAACAAAAGCTACATTACTTACATACCATAAAATTCTGCTGTAAGGGAGACCAAGAATACATTATGGGCACCGATGCGACTGCATTCAGAGTCTTTAATGGGATGACTTGTGCTGGAAAATCCAAGTCACTGGTCACTGAACACTAAAATAGAACATAAATAAAATTTCCTCTTAAAAATAAAAAGATCAACCTTAAACTATGGTCACCATACTGTGAATAGATGCTAAATTCTTAAGTAACTTGAAATAGAATTTTTACCTAAGATGGAAAGGCTCATAAAATCCAAAAAGAATCCTCTTTTCCCTAAGGATGAAAAAAAACTTCTCCAGATTTTGCAAGTTTTAAATCCCTCCAGCCTTTCTCATACTTACCATGAACAGTTAGAATCAAAAACAACATTCCTATTAGCCTCAGAAATCTGATCTGCTGCTGTTAAGCTTTCTCTAAAAAAAAGTGAGCTTTTATTAAATTCTGACCACACAACCATATATATATCAACTATGTACTTAAATCATAAGATTAAGAATGTTACCTTTTTGTTTTTTTGGACAGGTTCTTGTTGTTGAACTCACTCTGTAGACCAGGCAGGCTGGCCTGGAGCTCACAAAGATCCACCTGCCTCTGCCTCCAGAGTACTGGGTCAACGCATGTGCAACTAGACCCAGACACATCAACCTTTCCTTTTGGATTTGCATGTTATATCTTTTTGTGTTTGTTTGTGTCCTCAAACTCACAGTCCTCCTTCCTCAGCCTACAAGGTGCTGAGGATGCTAAGATCCTAGGCAGACATCACTATGAGTGTCTAACCTTTCTTATCTTCATCTTCCTTTTTTAAAAATGTCATACTTTATATTCTATTATCAAATACTGCATTAAGAGTAACAGATTTGAGTTTCAATTGCAAAAATTATATTCTAATCAATTCTATAATCTCTAAGTGTTCGTATGTAAGGCACGACATGAAACACAATAAATGTCTCACCATAGTTCTTATTACAACATTCTAAGACCCGCTTTGCAGTGAGAAAACTAAGGTAAAGAAAGGACAAGTAGTTTGCCCAAGATCATACATACATAGAGCTGTAACGTAAGCACAAGTCTGACCGTCCTAACACTGCTCTACCCACTACACAGTGTCACGATACTTCACCTGTATAGTGCTTACACCTTCTAGTCCACTGAAATGCCATTTTCTATCATCTATGGTGATAGTGATTTCATGGTAGATTTCTGAAGCAGCATAAGAGACAGAAGGCAGAAAGAGACAGGATCTGACCCTCAGAAGATAGAACTGTTTATTAGTGTACACAGTGAGGGACAGCTTCTCGAGAGGAAGAAACTGAGGGGTCTGCCAGGGGCAAAGCTAGCTATGACCCTTTACAGGTGTGGGGTTAGGGGCTTGAGTGAGGAAATGGTTGTAGCTAGTCTCTCCTTCCTGAAACTGTTTGTCCAAGGCAAGACAGACTATCCAACTGTAATCTCACAGGAATCCTGTTACAGAACTGAGGCACTCTATCAGATTTCATAGCATACTATTTCTCCTGTATTACACAGGAAAAAAACTGCCAATTAAACTGTGATGTAATGCTTTCTTATCACAGTGACTTCAATAAATATACTGGTTTAAAACTGTCAAAATTTTTGCAACTTTGATTCTAAACACATGGTATAAGTCTGTGCTCTGATAACCACATTACTTTCTTTCCTGGTGAGGAGCCCAGCTTTTCTTAGAGTTCTGTTCTCAAATATCAAGCCTCCATGGCCATCTCAAAAATACCCTGTATGTGTATTGATGATCTATAATAATAAAAATAGAAGAGAATAAAAGGAACCCATATCAGTCACGTGTGCATACACATATACAGTCAGTGTCTGAGTTTTCTATGGTGTGTGTTTCCAAGTCAGCAAGACTAGGACTGGATGAGGAGAGGGCAGTGGCAGACAGGCCACCCGAGCCTTCAGCTCTACACAGCTGCTGGGGTCTTCTGACCACCAGAGTGCTCACTGCCAAAGATGACGCCTTCCTAACAGAAGCAAAAGAGAAGGACCGCGTAGTTCCAAAGAACTAGACAGTGATGTCTACTAATGTGCTTTCCAAAAAGGCAAGAGTAAAATAATGCCAAAAGTTCAAAGTCAAGTGAATAAGGTATGAATGGCTTGTTAATGTGCTCTTCCTGCTAACTGGCCTCATACACAGAGCCTCATCCCTCTATTCCCCAATTAAAAAACAACAGGAACTAATATTTATTGAGCATATACCATGTTTCAGTCACTGTGCTAAGTAACTGCTTATACATATGATCATAAAAAGTTTTCGTTATGACTTTATGATATAATTTTGGCATCACAATCCACAAATGAGACCAGGGGTCAGAAGTTATATTTTCCTAGTCAGAAAGTAAATTTAGAAGGCAGGATACAAAGGACTTCTTTATAGTTCTTATGTTAGAAGCTCACGGGGAAAATTCATGATAGCAGGCAACAGTATCTGCTGCACAGAACAGACACCCAAGAAGGTCAGAGCAGCATCTCTCCAACCACTCTCCTCTCCCACTACTCCTCACACAGCCTCCTGTGTTCGCCCTGATTCATTAGGGAAGTGTAGCCATGGCGGTGGTTATAATTACGGCATGGCGGTGGTTATAATTACGGCATGGAGGTGGTTATAATTACGTTATAAAGCATCACATATTATCCAGTGGTCCTAAATATAAAACCATTTTTATTGACTTTTGTTTTACATTTGGTGGTAATAACCTATTTCTGAGGCTTTAATTCTACACAGACGCTCCCTTTAAAGCCTAAAGAGATAGGTTAGCTCTCCAGCTCTGACTTACCTGTTTCAGCACGTGATTCCAAGATTTCACGTAAAGTTAGACAGTTAAATATCCTTTTCAACCACTAGATGGGGGATGATGGCTTTGCAGAAAACTCTCTGGACATACTAAATGAAAGCTAGGTTGACCATAAACAGAACTCCCAGAAGCACAGAAAACAGAAAGGCATGGGCTACAGCACAAAGTACCACACCTCCAGTCAGGTACCCATTCTAGGACCCATCACTTCAATTCTGAGTCATCCAAAGTCCTCAAGGGATGAAACATAAGCTCTGTAAGGGGAAAAGCACCTGAGGGAAAGGTACGGTTTTTCCCTTTCTGCTTCAAAATAATACTCAGTGTAGTATCTCAAAACAAGTTTATGCAATCAACAGACTGCGTTTGCTGATTCTCTGTAACAGAAAGTTCAGCCAGAGCTCCCAGAACACCTATGTGGAACGCCAACCTGAGCTCTGCACACCTCTGGATCCTACCTACCCTTAGCCACTAACCTGCTATAACCATGGTTATACTTCTTCCTTATGAATGATACTGAAATGCCACAGCATGTGCAAGTAAAACAAGTAAGGAAATGTTGACGTGTTGACTTACAGGAACATCATACGAAACCGCCAGTTACTTTCTTTGAACGTGTTTCACCCTCGATACTTTAAATACTCATATCGCTCAGAGCAGGCCGAAAACTGTTGCAAGTCTCCATAGAATTCTTACCTGTTCAGTTGTGCTCTGGGAGGCCGACTTTAGCAATTTAAATTTCTAATTCTAGTTCCAATTTCAGGATCACACAAGACATTAATACAAATGATTCATCAACAATGGTAAAGAAAGAAAACTAGTTATGAAGGATGCCACATTTTCAGAGAAACACAGCTTACTGCTAAGTAACAAGGTTCCTCTGAGGTTGGAGACCTACATCAGCCAGCTGGTACAATAGGTGACTGTGTGGCTGGAGAGGGAAGTCAAGCCAAAAATAGTAGTTGTAGGAGTCCACAACCAAACTGAGACTCTTGGCAGAAGGCTGGTTCCAAGTAAAAACTGTGTTATGGAAAATCATAGAGGGAGAGCAGGTGAATGGCCTGCAGGGACAGGAAAGAAATTAACACACCCTACTGTGTGCCAAGCACTGCGGTAGAGGGTCACCAAAGTTGACTCTAAAACTCACCACTACCCTGTCTTAGGCAGGACATCCCTAAGGACAACAGAGACAGCCATCCCACCTGAGTCCTCCTTAGCCTGGGGCCGGTTAAGCCCAGCTTCAAAAACGTACAGGGAGTTCTACCACCAGCTACCAAGTGTGTGATCACACATTCTTGGATACTCGATGGTTCATTTCCTTAGTTCACGCCGAGACACAATGAACTGTCAATATTTTCGAACATACTTCTAGTTCTCCAGGTGAGAACAAAGAAGGCACAGGAAAGCCATCTCCCCAGAACAGAATGTGAGCTACTATCAACTCTAGGAAGGCCATCAGCCCAGAAGAGAGCAGGGAGCAGACATCAGCTCCTATCAACCCAAAGGGAAGCTGGAGATTATTTCTGAAACTACCTTCATTTTTCTTCAGGACTTAAGGAAAGAAAGGGAGCAAACCCAAGTTTTTGTTATGCGTTTGTTATTTGTTTGTTTGTTTGTTTGAGATAAGATTTCACTGTGGCCCTAACTGGCCTAGAACTTGCTTTATAGACCAGGCTAGCTTGAACTCAGAGATCTTCCTGCCTCTGGCCCTTGAGTGCTGGGATTAAAGCCATACAGCACCACATCTGGCAAACGCCAGTTTTTAATTAGCTAGGCATTCTGGCAAGGGCAGTATACATCAGTTAAATTCAAGAATACTCTAAGGTGAAACAGGAAGGAACAAAACCAGCATGAGTCAGTAGCACGCGTTAAGGAAGCTCCAGAGCACGCGTGAGTTTCATAGGCAGTTTTAAGGACAGAGGAAGAGGAGAAATGGAGGAGACAGTCTTAAGAAAAACAAGGGTCTTTGACAGAAGAGGGTCAGAAATAAAAACAAGAATGGTCCTAACATCTTCATGCAAGTATTTAAGCTAAGGAATAAATTCCAGATTGTAAATTGCTTCCATTTTTGATGTTACACATTTATGTCAAAGAGCCGTTACAGACTGGAGACTCTCTCGAATAACAAAAGGCTATTTATCTTGAATTTCACTTTCATCTTATGTCACTTCTTATGCTTATTCCTAGTAAGAACATACACAGTATTTCAGGGTCTGTGTATGGGGTGGGGTGGGGTGGGGGGTGGGAGGGTGTTGCTGTTTTGAGACAGGGTTTTTGTATAGTCCTGGCTGGCATGGGATTCTCTGAGACCAGGCTGGTTTTAACCTTATAGTAATCCTCCTGCCTCCGCTTCCTGAGTGATAAGATTATATGCAGCCTTTCAGGAGGATTGGTGTGATGGCTATTCTTGGTCAACTTGACTACATCTGGAATTAACTAAAATCCAAATGGCCGGGCATACCTGTGAGGGACTTTTTCTATATTAAATCATTTGAAGTGGGAAGACCCACTTCTAATCCTGATCTTTGAGGTATGAAAATACATCTTCAATCCAGATCTTTTGACTGGGAAGATCCACCTTTAATCTGGGCCACACCTTCTGCTGGCAGCCTATATATAAGGACATAGAAGAAGAGAACTTATTCTTTGCCTGCTTGCTCTCAAGTCCTTCACTGGCATTAGAGCACTGGGATTCCAGTGTACACTGAAGACCAGCTGAAACATCTAGTCTCATGGACTACACAACTACTGGATTCTTGGACTAGCTGGACCACAGTCTGTAAGCCGTTCTAATAATCCCCTTTCTGTATAGGTAGGTAGGTAGGTAGGTAGGTAGGTAGATAGATAGATAGATAGATAGATAGATAGATAGATAGATAGATAGATAGATAGATACAGATAGACAGCAGACAGACAGACAGATGACAGACTGACTAACTCATTCATTCATTCATTCTATCAGTTCTATGCCACTAAAGAACCCTGACTAATACCGATTTTAGTACCTGAAGTGGTTCTAGAGCAACAGAAGTACAAGGATAAATCTTTTAAGTATCACCTAGTTACTGAGGCCTCTCTAGTTACTGAAGCCTCTCCTTGAAGCTCAGGGAGTATTGAAAGCCCATAGTGTGAACTATTTTACAAACTTAAGGAGACAAATGTATTTGATTATCCTGATTCACCAAATGTGAGAGGCAATGGATTCATTAACTCTGTATATAAAACTTTAGACAATTTGTGGAAAAATAAGGAAAATGATGATGCTAGTTGGTTACCCCTAGCATCTCTGGATAAATTGACAAAATAAAAGAATGAGCTTCATAATAAAATTAACCAACTTCTAGCATCTCAGAATCCAGTTAAGGAAAACAATGAACTCAATGATAAAACTGGCCAGCTCCAGATAGACGTACATACAGCCTAAAGCAGTGGTTCTCAACCTATTGCTCACGACCCCTTTGGGAGTCACATAGACACCCTGCATATCAGATATTTACATTATGATTCATAAGAGTAGCAAAATTAGTTATAAAGCATCAATGAAATAATTTTATGGTTGTGAGTCACCACATGAGGAACGGTATTAAATGGTCATCATTAGGAAGGTTGAGTACCACTAATAAAGGTTTCTAAGTGTGCCCTGGAAGAGCATCTTCTCTCCAGCAGCCACAGAGCTCAAGTTGTAGAAAAATCAAACCAAAGCCCCTAGTATACGACTGACGGATTGCAAAGAAAATTCAAATCCCAGCCTCAGTGTTAAAATTAAGGGCACTAATTGGTAAAGAATAAAATTAACTTGGGATGCTGATGTGTGGGAGGATCCCACTGAAGCGGAGAACTTTGAACCCTCAGACTCTCAAAGAGTCAATTTACCTCACCTGAGGAAGTAGTCTCTTCATCTCAGTAGAAAATGTGCTCCCACTCCCAACCCCTGACATAGTACCTTTACAGTTTTACCTCAAGGATCTATTAACTCTCCAACCCCGTGTCATAACTTAGTTCAAAGAGATCATGACTGTCTGCCTCTTCTGCAAAATATCACATTGATTCACTACATTGACAACATTAGTGAAATTCTTAGGAGTCCTGGTGTGGAGCATGCAGACCTTCCTTCTAAGGTGAAGGGTAAGTTCTTGCACCTGGCCTCTCCCACCACCAAGAAAGATGCACAATGTTTAGTGGGTCTGTTTGGATTCTGGAGACAGCACATTTCCCACTTGGGTGTGTTACTCTGGCCCATATACCAAGTGACTCGGAAAGCTGCTAGATTTAATGGGTCCTGGGACAGAAGAAGGCTCTTCAACAGGTCCAGGCTGCTGTGAGGACTGCTCTACCACTTGGACCGTATGGTCCAGCAGACCCGATGGTACCTGAAGTGTCAGTGGCAGATGTGGATGTTGTTTGGAGCCTTTGGCAGGCCCCTATAGGTGAATTATAAATGAGACCTTTGAGGTTTTGGAGCAAGGGTCTACCATCATCTGCAGACAACTATTCTCCCTTTGAGAGACAGCTCTTGGCCTGCTATAAGGCTTTAGTGAAAACTGAACACTGACAATGGGCCACCAAGTTACTGTGTAGCCCAAGCTGCCCATCATGAGCTGGGTGTTATCTGACCCATCAAGCCATAAAGGAGGACATGCACAGCAGCAATTCATTATCAAATGGAGGGTAAATACATGGTCAGGCCTGAGCAGGTCCTGAAGGCACAAACAAGCTACTCAAGAAGTCATCCAAATGTCTATGGTTTCTACTCCTATTACTATGTTGTCTGCTGCTAAGCATGCACATATAGCCTCATGGAGTGTTCCCTATGATCAGTTGACTGAGGAAAAGACTAGTCTGGTTTACTGACAATTCTGCACATTATGCAGGGACCACCCAGAAATGGACAGCTGCAGCATTACAACCCCTTTCTGGGACAACTCGAAAGACACTGGCAAAGGAAAATCTTCACAATGGGCAGGACTTTGGGCAATACACATGGTCATGTTTTGTTTGGAAGGAGAAATGGCCAGTGTACAATTATTCATTAATTCATGGGTTGTATCTAATGAACTGGCTGAATGGCCAAGGACTTGGAAGGAGCATGATTAGAATAATAAGAAAGAGATCTGGAGAAGAAGTATGTAGACAGATCTCTCCAAATGGGTGAAGGATGTGAAAATACTTGGTGTCCCATGTAAATGCTCATCAAAAGGTAACTTCAGCTGGAGGAGTCCAATAATCAAGTAGATAAGATGACTCGTCCTATGGACATTCTTTCTCTTTCCCCAGCCATTTCTGTTATTGTCCAATGGGCACATAAACAAAGTAGCCATGGTGGCAGAGATGGAGGTTGTACAACATGGGCTTGACAACATGGACTGCTTGCTACTCACCAAGTCTGAACAACTGACTACAACTGCTGTTGAGTGCCAGATCTGATAAGAGTGGACACCAACACTGAGCCCGATATGACACCATTCCCCGGGATGACCAGCCAGTGACCTGGTGGCAGGTTGACTCTTGGACCACTTCCTCCATGGAAAAGACAATGCTTTGTCCTTGCTGGAGTACACACTTATTCTAGTTATGGATCTGCCTTTCCTTCACCTAATGATTCTACCCAAACTACCATCTGTAGACTTGCAGAATGCCTTAGCCACTGTCTTAGTATTCCATAGTATTGTTTCTGACCAAGGAACTCACTTTATAGCCAGAAGTGCAACAGTTGCCCAAGATCATGGAATCCACTGGTCTTACCATGTTCCCTACCATCCTGAAGCAGCTGGCCTGATAGATAGAGTGGCCTTTTGAAGACCAGTAGAGCACCAGTAGCAGTAGCCTGGAGGGCTGAGGCAGGTTCTCCAGAATATGCTATATGCTTTGAATCAGCATCCAATATATGATACGTCTTCTCCCAGAGTCAGGATCTATGGTTCCAGGAATCAAGGGGCGGAAAAGGAAATAGTTCCACTCACTATCATCCCTAGTGATTTACTAGGAAAACTTTTGCTTCCTGTTCCCATGACCTTAAATTCTACTGGCCTAGAAATCTGGTGGCAGAGTGGGGAGTTCTGCTAGGAGACACAGCAAACATTCCATTGATCTGGAAGCTCAGACTTCTCCCTGGCCTCTTTGGGAGGCTAAGGAGGAATAACAGGCTAAGAAAGGAATAACATTGTTAGGGGAGGCGGCTGATCCAGATTACCAAGAGGTAACTGGATTGCTTCTCCAAAATGGAAGAAAGAAAGATTCTGTCTTGAATGCCGGAGATCCTTTAGGGCATCTCTTGGTGCTACTGTGCCCTATGATTAAAGTCAATTAGAAACTACAACAACCAGGCTGGAGGGATAGCTCAGCCTTTAAAGGCTAGGCTCACAATGAAAAATAGGAAATTAGCCGGGCGGTAGTGGCGCACGCCTTTAATCCCAGCACTCGGGAGGCAGAGGCAGGCGGATCTCTGTGAGTTCGAGGCCTGCCTGGTCTACAGCGTGAGATCCAGGAAAGGCGCAAAGCTACACAGAGAAACCCTGTCTCGAAAAACCAAAAAAAAAAAAAAAAAAGAAAAACAGGAAATTACAACAACCTAATCCAGGCAAGATGACAAAGGGCACAGACCCTTCAGGAATGAAAGCATGGGTCACTCCTCCAGGACAAGAGCCAAGACCTGCTGAGGTGCTTGCTGAGGGTGGAGGAAATACAGAATGGGTAGTAGAGGAAAGTAGTTATAAACACCAGCTAAGGCCACACAAACAGATGCAGAGACAAGGATTATAATTTACACAAGTAGTTCTGATGTATTTGTTTAGAATGTGTTTGTAAAGATACTTGTGTTTTCTCTCCTCCAGTTCTTTATCATGCATGTACTTACTGTAACATCAATTAAGAGAATATCAGTGGCCATCATATTTAAGTTTGAGATACTAAAAGAATGTCCCTCAAGGGACATTGCCACCTATTCTAAATTTATAATGTGTTTGTATGAGGGATAGTTATAGCATGTTAGGTGTGATTATGACCTAGTTATTACTTTCATTTGGAAATTAAGGATGACATAAGGACATATGATTGTGTGTCACATTGACAAGGGGTGGCCTTGTGATGGCTATTCTTGGTGTCAACTGGACTACACTTGAAATTAACAAAAACCCAAATGGCTGGGCATACCTATGAGGGATTTTTTTTCTTAATTAAATCATTTGAACTGGGGAGACCCACTTCTAATGTGGATCTTTTAAGGGAGGAAGTTCCACCTTTAATCTGGGCCACCCCTTCTGCTGGTAGCCTATATGAAGGACGTGGAAGAAGGAAGCTTGCTCTCTGCCTGCTTGCCCTCACTCTGGCTGGCAAGTCTGTTCCTTCATTGACATTAGAGCCTACTTCTTTGGGAATTGAAGACCAGCTGAGACATCCAACCTCACGGACTGAACAACTACTGGATTCTAGGACTTTCCATTGGTAGACAGTCATTGCTGGACTAGCTGGACAACAGCTGTAAGTCAGTCTAATAAATCCTCCCTCTATATAGACAGAGAGACAGACAGATTCACTATATAAGATCTGTTCCTAAAGAACCCTGACTAATACAATTAGACTCCTTAATGCTCTTTCTTTCATCCCCTTCTTCAAAAGCTTGACCCTAAATGAAGGCATCATAACCAACAAACCTAATCCTACCATAAAATCCAAGACAGTCTATTTGGCTGCGGCCCTGAGGTTAAAACATATCCTCCATTATATGCTGCTCTGCTAAAAGCCAGTTTTGTTAAAACACTGAAGATCACAAACAGAGCATAGTCCTAAGACATAAACTACAAAATACTCAAAAATCTAGGTGGCTTGGTGTATGACTATAGTCCCAGCACTTGATAGAGACAGAATAAGGGGTTCAAGGGTTCAAGGTCAGCCTGGGCTATGGAACCGTCTCAAAACAAAACCAAACCACAGGGGGAAAATTAAGACACTCAAAACAAAGGAAAGCAGGAGTGGAGGGCAGAGGACAGACGAGACATCAAAGCATGTCTACACGCAGTCTCACGTAGCTACTTCAATAATGGCACTGTGGACAGAAAACTAAACCATCACTACTCCCAAAAAGAAAGAAACTCAAACCTGAACAGAGCATTATGTGATTCAGGCTATCCACAAGCTGTGGCAGCAAACCTGTTTCAAAACTAACAGAGCAGAGCAGCTCCACTAAACATGACCAGACAAGGCTGTCACAACTGCTGAGTGAGCTACACTTGGGTTCCAGTATGGAGACCCTGCAGGGTCGGCAGCTTCTGCTGATTTTGCCAACAGATAATTAAGTGCTCTCTACTGTTGACTGACTAGTCAAAATAGTGCCGAAGCAACTAGACAGCTAAACAAACAAGTACACCCCACCTCCACTCACTGTATATGCCACGAAAATTCCTAATGGGTTAGATGGTTGTTAGGATACAAAACCAAAGAGAAAACCAAGAGATGGGTAATTTATAATCCTGAAAACTTTCTAAGCCCTTGAGAAACACAAAAATCAAAATCTTAAAGTACAACTAAATTTACCAGAGATGATATCAAGATGGAAAAAATGTGAAAGATGTGAAGATTAAAAACTACTATTTCGGGGCTGGAGATGGCTCAGAGGTTAAGAGCACTGACTGCTCTTCTAGAGGTCCTGAGTTCAATTCCCAGCAACGACATGGTGGCTCACAACCACCCATAATGAGATCTGGCGCCCTCTTCTGGCCTGCAGGCATACATGCAAGCAGAACACTCTATACATAATAAATAAATAAATCTTTAAAAAAAAAAAAACTACTATTTCTATGGGCTGGGGATTTAGCTCAGTGGTACAGCGCTTGCCTAGCAAGCGCAAGGCCCTGGGTGCGATCCTCAGCTCCAAAAACAAAAACAAAAACAAAACAAAACAAACAAAAAAAGCCACTACTATTTCTAATCCCAATTGTATGAAGATCTCAATCTAACTTAGACCAGATGCCAAAGTAGCCAATTACTAAAGTAACAGAGGAGCTGGGGGGGGGGGGGGGGGGGGGCGCGGGGATGGATGGTTCAGTGGCTAAAAGCATTGGCCGCTCTTTAAGCAGACTCTGGTTTAATTCCCAGAACTTGCATGATGGCTCACAGCTATCCATAACTCTAGACCGGGGAATCCAACACCCTCTTCTGGCCTCCATGGGCACCAGGCACACAAGTGATGAACAGACATACATGCAAGCAAAAACCACTCATACACATAAAATAGAATTTTAAAAATACCTTATAACAAAGACACATACATACACACAGAGAGGGAGGGAGGGAGGGAGGGAGGGAGGGAGGGAGGGAGGGAGGGAGGGAGGGAGGGAGGGAAAAAAGTTAGTTTTAAAAATGGGGCTTACAGACTTTGTTGACTCCTTGTGGGAGGCCTTACCCTCTCTGAGGAGTAGATGGGGATAGGGTGGGGGAGAAGTGGGGGGAGGGGAGGGAGGGGGAACTGTGGTTGGTATGTAAAATGGGAGGAAAAAAACTTTTAAATAAAAAAAGAAAATGGGGCCTAAAGAGATGTCTCAGTGGTTAAGAGCACTGACTGCTCTTGCAGAGGACCTGATTTCAATTCTCATCACCCACATGGTGTCTCACAACTCTCTGTAACTCCAGTTCCAGGGAATCCCACATCCTCTCTGGATTCCTAAAGCAACAGGCATGCACATGATGCACATACATACAGGCAAACATTCAGCTTCACCGAGTTAAGGCAAACTAACTGTAACACAACATGTATCTATCAGACTAGCAATGTCCTGTGTTGAGAATAGAGGAAAAGAGACACTTCATAAAAGGTAGTGTGAGTGAGGCAGGTGAGAGGGGACTGTTTCTCCCTGGGGCATTAAGCAAGTGGTAAGCACTGACTAAAATCTGTCTAAAATCACTAGTAGTGGGCCTATAAAGTAGTTCTCAGGGTCAAACACTGCCATCAAGCCTGACAGACAAAGTTCAATCCCCAGAATCTACACTATGGAGAGCCGAGTCCCACCAGCTGTACTCTGACCTTCACAAATGCCACACATACGCACATAAAAATAAATGAATAAATATGTAAATAAAATTTAAAAAGTAAGTGCATTCTTTCAGAAAATGCAAATAAATTGTGTTTCCTAAAAGTGCAGACAGCTGGGAATGAGATAATTTGACTCCCTAAATGTTGAAGAATCCTTTGCTGCCTTGACTGTCTTAAACAAAAAGGACTGAGTAGAAAACCTAATGAATTACCCTGAATGCCAGTGCCAGCTATCTAAGTCACACCTAGGATTCTTGAAATAACGACAGCATGATCATAGTTGATGGCCCTCTGTAGCACAAATTGTTAGGTCTTATTAATAAAAACAAACCCGGCGCCAGATATTGGGGTGAACGCTGAAAGATCAGAGAAGCAGAATAAGCCACAGCTAACCTCGCCTCATCAACTCCTCAGCTGATCCTGTTTCCTCAAACTGGAAGCCTCTGAGGCCTCATCCGAATGGATCTCAGCTGATTTCAGCAACCCTCACTCCCAAATGCTGTTTGAGATAGTTACCAGACTTTTTGCCATCACAAGCCTGGATGAACCCCCCAAATGAACTGAATTGCAACCAATTTCATCTCGGCCAGAGAGGGATCACTCTCCCCAAGTCATCTAACCAAGGGACTACTTGGACTGTATGTAGCTAAAGACAAGGCTACACACTACTGGTACAATATGAAACTTCCATGACAGGGATTGGTGCTAAGAGGCAGGCTGACTGGTCCAAAACAAATACCTGACACTGATCCAAACACCCTTTCTTCGGCTACATAAGCAGGCTATTCATGCTCAGGGAGTTGGCTAGGAGACATTCTCCTGTGCTGTCTTCCCTGACGTAACATCAAGCACAATAAAGGCATCTCTCAAATGGTCTTTCCTTGCCTAGTTTCAGGGTGCAAGCTAAGCTGGAAACATGGAGAGAGAAGCCGCCGAATGCAGAGCAGCAAAGCGCGTTGGCAGGGACTGCAGCTGTCCTAGGCAACCCACCTCTGCTGGGATTCAGGACATGTACCACCACACCAGCTTTAAAATCGTGAGTTCTTATAATCTCAAGACTTACAAGAAATATGCTACTGTATTGAAACTTAAGACTGTATCTGAGGACTGGGATGTTGCTAAATGGTAATGTTTGGGGAGTGAAGAATACTAACAGCCTAGCTACAACAGGATTTTTTTTTCTTTGCAAATTATAACTAAAGCTTTCCCTTTATAATCACCTGAGTGAAGTACATTGCAAGGCAATAAGCCATGGAATCAAGTACTTAAATACCTGTAAACTAGACCCAGTTTCTCTTCAATAAAAATAAGTTTAAATTGCACTTACATGTTCCATTATTTTCATAGAACTATTTTTTTAATTATCTGTAAATATAAGCAAATAATTTTAATCACCTCAATTACTAGAAAGAACAAACCTACATGTATTTAAAAGGCCAAAAGTTTTAAAATTCTTCATGAATATCAAAACTACTATATCTACCTAATGCTATTTCTATTTCCAGCAACCCCACATTTAACTGCATACCAAAATTCTCACTCTTCTCATGAGACACAGATGTTTACAAACACGTATCCTCCTAGAAATATACAGGGCAGGCTATTTTATTAAATTACTTATGTCATTTACCAAGCAGACAGGCATTATCTAAGCAAGGCATTCACAGTAGAAAAAACAATTTACATTCAAAATAATGAAGGGCATGCGTGGTGGCATGCACCTTTAATCCCAGCACTCAAAAGGCAGGGGCAGATGGAGCTCCATGTTGGAAGCCAGTCAGGTCAACAATAGTGAGTTCCAGGCCAGCTAGAGCTACAACAAAATCACTGAAGGAAATATATTTTATAATTTTTAGTGGGGAAAAAAAATAATAAATATATGAAAACTACACTAAGAACATGAAGAGTAATGCCAATTTGTTTACTAAACCTAGGAAAAAACAACTAAAACAAAATGAAGGCTCAAGTTTCTCTAGTTGTTAAGACAAAGCTAGTCACTTAGAAATTATTTTGATAAACAACTACATGATAGCAATAGGTATGTATCCTTTGGTATTACTTAATGACATCTTGATGCTGGATAATTCTGTAAAAGATTATCTGAAGACCAAAATGAATGCAAAACATAGTCACTGTCAGAAATACTTTTTTTTAATGAAGAAAGGAATTAAAGAGATGGCTCAACCATTGAAAACCTTTATGATTCTTACAGAGGACCTGAGCTCAGTTCTCAGGATCCGTGTCTAGTGGCTCACAACAGCCTGTAACTCCAGCTCCAGGGGATCTGATGCCCTCTTCTGGCCTTCCCAAGAGTGGGAGGGAGTGATGGAATTGATGGAGGAGCAGAGCGGTGCGAGCCCTAGGGCTGAGATCCATGGTGGATCATGTCATGTGCAGCAGCCCGGAGCTTAAGCAGACGCAGACTTCAGCCCCAGAACAAGCTGCCCAAGTGGACCTCCTCAAAGGACCATCGTGTCCCATTATGCCGCTGAGGGCCATGTATGGGTCGATGGCCCTGACATGGCCAGGATCTGGTTTGATGTCCAAGGACGGCGTTATCATCTAATGACATTCGGATGTTCATGGCCTGTGCCGTGGCCTGAATCCATTTATGTCTGTGGCCTGCACTGCCATCTGAGACCGTGGTGGTGTCCAGGCTGTCACTGAGGGCCAAGTCTGGGTCCAAAGTCCTGCTACAGCCGGGTCTAAGTTGATGTCTGTAGCTTGTGTTACCACAAAGGCCAAGTGGAGGTTCCTGGCCTGCACTACTGCCTAAAACCATGTTGATATCCATGGGCCGCGCTGCTGCAAGGGAGGTGCACACTGATCAGAATAGCCTGTGCTGCCACCTAAGGCCATGGTGATGTCTGGGTCCGTGCTGCTGCTGAGGGCCATGTCTGGGTCTGTGGCCTTACTGTGGCCAGGTCTGTGTTGATGTCTGTGGCTGTGTTGCCATCAAAGACCAGGCAGGTGTCTGTGGTCTACGCTGTGGCCTGAAACCATGTTGACGTCCACAAACAATCCCAGCTGCATTGAGGGCCTCGTCTGAGTCAATGGCCCTACTACAACCTTGAGCCCTGTTTGTGATCTAAAGAACAAATAAGCTACTTTGGCAGTGATATTGATGCCTACAGATACACAGTTGAGAAGGAAGGACATGGAAGACTTCTGTGACAACCCCTACCTCCACGCCAACCATCCCCACAAAAACAGTAACAGCCTAAACAGGAAGCCATGGAAGGGAACTCTTAAAAACTGAGATAGGATGCTAAAGTGTCCCTCTCCACAACAGATGGCTTCTGCAGGGGTGCAGGAAGGGAAGGACTCAGTTCTATTTAAGGGGCAGGCCACTGAGAACTGGACCACGCTCCAGCAAGTATATGGGGGGGTGGGGTGGGGGGGGTGGCGGTCACAAGGATGAGAGTGGGCAGGGAAGGACTGGGAAGCAAATGTGATACGGGTGTATGATGTGAAATCCCCAAAGAGTCAATAAAAATATGCTGGCAACAAACAAAAATATCCGAAACTTAGTATAATCTACAAGCAACATTAAGTGGACACAGTGGAGTGTGTGTGTGTGTGTGTGTGTGTGTGTGTGTGTGTGTGTGTGTATGAGAGAGAGAGAGAGAGAGAGAGAGAGAGAGAGAGAGAGAGAGAGAGAGAGAGAATTAAAGAACTCATGAATTTACTCCTGAATGAAATGACTCAGTAATCAAGAGCACTTGCTGTTCTTGTAGAAGAACTGAGTTCAGTTTCTAGCACTTACAAGGCAGCTTATGACCAGCCTTAACTCCACTTAGAGGAATTAGATTCCTTCTGATCTCCACAGACACGAGGTACATACAGGCCATTTACTTACATGCAGACAAACACTCATACATGTGGTGATATATTGTGTACCCTAATAAAATTTGCCTAAAGATCCGAGAACAGAACAAGCCACTAGATTAAACATAGAAGCCAGGCAGTAGTGGTGGCACACACCTTGAATCCTAGCACTCGGGAGGCAGAGATCTGTCTGGATCTCTGTGAGTTCAAAGCCACCCTGGACTACATGAGATTGACTCAGTCTAAGAGAGAAATACAAGAGAGAAACACAAGGAGGCAGTGGTGGCACACACCTTTAATCCCAGCACTTGAGATCTCCTTCCTGCCTTTGCTCCCAGTACTTGGGGCACACACACACACACACACACACACACACACACACACACACACACACACACATTTAATCTCAGCACTAGAAAGGAAGCAATATGGCTGGGCGGAGAAAGGTATATAAGGCATGAGCAGACAGGAACTAGAAGCTTTTCAGCTGGAGAGCTTTCAGCTGAGGACTCAGAGGCATTCAGTTAGATGATTCGTGGAGCTGGCGAGATGAGATGTGGCAGTGGCTTGTTCCTTTGTCTCTCTGATCTTTCAGCATTTATCCCAATATCTGGCTCTGGGTTTTTTATTAAAAGACCATTTAGCAATTCAAGCAACACATACACATAAAATAATTATTTTTTACATGGGTGTCTTACTATGTAGCCTGACTAAACTTGAACTCACAGATATCTGCCTACATCAGATGTGGGCTACCATACCCCATTCAAAAATAAATCTTAAATAAACAAACCTTGCAAAAGAATTACCTGAAAGCCCTGTCTTAGAATGTTCATAGGCATCGAAGAGTACCCTTGACCCTGCAGATGATGATGAAAGCTATTACCGCCAATGTCTACTCTTTGATTTGCATGAGATAATAGGGAAGGTATCAGTATAAAACATGTACTTATAAAATTATAAGTCAGATTTTAAAGAGTTATCACCTAACAAACTATAAATAACTAGAAGCCTTCCCAAATTATGTCTTCTCACCAAGACCACACCACCACTAACATAATCAAAATCACCATTAGGATCATGTGTGTAGCTACTGTATCATCACAGAAGTCTTTGAAGCCTGAGTGTCGCACCACCTCCACAAGCCTCATACGAAAGCAATTATGGCTTGTTTATTATAACACTGGCATATTTTAAAAATTCTCATTGGATAATTATTTTAGAACAAATAGATGTTTCCCACGTTCATGCGCTCATAATTGACTACAAGGTTATAATCTTATCCCAATTGTTTTCCCTTCAGTTTCCATGTAATACCCAACACCATGTCTTTCTACATCAAACAGGCACCTAAACAGGAATGCTCACACCTGAATCCTAACAATGACTCTCTCCTGTTTAGACCTTTGCCACCCCCCTCATCTTGCTGGCAGCATGCTTTGGTGAGACATTTAATTATAGACTCTACCATAGGACTTTCATTTGAAACTATAACATAATTACATTTCCCCCTTTCCTTATCCTTACCATAGGATTTTTTGCTTTTCTTTGAAAATAGGAAATAGTCTGAAGGTGATTAAGATCTACCTCACTCAGAAAATGGGTAGAAAATACCAATCTAAACACTGAATTTTTCAAATTCTCATACAAGCCTTAGCCTTTAAACAAAACACATAATAAAAAGCTTCCTGGGCTCATAAATACGAGAAGTCTTTCTTACCATGTGGTGAATTTATATTAAGGAGACAGAGGAAAGCAATTGTGAGTTAGAAAACCTTGCTCTAAATAATACTGAACTGACGAGCATTTTAGAGACTTGATTTCAAAGTTATTTTTAAGTCTAATAGGCTTCAACACTCTGAATGAACTGTTAGAGGCATTGCTGACAGTGTGATAGAAGGCTGCCACTCACACACACGGAAACGAACAGCAGCGAAACAGACATCCTGAAGTCAGTGACTTCCTCCCAATAAGCAGTAAACAGTCCAATAAGAAACACCGAGTGTGTGGATAATCAGGACAACACTGTGGACCAACCTCCCTGGTCCCGCGCAAGGAGCTCACAGGAGTCACGATGTGCACAGGCTGGATCCTTCGCTGCTTCCACTCGTGGTTTAAGGTTTCTGTTCTTTCCAAAATTTTCTGACGATTGGAACTAAACATAGTCTTTTAAAAACAAACAAATTGACCATTGTTACAATATGTAGCATCTCTAAAGCAGGTTAAAACCTAGTGAATCCTCCAATACCATGACCATGTCCTCAAGTGTACACAGACTTTATTTACATTAGTTTCCCACACTCTAATAAATACAAAAACATCACTCCTATTACTTCACTGTAAGTGAGAGGGAACAGGAAATTATTTCCATCCTCTCTTTGTTTAACTTTGTATTTCAGAAATCACAAGGACTTTAGAAACAAATGTCTTTGTGTTTGGGCCCTGAGTCTACACAAGCAGTGCAAAGGTATACTGAAAAGACTAATTTCCAATCAGGCTAAATAATTTTAGTCTAAAATATTTGTTACCATTAATAAGCATGATACACATTTTTTTTTCATTTTTGAGGATCTCATGTATCTCATGCTGACCTCAAATTCACTTAAAGATCATCCCAGGATGTGTACATGCCACAGCACTTTGATGGAGGTCAGAGGATTTGTGTGAATTGGTTCTCTCCTTTCACCATGAAGGTGCCAAGGATCAAAATCAGGTCAGCAGGCTGGGCAGCAAGTGCCTTTACCTGATGAGCCTTCTCATCAGCCCAGTCTTGAACTCTGATCCTCCTGCCTCGACCTCCCAAGTGCTGGGATTAAAGGCACACACCACTATACCAAGCCACCATAATGTAATTTTAATTAGAGAGATCAAGGACCATGGCTTTCAAGTCTTCATCGATTTCACTGTAAATATGAACTTGACTGAAAATGTATCATTTCAGAGTAAACCTATTTCACTTGGGGAATGGAGGAATCTTTCAATTATATTTGCAACTTTGTAAAAGATTAAAATTACCTTTACTTCATCGGCTCTTCTGAACCTCTTCAGCTGTCTCAGTCTCATATACTCTGATTTTACACGCTTCCGCCAACAAACCGGTCCCTTCTCAGATTTCTTCCCAGTCTGGCCCATGATTATTCTAAAAGCAATGATTTCATATTAAAATCACTTATCTCATCAGTTGAATATGATCTTTTAATCTCAAGCAAACTGACACAACAAAATATGTTTACTGTTGATATTTGTGGAGAAATGCCTGTATGTTCTGTATGGTTAAATCCTGGAAATGTGTCATTGAATGTCACTCATTTAATGACATCTTTTAAAGCATATTTTTATCTATAAACAGTCTACAATCCTAAATAGTAGTGGGTTTATAGAATTGTGATCTCATTACAGAAATTATATATGCTATATCACAAGCTAGTTTTTACTCCATAAGTGTCACATTTTTAGAGGGAAAAAATGTAAAACACGTTGTTCGAATCTTAGATGGTCTTTTAATAAAAAAAACCCAGTACCAGATGTTGGGTAAAAGCTGAAAGATCAGAGAGGCAGAGCAAGCCACAGTCACCACCTATTACCTCAGCCGCTCCACAGATCCTCTGACTGAAATCCAGAGTCTCCACCAGAAAGGTTCTCAGCTGAACTGCTTTAGCTCCTGTTCCCTCACACCTTGTATACCTTTCTCCGCCCTAAAGGGTGTGTGCTTCCTAGTGCTGGCATTAAAGGCGTGTGCACCACTGCCTGGCTTTGTTTCCAGTGTGGCCTTGAACTCAGAGATCCAGACAGATCTCTGCCTCCGGAGTGATAGGATTAAGGGTGTGTGCCATCACTGTCTGGCCTCTTTGTCTATCTAGTGGCTGGCTCTGTCCTCTGATCCTCAGACAAGTTTATTAGGGTACACAGTATATCATCTCAAAAACATTAAGTTTTTAGTTATTAAAAAGCTATTATAGGGACTGGAGAGATAGCTCGGTTATTAAGAGCACTGGCTGCTCTCCCAGAGGACCCAGGTCCAATTCCCCACATGTCGGCTCACACCCACCTTTAAGTCCATTTCTAGGGATCTGACACTATCTTCAGGCCTCCTCAGGCTTCAGGCACACAAACGGTGCCCAGATATAACATGTAGGCAAAACACCCACACATACAAAATAAAATACGTTTTTTAAAAGAAGCAACGTATAACTGGTACATTCCTCACATCCAGGCTTCACATTTATGGGCTTAACAAATCTCTGATCAAAAACATTCAAGAAAAAAATATTTCCAGAAAATAGGAAACAAAGCAAAACTTGAATTTGTTACACACCAAGTACTATGCATTCAATTAAAAAAAAAAGAAGAAGACAACGTATAAGTCTGCTATAGTCCCTGCCACTCCAGATTCCCAGGCACTCTCCAACACTTAGAGCATTGTCCACCCCACATCGCACTCACCACACAGCCAGGCCTAAGACAAGCCCCTCTATGGTGAACACGCACAAACTTCTGGTCACTTTCCCCAAACAGGACTAAACAACAGACAGTGCAGCCACTAGTTACATAGCATCCGTGTTGTATTAGTTACTGTAAGAATACCACAGATAACTGATGTACACATACAAGATAGGCACGGGCTATGTCAATCATCTCGCCATTTTATATAAGGAGTCCACGGATTTCAGTATCCAAAGGGCTACTCCAATCAGTCCCCTCAGATATAAAGGGACCACTGTAGTTGCAAAAGGTGAAAGTGAAAAGGTGCATCTCACAAGCACTAAGAGTAGAAAATGTACAGGATAAGGAGGACAAATGAGGGTCAGGTGCGGTGCATGCCCGTAATCCTAACACCTGGGAGGCAGAGACAGGCAGACCTCTGAACTCGAGGCCAGCCTGGTTAAATAAGGATAAATCACTCTCCCCACACACACACACCAGACCACACTTCTCCATCCAAATACTGTGATGGTGTCTTTGCCTCGGGTGCTACTTTCATTCACACGTAGGGTTTTGTGAGCAAGAGGAGAGAAAAGGGCAGCGAATGCACAGGAAACGCTCCTACTTTATCTTTAGCTGTAGACTCTGAGCCAGCGTATGTGACTGTGGAAGCTAGCTATAGTTCAGACATATAACACATTCTAGAGCCCGGACCTGAAGTCTAAAGCAGTGTCCTTTTCTAGAACATTTTCTTATACGAGTATTAGAACCACATTGTGTCTTCAAGAGATTACAAGAACATTTCTGTCTAGCTGTATAAGATGGTATGATTTTCAAATGTACCTTGAGAGCAATAGGACACCAGAGTGTTGAGTAAAAGGAGAGGTGGGGTGATTCACATTCTGAAGAGACTAGGCTGGCAGCCATATCGAAACAGGAGCGGGGATGGAGGAACTGAAAGAGTAACCGTGTGGTCGGGCGAGTGCCATCACCCAGCCATCTCTGGAGCAGGAGACCAGTTTAGACCACACTGGAGACAGAACAAAAGTGATCACTTAGTCCCCAGCTGACTGGAAACAGAGAGGGAAGAAACCACAGGTGGAAGGGAGTCCCGGCCACGCCCTTGAAAGTAACCCTCTCTTTTCAGGTGCCGTCCTGGTCTCTCGGCTTCTTGTCCATCAGAAGGTGAAGAACTGACTCCTCCACAGTTCCCAAATTCTACCACTGTCACATTTACACTTAAAATCGCAATTTTCTCTGTACACCACCCCCACTGTAAATAAATTTGTCACTATCAAGAACAGGGTTTTACTCATTTATAAAAATCTCAGTGACTGTCTCTGTGTCTAGTAATAATGGACTTAAAAACAAACGCAGGTTTATTAGTAATTTAAACTGAGAGTGAGTACTCCTGCATCTTCCTAACACATCATTTGTAAGGTTTAGCTCTGCTATAAGGAAAAAAGGGAAGAGTGGACATCCTGGACTATCTATGCAGAAGCCAGAAAGAAATGAGGAAAAAGGAAATGAAAGGAAAGAAAAATGAGGAAAAGAGAGGGAAGGGAAGGGGAGGGGAGGGGAGGGGAGGGGAGGGGAGAAGAAAGAAACAAAGGAAAAAGAAATGGCCCAATTCCCAAGAAATCAAGAGAAAAGGAGTAAGACTCTCAGGGACACTTAGGATCCTGGGTGAGCTGTCCTAGTGAGAACACTTGAGCCCTACTGCCAAGCAAAGAGCAAAATCAATTTTAATAAGTACTCAGTTATAAGAGCAAAAAATACCCGCACCCCCCCCCAACACACACCATAAACTACTTTGGATTAGGTTTTCTAACAATCACTGATGGTATCTGACATACTACTTATGTATACAATACTTGGTATTGAGACCATATATACAATTACATCTCAGTTCATGTTGGGCAGCTTTTCAAAGCCTGTTCTGTTACCATCATCACAAAGAACAGCTACCTCTGCTCTCCACCAAGAGCTTTTTTGTCCCATGGAGATGGAAGCCCCTATGAAGTGGTCAGAACACTGCGTTCTACCTCTCAGTGACCAGACAACACAAGCCCAAGGATTCCACATTCTTCCTAAGGAAATCAGATGCAAACCCACACCATGGAAGATAAATCTCTGCCTAACCGACACTCCTGACCCTCCTCACCCAGCTGCCAACAGCTAGGAAACTAAGAGAATTGAAACAAACTAAGTTCCAATACTTAGTACTGGGGCCCCGATACCTTCTTTAAAGTTCTTGCTACTCAAGACAGCAGTTATTATTTTCTCTTCCTAATAAATGTTTCTTTTTCTACTTGACTGGAAAACTGAGATAAACTACATGAACTACTTATCTTTCCAACTAAATTCGCAGCTCTAACCATGACTCTTAACTAAATACCAGGCTAAATAAGGTCAAATCCAAACCCAAAAGAAGCATGATTACAATATTCTCAGTGTCTTTTCCTTTAAAAATACTCTGGCTTTTCTGTGTCAATATCATCCCCGCAAACACGGTGAATGACCTAAGACCCGCTGGACTTTCTGTAAGAAACATGGCAAGCATCAGCCCCACGACGTGCCGCAGTCCAAGAAGAGCAAGGACTCTCCACATGCCCAGGGAAAGAGGCGCTATGACAGGAAACAGAGCAGCTACAATGGGCAGACTGAGCCCATTTTCTGAAAAAAAGACATCTCATCTTTCAAATTGGCCTAATGGACAATTGGGTGGGGAACCCAATAAGTAATTTGAATTTTTTTCTTTTCTAGAATACGTATGGTGCAACTTTCATTTTTTTTAACTACAATGATAAATTACCTAAGAACTGGGAACCAGTAAGCTCAAACTAGACGATTAACATTTTTTAAATATATTTACTTCCTTAAGGTTTTGTTTGTTGAGACAGGATCTCACTATGCAGCCCAGGTTAACCTCAAACTGACTGCAATTCTGCCTAAGCCCTCAATGCTAGGATTACAGGTATGAACCACTAAGACCTAGCTACACCCTCTTAACTACGATCTTTTTTTAATGGTGCTAAAGATTAAAGCAAGCCTTCGTGTACGCTATATGCTAAGCAAGCACATTACCACTGAACTACACTGCTCTAGTTAACAAATGTGACTTGTTTCAAACCAGCCAGATGGACCTGACAATGAAGGAACCTTCAACCATTGCCCCCAGCAGACGGCCTGTAGGCAAGTCTCTGGGTCATTTTCTTGGGAGGTACCCCTCCTGGGCAGAGTAAGAAAGCAAGCTGAGCAAGATACAGGGGCAAGCCATTCAGAGGGTCTCCTCTCAGTTCCTGCCTCTGGGTTCCTGACTTGAGTTCCTGCCCTCAATCCCCTCAGTGATAGACTGTGACATAGAAATCCAGGTCAAATAAGCCCTTTCTTTCTTTTGGTCAGAATGTTTTATCACGGCAACAGAAGTTAAACTAGGACACCAACAAAATACCACTTTATCAGCAGAACCTCCTAGAGACTACTATTTGTATTTAACAGTGGAAGGAAGCAGCAGTGAATGCCTGTAATCCTCAGCACTAGCAAGGCACACAGCAGGACAAGGAGTTCGGAACCAGCCTCAGCTACATGAGACCATATTCTCAAAAAACAGGAAAATATGCATCATCTTTATGCATAACTTAAGCTTTCTTTTTCTGGTAGGCAAACACTCTCCACAGACATAAAAATACTTAAGGGGAGAAATGGGATAACTCTAACATTAACTTCCTCTATGCTTGTTCACCAGCATTTCTGCCACTTACAAGTCCTCACTGACCAATCTAGAAAGGTTATTTCCCTCACGTCTCCTGACTCTTAAATACTTTTTTAAAGATTTATTTATTTTTATTTTATGCATTGGCGTTCTGCTTGCATATATTTCTGTGTGATGGTGACAACAGATTCCTAGAACTGGAGTTACAGACAGTTGTGAGCTGCCATGTAGGTGCTGGGAATTGAATTTGGGTCCTCTGAAGAGCAGCCAGTGCTCTTAACAGCTGAGTCATCTCTTTAGCTCTCATACCTGTGTTTGTTGTTGTTGGTTTGGGGTCGGAGGTTTCAAGACAGGATTTTTCTATGTAGCCCTGGCTGTCTTGGAAAGCTCTGTAGACCAAGCTGGCCTTGAACTCAGAAATCCACCTGCCTCTGCCTGCCGAGTGCTGGGATTAAAGTCATGTGCCACCTGGCTGACTCTTAAATATTTTTGATGGCCACATGTCTAATAAAACCCATTAGGAATTAAAAATAAAGTTGCTGGGGTTGGAGAGACAGCACAGCAGTTAAGAGCACTAACTGCTCTTCCAGAGAACCCAGGTTCAATTTCCAGCACCCACATGACAACTCCCAACTGTCTGTAACTCTAGTTCCAGGGGACCTGATACCCTCACACAATATATGCAGGCAAACACCATGAACATAAAGTATTTTTAAAGCAGTGGTGGCGCAGGCCTTTAATCCCAGCACTCGGGAGGCAGAGGCAGGCGGATCTCTGTGAGTTTGAGGCCAGCCTGGACTACCAAGTGAGTTCCAGGAGAGGCGCAAAGCTACACAGAGAAACCCTGTCTTGAAAAACCAAATAAATAAATAAATAAATAAATAAATAAATAAATATAAAAATAAATTTGCTAACTTTGCTTATATATACTATAAAGCAACTTGAATATAATACATCTTAAGTTAGAATTTCATGAATAGTACTATAGCTTTTTGCTACCAAATGATAGACCAGTTAAAAGAACTTATAAAGTTCACATAATGCAAATTTTATCTGCATGTATGTGTGTGTGCCTGTTCATATGGGTACACATGGGTGTGCAGGTGTGCATGCATGTATGCACAAGCCTGTGTTAGCCTTGAGTGTAGTTCCTCAGGCACCAACTGCCCTGTTTTCTGAGACAAGAAACTCGATGAGGCTAGACTGCCTCCCCAGCACTTGTTTTATAAGCATGCACATTACACCCAGCTTTTTTATATGGATTCTCAGAATCAAACTTGGGTATTCATGCTTATGAAAAGTACTTTATTGACTTGAGCTATCTCACCCACCCAACACAATTTTTTATATATACATAAGAAAAGATGCTACTTTCCCTGCTGTGGGATGTCTTTCTGTACATGTGTTGCTGTGAATGTGTTGCTCTCATTGGTTGATAAATAAAGCTGTTTGGCCAATGGCAAGGCAGAATAAGGTTAGGTGGTACACTGAAACTGAAGACAGAGAAGGGTGGAAATTAGGGGAGATGCCAGCCAGCCGCCCAAGGAGCAACATGCCAGCAGACAGGTAATACCATGGCCACGTGGCAAGAGATTAATAGAAATGGGTTGATTTAAGATGAAAGAACTAGCTAGCAAGAAGCCTGAGCCATAGGCCATACAGTTTGTAATTAATATAAGCCTCTGTGTGTTTACTTGGGACTGAGCAGCTGCGGGACCAGGCGGGACACAGGAAAGCTTCCAACTGCATTTCCCCACTTAAGTGTAGGTTTACTTCTACACTAAAATGGATGATTTAACAAATTAAAAAGTAAAATATTGAAGAGCAAAAGCATGTGAAAAGATGTTGAAAAGCTCTAGTGCAAATCAAAACAAGCAAGTCAGGCACAGTGGTATTACACCAGCACTTAGAAGGCAGAAGCAGGCAGATCTCTTCAGTTCCAGGTCAGTCTGAATATATATTGAGTTCCAGAGCTACACAGTGAGACCCTGTCTAAAAACACAAAACTTAATACTCATTTGGAGGACCACTATTCAAAGAACAGAAAGTAAACTGGAAATGACAACACACACCAGCAATCCTAGTACCCTGGAGATGATGGAGGCAAGAAGATCATGAGTTTAAGACGAGCACGGGAGAAGTAGGGAGACTCGGTTCCAAAATACTTAGCAGGTATAGTGGTGCACACATGTAATCCCAACAGTTAGGAGGCTGAGACAAGAGGGTAACCATAAATTTAAGGTCACCCTGGGTTACATATTGAGTTCAAGGCCAGTTTGGGCTACATAACTGGAACTTTTGTGTATAGGAGGAGGTGTGTTAAGGTGGGAGTATAAAATAGTGTACTCATAGAAAATAGTGCTGAAAAGTTCCTCAAAAATTAAAGAGAGAATTACCTTGTGACCCAACAGTCTCACATATGAATATATAACCAAAAGAATTCCTACCATACACAGGTATAGTCCAAAGGCCTGGAATCTCAGCATGTGGGAGGTAAAAGCAAGAGGATCCAGAGTTCAAGGCAGAAGGGTTAGGAGGGAAGAAATTCAGAGCAGTGGGAAGAATTTGTCCAACATTCATTGCAGCACTATTAAAAATAGCCAAAAGGTAGAAACTACCCATATGTCCACTGGCACATGATATAATAGATTTTAAAATACAGTTTATGTATATCATGGAATAGTAAAATACCTTTAAAAAAGACAATTCTGGGGTTTTTGTTTGTTTGTTTGTTTGTTTGTTTGTTTTATGCTGTTTTTTTTGCCTGTTTGCTTTCTAAAGACACAGAGAGAAAGGTGTGGAGTCAGATGGGTGGAGAGGAGCAGTTATGATCAGAATATCACATTTTTTTTTTCAGTTAAAAAAAAGGAAACTGTGACACACCCTACAAAAAGATGAACCTCAAGGACATTACACTAAGCAAAACAAGCCAATCCACAGGAGAACAGATAGTCAGCGATTTCCATTCACACAAAGTATCTAAAGTGTTAGGTTGATGCAAAGGTAATTTCAGTTTTTAACTTGTTGAAATTTGTCCTGTGTTCCTGTAACACATTGTTAAATAAATGTGGTTCTGTTATACATCATTTTAATGTGTACTTCTTGCTTTAAGTCTTTTTCGATGACTTGCTATTTAGATTTATTTTGTACTACTTGAAATGATGTTAGACAAAAAGTAAATTCAAGAAATTTTCTTACTCAAGTTCAAAATGGGTCATAAAGCAACAAAGACAGCTTGAAATATCAACACACATTTCACCTAGTAACTGCTCAAGAGTGTACCCAGAAGTCGAGGTACAACAAGATTTGCAAAGGAGATGCAGCCTGGATGATGAGGAACGAAGTGACTGGCGTGGGAAGCTGGTAAAGCCAACTGAGAACAATGACTGAAGCACCTCCTACAACCACACAAGACACTGCTGCCACAGAACTAAGTGCGGACCGGCCAAAGGTCATCTACATTTGAGATAAACTGCAAAGGTGAAAGCATTCAGTAAATGGGTACCTCATGAGCTGAGGAAAAGTCAACGCTGCTCTCCTCTCCTACTCTATGCAACACTGATCTATTTCCCCATCTGACTGTCATATGCAAAAAAAGGGCGATTATGCACAACCAAGAAGCTCCAAAGTAATGCCCAAAGCCAATCTTGCCCCAAAAGGTTATGGTCACGGTGCAATCCACTACAGTTTTCTGAATCCTGGAAAAAAAATCTTTATGTCCAAGATGTGTGTGCTCCGCAGATCAACCACATACACCCAAACCTACAACCCTTGCAGCCAGCACCGGCTAACAGAAAAGACCCAATTTTCCTCCACAGCAACACCCGACTGCACATCACACAACTAAAACTTCCAAAGTTGAATAAATTGGGCTATGAACTTTTACCTCATCCACCTTATTCACCTGACCTTTCACTCATCAACCACCACTTCACCAAGTACCTCAACAACTTCTTGGAGGGAAAACACTTCCACAGCCAGGATGCAAGAAATATTTTCCAAAAGTTTGTCAAATCACAGAGTGTAGCAATTCTGAAAATATCTCTTCTGTCCTAAGAGACTGCTGGAACTTCTGCTGGACCTCACACCCAAGTTAATAATATACCTTGAGGTCACTTAAGACTGCTAGCCTACTGTGTACTCAAACTGTTTACCTGCCTTCAAGAGAACAATGTAACAACCAACCTTGCTTACCCTGGATTTCCCATGAAATCAACTTTTACAACCTAATACATGCCTGGAATCTTAAGTTATGTCCTCTTCCATGCCCCTGACCCAGAGTTATACATGTATGTCATTTCCTGAGAGCAGTTAAATACAGAAGTTGAAAGCAACTTCCTAAACTCTGCCATAAAGGTTGAAAGCTACTACTTGCAGTTATTGGTTGATAAGCAATGATATTTGTTATCTGGGTCAGTTGGAGCCAGTGACTTAATCCCTTGTAAAACTCTGTTAAAGATTTCTTTCAAGCATCCTATTCCTTCACCAGGTGATGCTTTCTGTGCATTTCAATAAATACAGAGTGAAGCTTTTCATTAGGAGAGACCTACCTATACAGCTGATAGGACAGACGCACAGCTCATACAACAGACACAGGGAGAGATTCACAAGACAGTCCTTTGGGCTGGTACAGATTCAGACTCATGCAATAGACAGAGGACAGAAGACAGTATGAAGTAGAATAACCACTCTCTTGGTTAACCAACTCGAAAAGAAATGCCTTTATTTCTTTCCTTAATGAGACATCAATGCAATTTTGAAAACTCAAGAGTTAATTCTGATGCATTATAATCCATGCAGTGGAGCACAAGGTTTTTTTGTTTTGTTTTATACACTACAGAAAGAATGAAATTTATTTTTATTCCAGGCATGGTGGTACATACCTTTAATCTCAACATTCAGAAGGCAGAGGCAGAGGGATATCTCTAAGTTTCATATATAGCCTTATATAGCTAGACCCTGTCTCAAAACAAACAAACAAATAAACAAATTGCTTGCAAAAAATGTGTTGACTGTAATGGTAATTAATTTTGATTAATTAACGGTTTGAGCCCAGTTATAATGATTTGAAACTCAGCCCAAAACACAATTCTTTTCACACCAACTTAAGAATCAAAAAATTCACAGAAACAAAAAGTAAAAAAGTACTTTCCAAAGGTTGTGGACAAAAGATAAAAGTTCTAAAGATATGTTACACATTAGTGTGAATATATTTAACATTACAGAATCATACACTTTGAAATAGTAAACATATGGGCTGGACAGATGGCTCAGCTGTTAACAGTACTTACTGCTCTTACAAAGGGCCCGAGTTCAGTTCCCAGCACGCATGTCAGATGGCTCACAACTGCCTGGCACACAAGCTCCAGGGGCTATGATGCCTCTGGTCTCTGCAGGCACCATCACTTATGTATATATTCCTCACACAGACATGCACATACATCTAATCAAAAATAATCTTTTTAAAAAATGGTAAACATGTCTGTAATCCCAGCACTCAGTAGGCAGGGAGGTAGGAGAATCAGTCAGTTTGAGTATACCTGGCCTACACAGTAAGTTCCAAGCCAGCCAAGGGTTATACAGTAAGACCCTATCTCAAAAAAAAAAAAAAACAAAAAACCCACAAATGAACAAATAGGGGCCAGAGAGATGGCTCATCATTTAAGAATGCTCACTGCTGTTGCACAAGACAGAGGTTCAGTTCCCAGCACCCACATGGCAGCTCACAATCATCTGTAACTCCAGTTCCAGAGGATCATATGCTTCTTCTGACCTCTACAGGCTCCTGCATCAATGGGATGCAGTACATACGGACAGGCACAACACAGGCACGTAGAAGTATGCAAGTGTTTTAACATATATTTCTTTCTAAAAAACAAAAATAGAAACATGGTTTTGTTTTGGTTTTGTTTGTGGTACTGTGGACTTAACTCAGGGATCTGTGTATACTAAGCACATATTTAAATCACCAAACTATATATCCCCAGCACTGTTCTGTGCTGTTTTTTAGCACATTAAAGAGTAGTGCTTCACTTAGGGATTTCATCTACAGTAGGCACCGTAGAGGTTCAACAAACAACGAGTTCTATCGTTTACAAGCACATGGTTACACTCACATGTCTACACACTACATACACTTAAACTTCACTACAGACTCTAACCTCAAACACGAGGAGGACCTCAGTGACGATGGATGGCAGCTCTCCCACTCCTTAAAGAACACCATCTCACTTAGTTTTTGTTTGTTTCTTTTCCAGCCTTCTGAGTTTTTGTGGTTTAAAACAAGAAAAGGCACTAAAACCGATAAAATGTTTTGTCTTGTTGACACTTTTTAACTCACTGAAGATAACTTGAAACACTTTGCATAAGTTTGGTTCCTATGAATACACTTGATCACTAGGTAAGTTTGCAGAATTGTCAATTAGGTTCTTTATCCATCCATCTCCTGCCCCCCTTTTTTTTTTCATGGCTGGGATTTCTAAAACTTTCTGGCTTTAATCAACAGTCTAATGAGTACTTAAACGAAATTCTTGTAATAATAAAATAACAAGTTAGCAAAATTCACTATGTGGTAGAGAATGGCCATGTAAATTCCATTTGCTGGATCCCCCTTACAGACTCTACATTCAGGAAGAAGGGCAATATTTAAATAATGATTCGATCCTTTTTGCTGCAGCTATCCAAATCCTCTTCTTCAACACACCCAAAAAGATGACAGACTATGCCAAGAAGTGAAGTTGGGTCCTAGGCCCTAACAAGTACTACTGCTTTGCCGGCCAGCAGAAGAAGCCAGAAGACACTATCATCCTCTCCAGTGAGAAGGCCAAACAGATCATGGAGTATGCCCAGCAGCTGGAGATGATTGTCTGAGCCTCAGCCAGGGCAGGTGGACATGGCTAATCCAACAAACGAAGTATGGGCTGGCCTTCAATAAAGACGGATTAACCTCTTAGAGTCTCCCCAGTGGGAGGGTGGGAAATAGTCACTCCTGGGGAATTTGGGAGTTTGGGGGCCTTTGGGCCTCCTGGGTGTGTGTTACCCAGTGGCCACTGCTCTGTCTTTTTAAGCATAGATGCCCAGTGGCCCACAGGAGAGCACAGGCCCTGATGAGGGATTCTTCTAGCCAGCTGTGGATGCATTATGGTGTTGGGTCAGGGGACTAGATTTTTTTCAGTGAAGCACCATGTCTCAATTTTTAGAAGATGTTGGCCATGGATTAAAGAACTTTTTAAATGAAAAAATAAATATACAACGATTTGAGTTTCTGCTACAGAAAAGAGCTCTCAAGTCTGCAGGGTTCCGGCCAATGTCAACCTGTCCTGTCTCTCCTTAGTGCCTCCATGTACAAAGCCCCTTTCTACGTTCTGCCATGAAGATGAACTTTTTAAGTGAAAGGACTGCAAGTGAGAAAAACTGAGCAACACATGTCTCTGAACTGAAGAGCCTTCTAATTCCCCTGGGATATGGAAAGTATTTTGAACCACAGACTATACAGCATCTTGACATGTTAAAATAGTAAAATAATCCAGAAAAAAAAGCAAATGATTATCTCATGGCAATCTCTTCATTCCTTATCTTTCTTTTTTTTTTTTTTTCTTTGTTTGTTTGTTTTTCCAGACAGGGTTTCTCTTATGTCCTGGAACTCCCTCTATAGAATAGACCAGACTGGCCTCAAACTCAGAGATCCGCCTGCCTCTGCCTCCCTGGAGGCAGTGCTAGGATTAAAGGCATATGCTTAGCTTCCTTGGGTATCTTCATAGGAGCTGTATTTCCTATAAACAAGTATGAAGACTTGACTGATGGAGAAATAATGTTTATTCTGTACATTACCCAGAATGCTAGCTTTACAAGTTTCTTACTTGAATCTGCAGCCATGGCAAAATTAAGCTCAACAATGGTGTGACCACCTACAGAGGTAGCTCCATTACACAAGAAGGGAGGGCAATACCTTTCTTTCTTTTTTTTTTTTTTTTTTTTTTTTGGTTTTTTTCAAGACAGGGTTTCTCAGTGTAGTTTTGGTGCCTGTCCTGGATCTTGCTGTGTAGACCAGGCTGGCCTCAAACTCACAGAGAGATCCACCTGGCTCTGCCTCCCAGGTGCTAGGATTAAAGGCGTACGTCACCACTGCCCAGCAGGCAATGCATTTCTTACAGAAAGCTAAATATTTTGGTGGGACAAAATTAGATGTTGCAAAGAACAGGCTGATATTTTGCAGAATGAAAATAGTATAACACAATCAAATATGTGAGGATGAAATTTAAAGTCAACCTGGACTACAGTAAGTTCTAGGCAAGCCTATGCCAGAGTGAGACCTTGCCTCAGAAAATCAAAATTACTATAAGATAATTAACGTATCAGATAGCCATCATTTATTTTTAATTTTATGGCACATTTTGCTGACATGTATGTATGTGTACTTTGTGTGTGAAACACCTGCAGAGACCAGAGAGGGCACTGGATCCCCTAGGACTGGACTTAGTGATCGCTCTTAGCTGCCATGTGGGTGCTGGGAATTGAACCAGGTCCTCCAGCCAATGCTCTTAAGTGTTGAAGCATCTCTCTAACCCAGCCAAGACAACCATCATTGAAGGACTCCCAACAGCAAAGCCAGTGAGGACTGGGGCCACTGTAGTCCCTGTGCAGTTTCCCCTGGAACTGAAACTGCCAACATAAGTGGCACAACCATCCTGGGAAAGCTTGGCAGTCTCTTATGAAGTGAAATCAGTATTTACCACGTGATACTTTACTTAATAGCCAAAAACTAAAGAGTCCCATTTATCCATCAATAGACTAGGGAAAAAAAAAAAAAAAAAAAAAACTAGAAAATTCATGTAACGGAACGCTCTAAGTTTTAATAAATATACATCAAAACATGCTGGATGGAAGAAGCCAGTCACAAAAGAACACAGTTTGTCTACTCTATTCATGTAAATTCCCGGGGAAGAACAACTCTGATCAGTAGTTGAGGGGCTGTGAGGTAGGTGACGGCAGTGGTGCACTGTGAATGAGGTGGTAGTGCTGGCGGATACATTTGCCAAAACCCCTCAAACTGTACCTTCCACACCCACGCCTTGTATCTAAATCACAGTTCAGTACAATGTAACTGTTAACTGAAAACTGAATGCCTTTCTAGGAAGTCATGTGACAATACTAAAAGCTTGGAATGTGCACCACCTCAAAAAGGAAGCTCTCCTTCAAGTGTTCAAAAGACACCTGGGGGGAGGGATGCCAAGACGGCTCATCCAGTAAGGCTCCTTCCTGCTGCATACACCTGGCAACCTGCGTCCAACACCCACAGAAGGGTGGATGGAGAGAACTGGCTGCTTAAGTTGTTCTGAGCTCCACACACACACCATGACACAAACAAAGGCATACACACAGCTCTTAAAAAAATAGACACAAAGGATATATAAGGGTGATGACTTCATTTGAAGTCTGACCGAGAAAAACGGAGGACAGGATTAGTGAGCCACACTTACAGCCCACTCCACTTTACAAAGGCAGCATGTGCTGAAAAGGGCATCAGTCTTTCCTCTGTAGAGCTACACTGCGAAGTCTTTTAGGGTTGGCAGAGGACACAGCAGTCTCCCTTACATAATTTTTGTCTTGAGGGGGTAGCGATGTTTTACAACTTTTTTAATGTTAATATTCTTAATTTGCAGACCTTACATAAAACAACGTGTAGACTGGGGTGTAGCACAGTGGCAGCAAACAAGAAGTTAGGTTGGATTCCCTATGCCGCCCTAAACAAACAAGAAGTGGAGGGAGATCAGAACTTTAAATCAAAATCCAATGTCCAAATGCCCAAGTTCATCTTTCTCTACCCTCACTAGCTCTCTTTCCAGCCCTTGTCATTATTTTCTACATAAAATAAAGTAGCTGGGCATGTTGGCAAATAACTCTAATCCCAGCACTTGGATCGGAATTCAAAGGTGGCTAGTCTGAGCTACATGAGACCCTGTCTCAAAAAATGAAAATGGAGCTTATGAGGCTCCATCCCTAGCTGAGGAGCTATTGGAAATTAATGGTTACTAAAGAAGGTTTCTTCAGTTGTGTAGATACTGGTTAAGTTGTCCATGCTCCAGTAAATCCCACACGTATGTCCATGCAGCCAACCCTAATTAAGCTCAAGAAGCTATTCAAAGGGGGGAGGGGCAAAGGCAGGAATGGAACTTGTTGGGGAAGAGGGAAGGGAGGGGGATAAGAGAGGGTAAGAGAGTGAATATGAACAAAATACAATACGCGTGTGTGTGTGTGTGTGTGTGTGTGTGTGTGTGTGTGTAATTGTCAAATAATAAAATACCTTTAAAAATAGATGAGGGGCTAGAGAGATGGCTCAGTGGCTCAGAGCATGAGCAATTCCCGCAGAGGACTGGAAGGACCTGAGACTGGTTCCTAGCAGCCTAAAACTCCAGCCCGGGAGAATTCACCTCTGACCTCCTCCAGCACTCAAGTGCACATATCCACACACAATTCCACGCACAACTAAAAATAATAAAAAAAATTTAAACAAATAAAATAGCGGTTGTCGTTTATATTTAGAAGATGTTTGGAGGCTGGAAAGGCTCAGATATTAAGAATGTATACTGTTCTTGCAAAAGCCTGAGTTCAGTTCCCAGCAATCAAGTCTGGCAGCTCCCAACCACCTGAAACATCATGTGGGCTCCAGGAATCAAACTCAGGTTGTCACATTTGGCAGCAAGCACCTTTACCTAAATGAGTCATTTCACTGACCCACTGCTGTTGATTTGAGATAGGGTCTCACTGTTTTGCCCAGGCTGGTCTGAAACTCAAGAACAAGGGATTCTCTTACCTCAGCTTCCCATACCACAAAACCTAGCTATCCCATATACTTCAGATCATCTCTGCATTACTTACAATACCCAATATAATACAAACACTATGTATACAGCTGTTACACTGTAGTACTTAGAGAAAAGTAGCAAGAAAACATGGCTGTTCCATAGTCAACACAAATTATTTCTGGTAGTATTTTCAAGCAGATAATAGAATCTAGATCTAGAAGGCTGACTAAATATATTCAATATACTGTTAAACTATCTTAACTCTTTCATAATTCTGAACAAACACTCTATTCACTAAACAGTAGCTCATTTACCTATCTTCTCGGCACTAATAACCTCTACTCAGTCTCTAAGAAGTGGCCTATTCTAGCTACCTCATATAAATGGGATCATTTGGGTTTTGTTTTCTATAAGAGTTGTTAAAGGGACTCAGCAGTTAAGAAAGAGCATGAACCCAAGTTCTGTACCCAAGTTCAATTCCCAACACCAATATCAGGCAGTTTACAACTGCCTGAGCTCCAGTTCCAGGGGAATCCAACATCTCCGGCCTCTGGGGTCACCTGCATTTATGTGCACATACCCACACGCATACACATAATTAAAAATAACAAAAACAAATCCTTTTTGAAAGGGCTTTTAAAAGTTTTTGAGGGTTTTTTATTTTCCTTTAATTACATTTTTTAGATTTTGTGTGTGTGTGTAAACATATTATGTGTATGGGCATGTGCATTCACACAGTACATACGTAGAGGTCAGGGAACAGCTTAGGGGAGCCGATTCTCTCCTTCTGCCACATGGGTCCCCTAGACGGAACTCAAGTCATCAGTCCTGGCTGTAGGCACCTGGACAGCCATTAAGCCAGCTTACCATAGGCCCTGTTCAGTTTTGAAAATGAGTTCTCACACAGCTGAAGTTGAGAATTACCTTGAATTTATGATCCACCTGCCCCCATTTGCTAAATAAAATTAAAGGCGGTACTGTAACAGCTGGTTTTATGCAGTGCTAGGGTCCAACCCAGTTTCATGCATGCTAGGCAAGCATTCTACCTAATGAGCCACATACTCAGCCTTGTAAAAAGTTAATTCAAGGGGGTTATAAAGGTCACTCAGTCAATAAAGTGCTTGCTATGCAAGCATAAGGACCCAGGTCCAGATCCCCAGCACCCACACTAAACAAAACAAAACAAAACAAAAAAGCGTGGATTTGGCAATAAATGTCTGTAATCCCTACACTAGAAGACAGCCTACCTCAATCAGTGAGCTCCACATAATGTACGGTTTAAAAGACTGTCTCTTTCAAGTAAGGTATCATATCCAAAAATCAGATGAAAAAATAACTGAGAAAGACATCTGATGTCAACCTCTGGGCTCTACAAATATCCACAAATACAATACACCCACACATAGAAAGTTGTCTCAAGGCTGGTATAGTGGTGCATGCCTACAAATACTAGCATTCAGATGGAGGAAGCATTAAGATCACCCAAAGTTTGAGACCAGTCTGGCTGATATAGCAAGTTTCAGGTCAGCAAGGTCTCTAGTGTGAAATCCTGTCTCAAAAAGAGAGATCCTTCTCATGCCGCATCCAGGCATGCAGTCACCCTTGCAGCTCATCTAGGTCCTGCACCTCTTGCACCAGAGCCTAGCGGGATAAGCACAGGTCTCAGCATTCATTGAAGAAATTTCTCTTGGCAACAGATAGAAAACATGATAGAAAACCACACCAAGTCAAAGTACAGAGAAGAAGTGATCCTATGGTGCCCAGCCTCAACTGACACATGGACAATACAGCTCCTGCACCTAAGGTACAGGGGATGCATCAGAAGAGGGGGCAGGAAGACTCTAAGAGCTAGAAGACCAGGAAGTCTGCTGTGAGATTGTCTCCTAGAAGTGACAAGGAAGCGTCTTCACCTATGATATATCAACAATACAACTGCCTAAATAAGACCTGAAGAAGTACACCACCAATAGACACATTAACATGGAAGAGGAAATCTTACGGGGGGGGCCCCACCCCTAAACTAATTACTACAGGCAACTGAAGAATGCTGAGAGGGGGAACCTTCCCCAGGGATGAGCTCCCTAACTGGTTATCCAAAAACAAATGAAATCATACAAATAACACTAAATGGACTGAGCAGGCTGTATTTATATGTTTAAGTAAATACACACACACATACACACACACACACACACACACACACACACACACACACACACACACACACAAAAGAAAGTGACCATGAGCAAGAGCAAGGAGGGGTACATGGGAGGAACTAGAGGGAGGAAAGAGGAAAGGAGAAAACGATGTAATTACTTGTTTATTTTTAAATCTTTTTTTGCTTTGTTTTGTTTTTCTGTTTTTTCCAGACAGGGTTTCTCTGTGTAACAGCCCTAGCTACCCTGGAATTCAATTTGTAAACCAGGATGGCCTTTAATTCAGAGATCCACCTGCCTCTGCCTCCAAGTGATGGGATTAAAAACATGTGCCACCACGCCCAGCTTATATTTTTAAGAATTAAAAAAAATTAAATAAAAAAATAAATATGGAGCCGAAGAGATGGCTTAGCAGTTAAGAGAGCTTTCTGCTGTTCCAAAGGACCTGTGTTCTGTTTCCAATACCCACATGGCAATTCGTAAAGCCATCTGTAATTCCAGCGCCAGAGGATATGAGGAAGGTCCTCTTCTGGCCTCCATGGGTTCCAGGCAGAAGCATGGTACACATACATACATGCAAATAAACACTCAAACACATAAAATAAAAATAAATGCATCTTAAAAGTAAACAAAAAGTTGTTTCTGGCTTATTTCACTTAGCAGGAGGTCCTCAAAGTCCATGTAAGGTTTTATAGCATGTATCAGAATTTCACTCCTTTTATTTTATGTCAGAATATCTTACTGTATGTATGCTTTGGTCATCTGTATTTTGTTTGGTCATCTGCTGATAAATGAGTTAAAAATAAAGTAACACGTCACTACTATTTTTAAGAAATACAGCAATAGTAGACCCTTTAATATCACAGTCACAAATGGCTTAATGACAGAGATACATTTGTAACACTTGGAGTACACTTATACAAACTAAATAGCTACAATGTCATTAAACAATAATCTTGCACTACTATGCACATATACATGGTATCACTGACCAAAACTTCATTATACAGTGCCTGAGTTCATTATGCAGAAATTCCTAATTTCACTTCATTTCTGCCATACTTTTGTGTCACAGAGGTATACCCTGCTATGGTATGGAACTATGTAGCCATTTTAGAAATGTATTAGCTACTTAGGTTGAAGAGTCTTGCTACACAATCATGAGGACCTGCATTCTGATCACCACCCAGATAAAAGCCAGGCATCCCCGGAACTCCAGCACCAATGGACTGGAAATTCAATTCTGGTGCGCACGTGCTCATGTACTCACACAAACAACAAATTAATTTTTAAATTGTGTGTGTGTGTGTGTGTGTGTGTGTGTGTGTGTGTGTGTGTGTGTTATGGTGTGGTGGTCAAAGGACAACTTGCAAAACAGTTCTCTCCACCATGTTGGTCCAGGATGAAGCAAACTCAGATCATCAGACTCGGCTGCAAGCACTGAGCTATCTTGACAGCCCAACAAAATTTTTAAAAAGAAAAAAAAAATGTATGAGCTCTAACTTCTGAGATACTACTAGATTTATCTCTACTTTTGCCATTGAGAAGGAATCAAGAGCGGGTTGCAGAGCACACAGCAGTATCTAGGACCATAAAAGAATGGTGAATAACCCAATCAGTGACATAATAACACTGTCACTGCTTCCTTCAGTTTTAGCTTCAAAACCTACCTGAAATTATTACAGTAAAGAACTTATTAATTCCAACAATATATCTTTCAGTAAAGATACATGCTTATAAGCTTAGCTACTCAGGAGGCTAAGGCAGGAAGATCACTGACAACCAATAGTTTGAGGCCATTCTGAACAATGCAGCAAAATCTATCTCAAAAAAAGAAAAAAGGAAAAGCACAGCACGGTGGTTACACATTTATAAACTTGGCACTCAAGAGGCTGAAGCAGGAGGACCTCAAATTCTAGGTCAGCCACAGCTACAAATCAAGACCTGATCTCAAAGAAAGAAAAGTGAGGCATGGTGGCATGTGCCTATAACCCCAGCACTCAAAGGCCCAATTATTTCACTGCATCTTTCCTATCTCCTTAATTCATTTGAGTATTAAAATCCCTAGTCTTTGGAAACTACCAACCTAGGAATTAGGCATACAAACAAAACTGGGATAGAACCTCTGTCCCAAGGCACTTATATAGTGACACATAAACAAGCGAACAATTTGATACATGCTATAATAAAAGCATGAATAAAGTCCTGAGACATCAGCGTGCCTGGGAAGCTGGGCAGTGGTGGTGCACGCCTTTAATCCCAGCACTTGGGAGGCAGAGGCAGGGGGATCTCTAGTCTACAAAGAGTTCCAGGGCAGCCAGGACTCTTATACGGAGAAACCAAAAAAAAGGGGGGGTGGGGGCACCCTAGGAACTCTGGGATGGCCTCTCCAAAATAAAGCACACAATCTGATGGACCTTTCTCCTGATTTAATAATGTATTGTTCCTTTCTACCCATGCTCCACTGTAAAGATTTCACCAACCCATAACTTCTATGTAATTCACAGAAAAACTCTTCACCATCTATACTGACATAAAGACTTCAAAGCTAATTATAAACCATTTCTAATTAGACCATAATTCATTGTATCGGCAGAGGAAATTTTCCTTGTTGGTTTTTAAAAAGCAAATCAACTTTCTTCTTTATTATTTAAGGGCAAAGAATGGAATAAATTTAAACTTCTTGAGCATATAACCTCAAAGTATGAAGGGCATCCTAAAGCAAAAGAATCTGGGGTTTGGGAAAATTCTGTGATTTGGGAAATCTGCCTAAAACCTTTAAATGACCAACACTAAGATAATGGTTACATGTATCCGTGCAAGAGAAAATCAGTATCAAAAAGAACCCTTCTAACTACACTAAATCAACAAGTGGCTTTCTTTTCTATAACTATGTAGACTGCCTAAACACACTCTCAATCCTACCAAAACATAAGGCAAAAATCTTACCGATTTCCCAAAGAGGTTTTAAGAAATATCTGTGGCAAGTACAAGACAGCAAATGTCAACTACAGAACAAATCACATGTTCAGGCAAAGTGGAATTTTGTAATTCTAACACCCAGGTTTCTACCAAAATTCTACACAACTAGCTCACACCATACTGAATGAGATTATCAGTGGGATTTTCATATAAATAGAAACATTATTTTACAGTTTCAACACTTAAAGCAGCACCTGGAATGTCTGTTCTGGGATGCTGCGCTCTACAAAGCAGAAGCAATGGAGATTCGACACTGCATTTCTTTGTCTCCATCTGTATGAAGCTGTAAGTCAGCAGACACACTTTAGGTTTTCATCAGATAAAACAATGCCGTAAGAAGAGCCTGGGCTTTTTTTTTTTCTTTGTTTTTTAATAAAGAAATATATTCAAATCCCATCAAAATAAAAATTTAGGATGCAATTTTCCTAAGTTTCTGGGACTTTAAATATCTCATCCTCTAACACACCTCGAAAGAGAAAAGGAAGGATTCTTTTCATTCAAGACCAGAATCCAATCCTTTTCCAACTTGAGAGAACAAGAACAGGAAATTAAATTATAACCTAAATATTTCCATGTTCTTGCAAATAAAATTATGAATAATTACTTAGAATTATACTGCTTTATATTTTATTTCTAAATAGGAATTCACTGCTAATGTTCATTAGTGAAAGGTAATAGAAAATAAATTTTAAAATCGCCAGAAATATAAATTACATTCAACTGTGACAGCATTAGTATTTTAAAATATTTTCCAAATGTTTTATGTGACATCAAAACTCCATAAATTCATAAATTAAATTGATAACGATTTTCTTGAAACTGAGAAAGTGTTGTTGTAAAGTATGTTAAATATCAAAGACAGACTTCTGCGTCAATTTAGATTCTACAGCTCCTATGTGATAAACAAAGGAAGTTTCATTGAATTGTGACCAGAATACATTCGAATTTCTTAGGCAACAAACGTCTTTTCTGACTCACCAAAGCTATTGTTCAAGGAAAACATGACCCACTAAGAAGAAACTGTCAACTCTACAGTCTAAACCCACATTTCTCGTGAGCATTTTATTTCGACCATCTAGTTCTATCATCTCTTCCACATTCAACCCCTGGAGATTTGGGGGATAATCGCTGAGTAAATGACAGTTGATTTCGTTAGCACCTGTCGCCATTCTCAGACGAACACAAGTTGGCCAAAACGGCCCGTATTTTTTTTTTTTTTAAGATAACGATTCTTTAGAAAGTGGAACTCACAAGGCTTTCACCAAGTTTTCCGAAAGCCCGTGCTTTCTCAATTTCTCCCATTTTCAAAAAGTAGCCCCGCGGCATAGATCTGGTGCGTGCAGGGGGCATGTACAATGAAGTGAGAACTCGGCAGAAAGCCCTCCTCCACGCCAACACAACCGAGAGACGGGAGCACAGCTCGACTTTTCCACCGAACTTAGCACAAAGCCCGGCGAGGACACCAGCTGCCCCAGGCGGTGGGACACTCCCGGCTCTCGGGGAAATGTCAGCCCCAGGGCTAAGGGAGTTCCCTCCTCGGCGCACGCAGTCCCGAAGCAGCAGGGCCGGGCGCTAGTCGGTCGCCCCCCAGCAAGGGCCAGGCAGGGACGAGCCCTGCCCACTCGCGCTCCCGCCGCGCCTCCCCACGCCCCCACCCGCGCGGCGGGAGCCCCGAGTGTCGCGTCCTCCCCTCCCCTTCCGAGACACAGTCTGTCCTTTGTCTGAGTACGGACTCTCGGCTCGGTCCCACCAACTTGTGTCTATGTCCCGTCCCACCCGGGCGCTCGCGCCGCCCCGCCACACAAAGGAGGCTTGAGGCTCGGAGCTGCCGGCCCCGATCGGCCACAGGAACGCCCCCGGCCCCAGCCCGGCGGGATCGGGCTCCCGGACAGAAGCCCCCACCCCCGGCTCCCACCCGCCCGCATCTCCGGGGATCCACACAGCCCACTCGTGGGACCGCGTGAACCGACCCGCACCTCACGACCCCCCACCCCAGAAAGGTCTCCCGTCGCCCTCCCTCCCTCCGCGCCTACAAAAGCGGCGCCCGGGTGAGCCCCGCTTGGGCGATGCCGGAGACTGGCCGGGCACCCGCGCGGAGGTCCCGCGGTCGCCGCCGCCGCCGCCGCCGCCGCCCCGGGGCGCGTTCCAGATCCCTGACTGCCCGCCACCGATCGCGAGCGCTACCTTCGCCCCGCGCGCCAGCCCGCGCCTCTCCCGCGCGCCGCCCCCACGCGCCGCCGCCGCCGCCGCCACCGCCGCCGCCGCCGGGACTCCACTGCCTTCGATGTCCCACTGGGTGTCAGACGCGACCGGACCGAGCGCCAAACGCGGCAGCCCAATCGCCATCGCTTTTATTTGGCCCCCCCCTGCACAATCAAGCGCCGCCCCGATTGGCGGAGGCAAGAGGGCGCCCGCCCAATCAGAGAGCCCGTCGGGGCTGGGAGCCTTCCGGGCGAGCCCCGGCCCCGCCAGCGCGAGGCTCGCCGGCGGCAGCGCGTGCGCGAGTGACAGGGCTGGCTCCGAGGGACGCGGCTTGCTGGGTGGAAGCGCCCCGGTCGCCGTCTTTGTTCTTTCGCCAACGTGGGGGCACCTCTCAGGAAAGCCGTGGGCAGGCGGGCGGGGACCGGGCGCTTGGCGGGACCGAAGCCCGCTGCGAGCGGGAGGCGGGGAGGGCGGGGTGGCGGGAGCCGGCCGGAGGGCGGGCCAGCTCTTGGCGGGAATAGGCGCCGAGCCGTTCTCGGGCGGGGGAGGGGACGGGCGGGCGCCCGAGCCGAGTTTGAAATAGTTCAAAACTCGGGGGTGGTAACAGTTTTAACCGCCGTCTTGTGGCGTGCACATCCTGGGCCTGGGGTCCCACGCTCGTGTGGGCGCCGCGGAGGGGAAGACGCGTGGCGGGCCCCACGGGGCATGTTCTGCCGGGCGGGCCGCGCTCCTCGTGGCTGACACCACCAGGCAGACAAAGTTAGTACGGTTCCTTTCGGCCCCTCGGCGGCTTTGGCGAGCGAACCTGGCTCCTAGAGCCCCGGCGACTGAAGAAAAAAGGCGACATGACGGCGATTTCAGATTTCCCTGAAAGGCCTTCCAAGCCATGTTTATGGTTCTCGGCACTTGTCAGGTTTCAAGTTATTTATTAACAACTTTCGAGTTCAGATCGCTTATCCCATGTTGTCTCGGGGAAGTGTAAGGAAGATTGCAACATTTGTGAAGGGTTAGAAACCATCTTGGGAGTCAACCCAGAGGAATTAGAAATGTGTTTAGTATACACTTTTTCCCCGTTGGATTTCTGGCAGCGGAGTGAAAGGTATTTCGAATTTACTTTTTAATAAGATGCATCTGTATGGCAAAATCCCACAGACCCGTAAAAACAGATTCAATAATAAGGAGTTCAGAATGAGAATTTGTAACACTAGAAATTGAGTTATGTATCTGTATTAATCACGGTTCTCTAGAGGATCAGAACTGATAGCCTGAATACACATACACACACACATACACACACACACACACACACACACACACACACACACGAGATTTATAAGACTGGCTTAACAGCCTGTAGTCCCTCTAGTCCAACAATTGCTGTCTACCAACGGAAAATCCAAAAATCCAGTAGTTCAGTCCACAAGCCAGAGGTCTTTGGCTGGTCTTTAATACACACAGGAAACCTGAAGAAGTGCCTCTACTGCCAGTGAGGGAGTGGATTTGCCAGCTAGAGCAAAGACAAGTAGGTATATCTTCCCACTTCAAAAGATCCACATTAAAAGTCAAATGATTTAATTAAGAAAAAAAAAAATCCCGCGGGGCAGTAGTGTCACATGCCCTTAATCCCAGGCGGATCTCTGTGAGTTCGAGGCCAGCCTGGGCTACAGAGCAAGTTCCAGGACAAGCTCCAAAGCTACATAGAGAAACCCTGTCTCAAAAAAAACAAAAGAAAAAAAAAAGACAAGAAGAGAAAAAAATCCCAGATGTACCCAGCCTCTTAGGTTTTGGTTAATTCCAGATATAGCCAACTTGACCACCATTAGCCAACAAAGCATCTAGTCCTTCATGTATACTGAAACAATTCAATGCTGAGAAGTATACCTACAATCTATAAGATTGATAGAAAATGCAATCATACGCAAATAAAAACAAATTTTGTCTACCCAGAATGCTCAAAATGTGACAGACCCTAGCAGTCATACCAATTATCAATATATTATTAACCTGTCATGGTAAAAATGCTTCTATCCAACTACATCAGCAACTTACACTTGCTTCTTTTTTTTTCAGTAAACAATTTAAACTCAAGAGATAACTGCTTATCCCTAAGTTTGTGATACTATTTCATCTGTCCTTTAAGTGTGATAGCATTTTTTAGCGGACAAATCAAGGAAACGACATTAGGGACCATCGGTATATAGATGGTGCTTCTAAATAAATTCAAGACTTGTAATGAAAATTGTTAGGGGTTTGGAAGTAAAAAAATGTTAAATATTTATACAAAACTTTTTAAAAAGGACATTTTAGCCAGCTCCAGAAAAAGCACGAGACCTAGAATGAGTAAGGCAACAAAAGTACTTGAAATAGATGTGTACCTCTGCATAGAAAATATCATTGGAGCTGAGAGTTGTCATTTGAAAAATGAGCAGAGCTAAGTGCTTCTATATTGTTGGCTTATTCATATTTAAATATAAAGGCTAGGTTGGAACAGAAAGGCTGAATGAATACTAGTGAATCAGCATTGCCTTAATTCCACGATGACATTAACAAATTAAGCAAGATAGTTTAGGCTATAGTGATGGGCGGATAAAAAGGAATAACTAGACTTTGCAAATCAGTTAATTATGCTGCATGTGGTGTCTTGCAGCAGTGTTTATGAAGGCCTGGAACATTAGAAAAAATATTTAGGCTTTTCTGAAAAAAATCTGAGGATTCCTAAAGAAAATACTATAGAGGCATGTTGTACAAACTTTTGCAATCACTTCAGTGGGAGGATGGTGATTTTTTTTTTAAGTGTACGTAAAGAACACCAAACTTGTGAGTGTGTATGTGAATGTTAGCTTCTAAGAGGAGCTAGATGAAATAGAAAGCCATGTAAATTTGCAACTGATTGTTTATAATTAATAGGAAATGGCTTCATCATCCAGGTTTTAATTATGTGAAGTATGACAGCTATTACACATTTATATACTTCATACTGTTACTACGTGTTATGCCATTATTAAAATGGATGCTATTAAGTGAATAAGGTTAAATTTTTTAATTAAACCTCAGGTAAATTATATGTACTAGTAAGAGAGCTCCAAGGAGTGCTATGAGATGGAAAAGGTAAGTTATGAAACTGTATGAAGGAAGCGAGAGTATGACACTGTTAAAACATTTGCCCTGCATGTGTAACACCCTAAGTTCGGTTTCTAGCATTGCTGAGGCAGGGAGTCCCACTTACACATAAGAGAAGTGAATGTATGCATGCAAAACAGTGTCCCCTCTGGAGAGAAGGGGAAGGGACAGGGAGGAAGGTTCAGCTTTGTGCCTTCTGGCTTACCCTAACTTATTACAAGAAAGCTATATTTGCTGCGCCTTGGTGGTGTATGCCTTTAATCCCAGCACTCAGCAGAGGCAGGTGGATCTCTGTGAGTGCAGGCCAGCCTGCCTGGTCTGCAGAGTGAGTTCCAGGGCAGCCAGGGCTACACAGAGAAATCTTGTCTTGAAATTAAAAACAAAAACAGCAACAACAAAAAAGCTATATTCATGTAGTCCCATAATTTTGAAAATTAAAACTGTATAAATCATTAATGGTTATAGGTGAATATTTTAAATACCATTCCGTGTGTGTGTGTGTGTGTGTGTGTGTGTGTGTGTGTGTGTGTGTGTGTGTGTGAAGTGTGGGCACACGCCCCAGGTGTGGAGGTGGTTCTGCCCTTCTCCCTTGGGTATGGGCACACGCCCCAGGTGTGGAGGTGGTTCTGCCCTCCTCCCTTGGGTATGGGCACACGCCCCAGGTGTGGAGGTGGTTCTGCCCTCCTCCCTTGGGTCCCGGGATTGAGCTTTGGTCATCAGGTTTACATGTAAGCACTTTTAGCTCCTGAGTTATCCCACCAGTTTGTCAGTCTTTTGTTGTGAGTTTCTTTAAGAGGAGTTCTTGCTCTGGCTAGAGCTAGACTTTATGCCAGTTTGACACAACTAGAGTCATCTGTGAGGAAGGAACTTCAATTGAGAAAATGCTCTGTAATATTTGTAATATATTGTAATATCTGTAGGCAAATCTGGCGGGCATTTTCTTAATTAGTGATCCATGTGGGAAGGCCCAGCCCATTGTGGGTGGGGCCTGGGCTGATGGTCTTGGGTGCTGTAAAAAAGCAGACTGAGCAAGCCAGGAGGGTCAAACCAGTAAGCAGCACTCTGCCATGGTCTCTACATCAGCTCCTGCCACCAGGTCTTGTCCTGTTTGAGTTCCTGCCCTGTTTTTGATGATGAACTGTTATATGGAAGTGAGTGAAATAAACCCTTTCCTCCCCAAGTTACTGTTGGTCACCATCTTTCAGTACAGCAGTAGAAACCCTAACTAAATAAGACATGGGTCGTCTTGTAGCCAGGGTTGACCTCAAACTCACTATGTAACTGAGAATGTTACTGAAGTCCTGATCCTCCTTCCTCTCTCTCCCTAGTGTACCACCGTGCCTGGTTTAAAATAATACCCTTTAGATTACAAAAGGTATATTTATTCTAAAACATAGAATATAAGAAGGTATAATTAAGAAAAAATCAACAAGAGCCCTCTCTCTCCTGGTAGAATTAGTCTGTGTCACTCTCACAGACCCCAGAACAAAACCCACTTTCCCATGTCCTTGTTACTTGGCTTCATTTTGAGAGAACTTCTAATTTGCAAATCTGATATAAAAAAAAAAAAACATGAAAATTCCAAGAAGCACAGCGACATAATAGAGCATGTACAACATGTTGTGGGCCACTTGCTGTTCCTAGGGACTCTGATGAGTTTATGAACTGTACTGTGAAGCAAACAGCACACACCCCACTGCTTGTCAAACTGGGATATCTGGTTGCTCTTTCTAAATCTAATTTGCTTTCCTTCACAATGTGAAACTTCTCTACCTACTATGGTAATCTAACAATAACTTCTTTTTCTCTCTAGGCTTGAGGTTCTCCAACTAAATCAAACATTTATCACCTGACCTGACATTTCATTAAAATGACAGTCACTTCATGGAAGCTAGCACTAAGGATACCAGTTACCAGGAAGTATGACAAAATGACAATGCTTATTCATGAACAAACAGACCAGAATCAATCAACAGCACTTTTTTTTTATTATTATTAATTGGATTTTTTTGAGACAGGTTTTCTCTGTGTAAACACCCTGGCTATCCTGAAACTCACTCTGTAGATCAGGCTGGCCTTGAACTCACAGAGATCCACCTTTCTCTGCCTCCTTAGTGCTGGGATTAAAGGGGTGCACCACCACCAGCACCTGGGAATAGCACACTTTTAAAAGGCTAACATTGTTAAGTGCTAAAACTCTCTTTAAAGCCTTCTTTTGAAATTGCTTTCAGCAATTGTATCTCCTACATAATGACAGACCTACCTCTTTTGACAGTAGATTTTTCTTTACCAAAGCACCTAACAGAAGTTGGAGCCAAAAAAGCTCAGATGATAGAGTTAAGGACAAATGTTGGCACCATAGGGACATCTACAGTTAAGGGGACATCAATGCAGCTATGTAAGTTACTTATGACCACTGTCCATGCTGAGCACTTGTACCCAGTCCACTTGGTCAGTGCTTGTGCCTTGTGAGGTATAAAAATAAAAAGAAACTGGGTCTAGTACTCAGGAGGCTGAGGCAGGAGGACTATATGAGGATGTAGTTCAGTAGTAAAATTATAAATAAAAAATAAAATGCAGGACCAGCAAGATGGCTTGGTAGGTAAAGGCACTTGCCCCCAAGGCTTTCTACACCAGTTTGATCTTTAGAAACCACACAATAGGAAAGAACCAACTTCTGCAAGTTGTCCTCTGATGATATGCATGGCATTGGTGTGTGCATACACCCACACATTCATCCACATTGTGGTTTAAATGAGAATGCCCCCATAGGCTCACATGCTTGAATGCTTGGTCCCCAGTTAGTGGAACTATTTGTTGGAGTAGGTGTGGCCTTGTTGGAAGAGGTGTGCCACTGGGAGTGGGCTTTAAAGTTTCAAACACCAGGCCCAGTCTGTCTTTCCATGCTGCCTGAGGTTCAGGATATAAAACTCAGCTACTGCTCCAGCACCATGCTCACATGTGCATGTGAGCTCACTCATGCTCACATGAGCTTCTCACCATGATTATCATGGACTAACCCTCTAAAACTGGAAGCAAGGCCCCAATTTAATGCTTTCTTGTATAAGAGCTACTTTGGTCCTAGTGTCACCTCACAGCACAAGAACCTAAAACGCATGAACACATTTTTTTATGTAGTCTTTCTTTTAATTCAGAATTCCATCCCTCCTCCAGGACTTGACTATCTTTCCATCCCCATTATCTTTGCCCCAAATCATTTCACTACTGTTAAAACATACAGTGAAGGGTAAGAACACTGACAAACAGACTCCGTGCTGGGGACGTGGCTCCACGGGTAAAATCTCTGCAGTGCAAGCATAAGGACCTGAATTTGGATTCCCCAGAACCAACTGGGGAAAGCTGGGCATTGTGGCACAGATACCTGTAGCCCCAGCACTGAGATGGAGAGGGGTAGAGAAAGACATCCCAGAAGGTCATTGATTACCCAGCCAAGCCATATGGATAAACTTCAGGTTTAGTGAGACCCTGCCTAAAGCAAATAAGTAAATGAGTATTAAGAGCAACCAAAGAAGGAAACACTGTTACGTACCTCTGGCTTCCACACAGAGAGAGAGAGACTACGAGGCTCCCTCTTTAAAGGCAAACACAACAGAAGTAATGATCTTTTAAAAGCATTGCCAAGATATTGTAAGAATCCTCTAAATATGCTCAGTATGAATTTTTTCATAGCAGGAGAGAACCAGCACCTCTTCTACCTGAGACAGTCAAGGCTAAGAAGGAGAAACTTTTCCTCAACAGGAAGGCCATCTCCACCTTCCAGGGTTAAAATTGTAGAGTGAAAAGGACCAAGGGAAAACACCCTGCCCCTAGCTAGATCAGAGACCTGGGCCAAGGAAAAACACCCTGACTCTGACTTCACCCCAAGACCAGGGCTTGAAATCCCACCAATCCCTGAGCTTGCCCCACAGCCAGGCTGCAGAATCCCACCAATTCCTGAAGTTCCTGAGCACGAAATCCCACCAGAATCAGGCCACAAAAAAACCACTAATCCCAAACCACCCTGGAAAGCTCTACCAACCCTCTCTCTCCCCAGAAATCCTATATAAGCTCTGTACCCTGCTCAGTTTGTTGCTGCTTCTCACCCTAGAGGCAGCCACCCTCCTGGATTCTTAATAAATAACCTCTTGAGTGAGGTTTGTTGTGTAGGTGTAACATTTTTGCCAGAGCAGAGCCAAGCTGTAACAACTTTCACCAGAGCCAGACTGGAGGGGAGCAGAGCTGTAACAATTTTGCTGGGGAAACCCTCCCCTGCCAGAGCAGAGCTGTTACATTTGCACTGGGGAAACCTTTCCCTGGAGAAACCTTTCCCTGGAGCAGAGCTGTTAATGGCTGCGCTTCCAGTGACTTTGGGGCATTCCTTGGCCCTGGACTGCTAGGATACCTTTCCATCCAAGCACCAGTGCTTACAAAAATCCCACCAACATCAGATGGGATGATGTGAGTGTCAATTATACATGGAGTCTACTGGTATCTTCACTGTTGTGGAGAAGGCCAAGACCTAGTTGAAGGATAGAACGGAAAGGGTCATCTCTATCCCTTCTACTGATGCTCCCATGTTTGTGGTGGGTGTGATCCATGAGAAGTATGACAACTCACTCCAGAGTATCAGCAATGCCTGCTGTACCAGCAACTGCTTAGCTTCCCTGGCCAAGATCATCTATGACAACTTCGAGTATCGCCAAATGAGTCATGACCACAGCCCAAGCTGTCATTGTATTGTGTAGCACTGTTTTGGGGGAGACATGAACAAATGTCTACTCACCCCAGATAGGAAACTGACAACAGACCAAAGTACAAATACTGGCAAAGTCTAACTTTGCAAGCCAATGAGTCGTCTTATTGGGGTTATTTACAGAAATATGAGTGAGGGGTCAAAGGAGCAGAAGTGACTCAGACAGCTTGCATGAGGGACAGATGGTGAAAGCTGCAAACCTGGAGTACAGTGCACAGCCTGCAGGTAGCTCAACAGGTTGGAGAGGGTACTTTTCAGGTAACTCAGTTGGTCTCTGCTTCTTCCTGGAAGCTCAACTTATCTGAGAGTGTCTATCAACAGTCCTTGCGGGGATGGGGAACTAGTGCATCTGGTCGGTTTCAGAGACTTCGGCCCCTGAGCTTAACTTCCTTGCAGGATAGACTGGTTCACCTCTGCTTAGAATGTCCTGTTGTTTTATTTCTAACATCTTGTATTTTAACGAGCTTCCCCTCCAACATGGAATCTTAGAGGAAGCTACTAAACAACACGACACCATCCAGAAGGCTCCTCTGGGAAACTGTGGTGTGGTGGCTATGGGGCTGTCCAGAACATCATCCCTATGTCTGCTGGCTGTAAGGTCACCCCAGAGCGGAATGTGAAGCTCACCATCATGGCCTTCCATACTCCTACCTCCACTGTGTCTGTCCTGGATCTGACTCACCACCTAGAGAAAGCTGCCAAATACAATTACATCAAGAAGGTGATGGAGCATGCATCAGAGGCCACCCTGGACTGCTATGCTGGGGACCAGGTTATCTCCTGTGATTTTTAACCTTTAAGTGATGCCTTTGATACAAGGACTGGCATTGCCCTCAATGACCACTTTGTCAAGCTAATTTCCTGGTATGACAACAAAATTGGCTACAGCAACAGAGTCCACAGACTCTAAGGTCTCTAAGAAGTAAGAAACCCTGGGCCACCCACCCCAGCAAGAACAGGAGAGGAACAGAGAGGCTCTCAGCAGCTGGGGACTCCCTGCCCTACTCTGCCCTAACACATTATTGAGTATCTCCCCCACAACTTCCAGGCCAGACTTCCAAAAGAAAGAAAGGGACTTAGGAAGCCCTGCTCACCCACATACCATTTATAAAGTCCACTGCCTGGGACAGAGAGATGATCCCATGGTTTAAAGTACTTGCTGCCTTCCCAGAGGACCCAGGCTCACAATCTTCAGTAATCCAGGGGGCCTAATGCCCTCTTCTAAAGTTCTCTGTACCCTATACCCCAAAAAAGATTTTATTTGTGTGAACAGGTAGTCATGAAGTCAGAAGAGAGTGCCAGAAGTGACAGCGGTTGTGACTGGTCAGTGTAGGTTCTGGGAACTGAACTCAGGTCCCTGAGAAGAGCAGCAAGCACTCTTAACAGTGAACCATCTCTCCAGCGACTCTTCATTACTATTGATTTACTTATATTTGTGAAGGAAAGGGGTGCCCATGCCACAGTGCATACGTCAGTAATGAAGGAGTCTGTTTTCTCCATCCACCGTGTGGGCCCTAGGGACTGAACTCAGGGGTCAGATTTTGTGGCCAGCACCTTTGCCAGCTGAGCCGTTCCACTGGCCCCCAATTCCTGTTTTAAAGCATTATCAACAGCAAGCATCTATTGCAAAATAGTGTACATAGGTAACTACATGGCTTTAGCACCTCCCAAGAATTTGTAATCTCATGCTAGGGTGTTGTGGGTCATCAAATGAAGTGGAAAGACAGATGATGTTAATATATGATGAGTTTCAGAAATATAACCTGTTTTGAAAATGCAAAATTCTGAAGTCAAGTTCAAACTCCATGCTTTCTGACAAATTAGATCTTGCTGGTAATGGAAGTTACATCTGCTAAATGGAATACTGTATCTGGCCTGGTGAGACACTCCCTCAACCCTTCCACACACACTTAAGTAATAGCTTTGTTTTGGTTTGTGGTGTTGGGGTAGAACTGAGAGCCTCTCACATACTAGGCAAGTACTCTAACACTAGGCTATGTCCCCAACCCTTAATAAATAAATGTAATTTAAAAAACTGAAAGAATACTGTGTCTGCTTTGATTATGAAAGAACAGTATAGCAGCATTGTATGCAACCTTATGCTTAAAAAAATAAATCTAAGCCAGGTGGTGGTGGCACACACTTTTAATTCCAGCACTCAGGAGGCAGAGGCAAGCGGATCTCTGTAAGTTCAAGGATAGCCTGGTCTATAAAGCGAGTTCCAGGACAGCCAGAGCTGTTAGAGAAATCCTGTCTCAAAAAACCAAAACCAAAACCAAAACAAATCTAAGTTTGTGGTTCAAATCATCACATTCTTCTCCAGCACGTCTTTGCTTGGTCTCAGCTCTTTGCACTGGTTCTGATTTCATGAAGACCTGAATCATCCTGAAGCAATTATGAAACATTTCGCATAGAGTTTCAGCCTAGGACAGATGGAGGAATTAACTCAAAAGACAGAAGAGCCTTAAGCAGCCTTCTGTTAGGCAGTGGCCATCCCATCAACGTGATTTCAGGAAAAGCTCTTGCACAGAAAACATCAATATGGTTAGCAGATCAGCGGGGCCATAGTAAGCAGAGCCTGGATTCTGTTGGGTTAAGGTTTCAGTGAAAGGCCGTAAGATCTGATTTCCTCCCTGTCTGACCCAGTCAGCTAAAGCTTGTTGGCTGCCTGTGATTGCACCCCATTGGCACCTTATCATTGCCTTCTGGCTGCCCCTCCAGCTCATGTACAGTTTCCTAACCTGCTCCTGACCTGACACGTCTCCTACCTTTCCAGGGATTCACAGGATGCATAAAGGTCTGGATCCCAGTGAAAACAGTAGATATTTTCCCTTGAACTCTGTAAAAGTATAGTGACTTTGCCTCTATTTTCTTTTTTTTTCCTTTCTTCTTTTCTTTTTCGTCTATGTATACTTTCTTGGAGTTCTTTTTCTTTTAACACAGATTTAGATCAGAATCCTGACATTCTAGTAATCTAAAAGTTACTTTACTCTAGTATTAAATATGTACTTCATTTCATGAATTTTTCCCAGGCATGTGAACTAACCATTTCAAAGACTCAAGTGCATATAAAATTAATAAACCTGAACATTGTTTAGTAGCACAACCATGGTAAAATCTACAATGAAATCCCTGTTGCAGCCCAAGCATCTTTTACATATTAAAACCATATGGGCAGTATATGGTGGCTCATGCCTTTAATCCCAGCACTCGGAAAACAAAGGCAGATGGATCTCTGTCAGCTCAATGCCAATGCCTGGTCTACATAGTAAGTTCCAGGACACCCAGAGCTACATAGTGGATTTCCTAACCAAATAAACATTTGTCCTGTAGTGAGTGGCTTTAGTACCAGTGTAAAGAGCAAGTTCAGATGTTCTTAAGTCCCCTGTATTAAGGTAACAGCAAAAGGTCAAAGGTTGGGGGTCCGTGGAGCTATCCTGACAAAAAAGAGTGGGCAAGATTTAAAGTACAGATCAAAGGTGGGGGGAACAGGAGAAGCCCCTGTAGGAGAGGCAGAGGTGCGAGTGGGGGGCTCAACAACTATGGGATACCTGATATATGCCAAGGGTCAACTGCTTCCTTCATGTCTATCAGTTCCTTAAATCTCACGTTTACTATATGAGGAAAGGCGGTTCCCCTCTTAAAGATGGAGAAACTGGTTCATGGGAGTGCCTGTGAGTGGCCTGGTACAATAGACCCTATTTATTTTATTCTTCATTGCAGTTCTGTGATTTTGCACTGTGCTCTATGTATGCATAGAAGATATTTAATTAATATGTGTTACATAAACAACCTGCCCTGTCTGTTTTCCTGATGAGGTCCACTCAGAGCAGATGGTGCCAGACTTTAATAAGATGTTAACTAATTAGGGGTGCTCTGTCTCCTTTGAGGCAGGGGATCATCTATAAGCCTCCAGTTCCCTGATACAAATCAGGACCACATGCTCTGTCCATATCCTTGCATTCAAAAAAATGAAATGTTGCTCTGGGGGTCAGGTGCCCAGATCTGCAGTCCAAGCCCTACAATTGGCATGGCTGTCTTTCCTCATGAATTTTCTCTAAATAAGACAATCGTAATACAGCCAGTGTCTTTCCTTCATCTGACTAACTATCCACCCCCAACAAGTATGTTAATGGTAATATTGTGTCCTATGTCCCCACAAACATGTGATAAGAGCATTTGGAACAAATGCAGGTCCTTAAGAGGATTATAATACTATTAGTTTTGATTTTACATCTACATTAGTCAAATTAATTCCTTCTGAGCTCAGATTTACATATATTTCACAATTGCTATAACAAAAAACAGAATATTTTCATTTTCTGTTCTGATTTAGTTAATTATATGTCTTTGTAACTAGCAAAGAGATTGCTTCTCAAAACATTTGAGAAGTTGAGGCAACTACAGAATTAGAGTGCATGATTAACAATTTCTTTGGAATTAATACAATTGAGTTGTTATTGCTCCTTACCCACGTCAGTATACATACACATTCAGATACTCCCCTACCCTACCAATCCTCCGCATTGCTCCAAGTCTTATTATATACCATGCATTAAACTTTCTGTTTTGTTTTTGTTTGTGTTTGGGGAAAATGTTGATGGAGAAAAAAATGAACAAACTAGTATAAAGAATGCTCAGACTCCCCAGTATTAATATTTAACCACACTAGCAACTTCATTGTTCTTGTTTCTGTCTCTCTCTGTTTACAATAGATAGACATATAAACAGATAGGTAAATACATAGGTGATAGATAGATAGATAGATAGATAGATACATACATACATACATACATACATAGACACATAGATACATAGATGGTAGATAGATGTATACACAAACATTTTCTCTAGGGACATTGAAAGTAAACATTTGCTAACAATTGTTTATAAACTTCCTTCCCTTTAAATAACTCAGTATGGTTTTCCTTTAAAAAAGACTCTTCCCAGATGGGCATGATGACACATTCCTATAATCCTAGCATTCAGAAGATAGAAGCAGGAGGATTAGGAGTTCAAGACCAACCTGTGCTACACAGCAAGTTTAAGGCCAGTCTGGATAAATTAGACTGCCTCATATGTTTTTCCTTACAGTTCTACTTTACAACTACCAACACCAGGAATTTAAGATTGCCATAACTGATAGAATACTATTGCTCATGCGACAAAATTCGTGTTGTCAAACTGACTTCACTTTATTTTTTATTTTTAAGAAAGGGTCTTGCTGAATAGCCCTGGCTAGCCTGGTACTTGCTATGTAATCATGCATCCAGACTGGTGTAGAACTCAGAGCAATCCTCCTGTCTTTATCTTCCAAATGCTGGCATAATGGATGTCACCACACCTAGATTTGGACTTACCCTTTCCATTTCTATGTTATTTCATGTTGGAACATTTTGCCTGTGCACATGGCTGTGCACCACTTTGATGCCTGGTACCCAGGGAGGCCAGAAGAGCTCCTCTAATCCCCTGGAACTGGAATTACAGATGGTTGGGAGCTGCCATGTGAATGTTGGGCATAGAATCTGGCATAATGCTCTTAACCACTGAGTCATTTCTCCAGCCCTAACTTCACTTTTTAAAAATAGAGGCAACTATGGTAAGATACTCAATAAGATGTCCTAAATTTCGTCCTATTGTGTTTTCTTCCCATATTTTTAAGCAGATCTCTCTACCTCCTGCCCCCCCCCCCCCCCCGCTTCTCTCTCTCTTATTTATTGGGACCTAGAGAGACAGCTCAGCAATTAAGGACCCTCATTGCTCTTCCAGGGGGCTCAAAGTTCAATTCCCAGAATCCCAGGGTGGCTCCCAGTCTATAACTTAAGTCCCAGGGAATCCAGTGCCCTCTTCTGGTCTCCATAGGCACTGGGCATTCATGTAGCACACACACACACACACACACACACACATACATACATATACATATATATACACATACAATCATACATAATACATACATACATACATACATACATACATACATACATACATGCAGGCAAAACACTCATATACATAAACTCTCAAAACATTTCTTCTAAATTTTTATGTGTACTCGAGAGTGCCTGCATGTGTACATGTATACCATATGCATGCCTGCTGCCAAGGAAGCGACACAGGGTTGAAGGTCCCTGGAACGGGGCTTGCAGGCAGGCAGCTGTGGGCCACCATGTGGGTGCTGGGAACTCTACAAGAGATGCTGAACAGGTGCTTTTTTAGGGGGTGTGGTTTTTGAGACAGGGTTTCTCTGTGTAGCTTTGGCTGTCCTGGAACTCACTCTGTAGACCAGGCTGGCCTCGAACTCACAGAAATCTGCCTGCCTCTGCCTCCTAAGTGCTGAGATTAAAGGCATGCATCACCATTGCCCTTAACTGTTGAAATCTCTCCATCCCTTGAGTGTTCTCATTTTATTAAAAAATGATTTTATTCATTTATTATTTATTTTATTTGTATTTATGTGTATACATGTGCATCTCTTTGTGTATAGGCACTAATGTGTGCAAGTGCCTGTAGGAGCCAGAAGAGGGTTTTGAATACCCTGGATCTGGAGTTACAGTCAGTTGTGAGCTGGTCCTGGGAACTGAACTCTGGAAGAGCAGTGTCTTAGTCACTGTTCCAGTGCTATGGAGAGGCATGACCAAGGCAGCTCTTATACAAGAAAACACCTCACTAGGGGCTTGCTTACAGTGTCAGAGGTCTCTAGGTGGATGCTCTTCCAGGCTAGCATCTGCATGCCCTCTGATCCACTTGGCGACACTACCACCATATGGGATTTGGTGCTCCTTCTTGAGTTTTCTTTCATTCTCACCTTTTCATCAACCCACAAACTCTGCTCACCCCAGAGGAGGGGCTGCAAGAGCACTCAGAAGATCTAAAGAGAAGACCACATGAGAGACACAGTGAAGGCCTTTGTACAGAGGAGGTCAAAAGGCTCCCAAAGATAAACAGTTAAGGAGACCTCATTCAGTCTCCCACATGCCTGCGCCTGTGGTTGTTTCCTAATGCATTGCATCCATGAGATTAGCGCGAGCAAGAGTTATCCATAGCTTGGGACATATGCTTGGCAAGACTTCGGGGGCAAGACTTTTAGAGGGCAGCCCAATCACCACCACCACCACCAGCAGCAGCAGCAGCAACACTGCCGCCATGACAAAATCCCCAGAGATCAGAGGTGTCACCTATATGTCCTCTGGCAATGTGTCAAAATATAGGAGAGGATCTCAGAGAGCCTCACTAGGAAACCTACTAACGCGTGGGCATCATCAGACTCAGTGCAGCATTTGAAATAAATGGTTCCAAACCAAGAGGAGAGGCGATGTCTCCCTCAGTCTCCTGAGTTATAACCCCATGTGGTGATATTTTAACTGTGTACCCCAATAAAGCTTATCTGAGGATCAGAGGAAAAAGCCAGCCACTATAGTAAACATAGAAGTCAGGCAGTGGTAGTATACGCTTTAATCCTAGCATTTAGGAGGCAGAGATCCATCCAGATCTCTGTGAGTTCAAGGCCACACTGGGAACAGAGCTAGGTGGGGATGGCACACTCCTTTATCCAACACTAACCATGGAGGTCTGGAAGTCTACAGACAAACAAGAAGTGACATAGCTGGGCAGAAAGAGGAAGTGATGTAGCTGGGCAGAGAGAGGAAGTGAGAGGGCAGGGACAGAAAGGCATATAGGCGTGGGTATACAGGAAGTAGGTCTCTTTGGAGGCTGAGGAGTCAGTAAGGTGAGGTTGGCTGTGGCTTGTCCTGTTCCTCTGATCTCTCGGTTTTCACCCCAATACCCGGCTCTGGGTGTTTTATTAATAAAACCGTTTAGCAAGTCATCTTACAATCCTAGACCAGTGAAGACCTGCCCTGTGATCTAGAAATTTGGGAGCCAGTGAGACGGCTCAGTAGCTAAAGGTACTTGCCCCACAAGCCTGGTGATCTGAGTTGGATCGCTGAAACCTACATAAAGGTAGAAGAACCAACTCCATAACCAACTCCTGCGAGCTCCACATGCTCACCATGGCACCCTCCCCATCATACAGACACAGGCATATAGAAAGACAGACAAACAGACACACACACAAATAAAATAAAATTCAATTTAATTTAAAAATTAGAAACTTTGGGGGCTTCAGTAGCTTTCCTAGCTCCCAACATATCACTAAGTATTCTAAAGAAAGAATAATGTTTTCTACAACTTAACCTTGTTACTATCAGAGGGAAGAGTATCTCAGTGTCCCTAAGTTGCTAATAGCTGGGCTTAAAGTGAGCTACATTGCTTCTAGTAGAACCATAGGGAATCATTGTGCTAGAGCAGTGGTTCTCAACCTTCCTAACGCTGTGACCCTTTAATACAGTTCCTCATGTTGTGGTGACCACCAACCATACAACATTATTTTTGTTACTACTTCATAACCATAACTTCGTTACTCTTATGAATCTTAATGTAAACACCTATGTTTTCTGATGGTCTTAGGTGACCCCCCCCCCAAGGGATTGCGACCCACAGGTGAGATCCACTGTGATAGAATGCGTACTGCAGTCATAATCCCAATCCATATCCTTTGCTGCACCAAGACCTCCCTGTAGGCTTGACTGAGTAGAATACAACAGAGCTAATAATGTAGCACCAGTTTCCACCTAGGGCCTTCAGGCCCTGCAAGCTCTCCTCCCTGCCTCTTGATAATGGTCAAGAGTCATTCTTCCAGCATTTTTTAGAGACATGGGTCTCACTGTGTAGCCCTGATTGTCCTGAACTCATTATGTAGACCAGGCTGGCCTTGAACACCCAGAGATCCACCTGCCTCTGCCTCTCAAGTACTGAGATTAAAGGTTTACATCACCACGTCTAGGATCTTCCAGCATTTTTAAGCTTCGAAAAATGCACTCTAGCAGGGCGGTGGTGGTGCATGCCTTTAATCCCAGCACTCAGGAGGCAGAGACAGGCAAATCTCTGTGAGTTCGAGGCCAGTCTGGTCTACAGAGTGAGATCCAGGACAGGCACCAAAACTACACAGAGAAACCCTGTCTCGAAAAAACAAAAAACTATAAAAGAAAGAAAGGAAAATGCACTCTCTGTGGAGAGGCCATGTTCTAGTCTGCACCTCCAGATGATGTCCCAGCCAATTAGCACTGAATGGCAGCCATAGGGCAATGTCTTCAACATGCAGTCGAAACTCAGACTAAATCAGCCCCACCCATCATCTGAGATATTCTGAGTGAAACTGACTCAGTGAAGCCCAGTCAACAGGAACATGAGTAGTGGTTTAATTTTGCTGTAATAAAGAACCACATTTTGGCTAAGAATTGTAGTGCATGCCTATAACGCCAGCACACAAGAGGCAGAGTCAGGAAAGGTTTTAGCTTAGTTCAGCATCAGCCTGGTCTACATAGTATATTCCAGGTCATTCGGGGCTACATGATTTTGAGACCCTGTCTCAAAAACAAAAGCAAAAAACAAATAAACAAATAAACCAAGAACAGCAAAGAAAAATACTATGTGAATTGACAAAAGCTTATTCTCTCACAGTTCTGGAGTCTAGAAGTCTAAACCAAAGTCATGTGAGGCCCATGATCTCCCTGAAGCCTTTAAGGGGAGTACCCTTCCTGCCCTTTCAGTGACTGGTCACCTCAAGTGGTCCTTGGCTTGTGGAAACTTATTTCAATCTGTCTGCAGGTGGCATTCTTCTCTCTGTTTTTATTCCTTTTTTTTTTTTTTTTTTTGGTTTTTTGAGACAGGGTTTCTCTGTGTAGCCTCTCCTGGAACTCACTTGGTAGCCCAGGCTAGCCTCGAACTCACAGAGATCCTCCTGACTCTGCCTCCCGAGTGCTGGGATTAAAGGCGTGTGCCACCACCGCCCGGCTTTATTTCTCTTTTTATGAGGACACCAGTCATATTGGATTAGTGTCCAACCTAATCATTATCCCCTTAAAGACACTATCACAATCACAGATACTGGACGTTAGGACTTCAACGAGCCATCTAGAGAAGACAGTTCCATCCATAAAATGGGGTAGTAACGAGTGGTTGCTGTTTTGTTTGTTACTGTTGTTTAGTTAGGGGGCTGTTTGTTTTGAAACAGGGTCTAACTATGAATCCTCCTTGGTCTGTCCCTCACTATGTTGCTCAGAATGGCCTCAAACCTTCAGCAATCCTCCTGTGTTGGCCTCCTGAACGCTGGATTAAGTGTGGGACGCCAATCACACCCTGCTGTGAATAACTCTCCATTTTGGAAAAAGGAAAGTCTGTGTAGTAATAAAAATTGGGGATTGGCATTCCTTCAGTGACTATCTGGTTATGCCAGAAACACAAGCTAAATAAATGTGTAAGAAAAAATAAACTAATCTATGATTTTAAAAGAGGATGGATAGATACTTAAAACTTACTGCTGGGCCAGCAAAATGGCTCAGCAAGTGAAGGCACTTACCACCAAGCTGATGACCTGAGTTCAACCCTTGGGACCCTCGTGACCGAAGGGGAAAACTGACACTCACTAGTTGGTGCCCATTCTGACCTTCATACAGGCATGATGGAATGCACACACACACACACACACACAATCATCAGTGTCAAATAAATAAATTAATTTAAAAATAAAATGAAATGCACTACTTAGAGGTTTGGCTTTTTTTTTTTTTCCTCGAGACAGGGTTTCTCTGTGTAGCTTTGCGCCTTTCCTGGCACTCACTCTGTAGCCCAGGCTGGCCTCGAACTCACAGAGATCCGCCTGCCTCTGCCTCCCGAGTGCTGGGATTAAAGGTGTGCGCCACCACTGCCCGGCTTTGACTTGGTTTTAATATGGAGTGTTTTTTGTTTTTTGTTTTTTAGGTGTTTTGTTAATTAATCTCTGGTTTGGGTTTTTTTTTTTTTTTTGGTTTTTTGTTTGTTTTTTTATGCTCAGAATTTTTATCTAAACCTATTGTCTATAAAGAGCAGTAGCTGACCATCTGTGGAATTTCTGGCAAACCAGTCTTCCTGGGCAGAACCTTTACTCACTTAAAACACTTATTAGACTCCTATAGTGTATTTGGGGTGGGAAAGGACTCACAGGTCCACACACCCTTGTCCATCTTTTTGTGGCTAAGGTAGCTGAGCCCGGGTGACCTGTCACACACCAGTTGCACTCTGATGGCATTCGTCTATAACATGATGCAATGCGTTTAGAATACTTTTTCCCGGGAGTTCTTTCAGAGAATTACACTGAATCTGATGCAAAAGTGATGCTTTATATTTTCCCATTCTGAATTAAAGAAAATGCTACATTCCATTAAGCTTAATGCATTTCTGAGACCCAGAAATGCCACCTGCAAATCACGTCACCACCGTGTCCTTTGCTTTGATGCTTATGGATTATGAAGCCAGTGACTAGAAAGTCTCATCCAAACATCAAAGGCTAACTTGTGCCCTTTGTACTTTCAGTTGTATGACTTTAAAGATCCTGTTTTGACTAGCTTTTTATTAATGTCTTACTTTTTAAGTCCCCCAAAATACATAGTCAGGCAAATCTGAGTCACAGGGCTCATTTGCAAAGAATCCAACTCTAGAAAGAGAGAGTTCCCCCCATCCCCCCCAGAAGTGGATCTTAAACCCAAGGTTTGAACATACTAGGCAAGTAAACTACCACCGAGTGACATCCACTCCCACCCCCTTTTTATTTCTTATTTTGAGATAAGAACTCACTTTAGTCAGCCAGGCTGGTCTTGAACTTGTCATTCTCCTGTTTTGGCCTTCCCAGGCAGCTGGGATTACAGGCATACACTCCTAGCTTGTAGCCAGATTTAACAAGGGAAAAAAAGTAAAACTAATGTGGTGGTGGAGAGGAGTGCTCAGAGAGAGGCGGTATTCATCACACATAGTTTTCTTTAAACAGTGGAAGAAATCGCATATGTTGTCACAGATAAGAGTTAGGATTGTTTGCTTGAAACTGGATTTGTATGCTAGATTCCTCCTCCAAATACGACTAGTATGAAACTTTAATGATCACAGGGACATTTATGTGAATGAATTACCTCTAGAAATGAAAGGCACAATGTATAAGATACAGGTTAGTTGTGGTACAAGGCACTCACTGGGCAAAAAGGTATTTTTATAGTGTATTGTGAGGAAACTTAGCAGAGCTCAACACTCATGGCTAAGACCATCCAGTCTGACACAGTGGTAACCAGATAATGTGAATGAAGGCGTCGGAAAGACAAAAGCTGGGAATGTGTCTGCTACCTGATCAGGGCCTGACAGCAGCCATTGTGGCTGAGTGCTGAGTACCCAACATGGAGCATCAGTATCAGGAGCCACAGGAAACTAAAGACCATGTCTTTGTTCCCAGGCAGAAGTAGCAACTTCGCTCTCTGTTCCCACATCCTCGATAAAAGGTTTTTCATAGCACTTGGCCCCATCTGTGGGAATTTTTTGCTTATACTTTATCTGGCCATCTTGGCTGTGAGTATGTAGGAGAGAAATTGTTCTCATTCTCTTCGTTTACCTGAGGTCTGCCCACGCCTCAGGTACAGGAGATGACCAGTGACCAACAGCCAATCTCTCTCCAGTCCTTCAGCTGGGAGCAGTAAAGCTGCCGGAGTGAGTCACACAGGAGCGGAGGTGAAGTCATTCTGAATTAGAACAGAGTTCTCCCCTCAGGCAGCTAGCTACCAGCAGCCAAGCAGTGTATTGTTTATACATCCCTTCTCCTCCCTCCCTCCCTTGGGCACAGGAACTTTTCAGCTTCTGTATTGTCTGATGATGCTCTTTGGTCCCAGCCTCCGGGCAGCTGGCTCCCTGGCACCTGTCACTTACTCAGAATGCAAGTACAGCCAGCCTCTCACGGTTTGCCTCAGAATTTCAGAATCACTCAGGATCCCCTCAGGGAGCTTGAGATCATGACTCACACATGCCAGTGATGGAAAAAAGGGAAGTAATCTCAAGAATGAAAGGCTTGTGACGTGATGGAGTGCTTCTTCAATATTGGTGCGTCCACATGCCGTCCACATGGTCCCCTCTAGTTGCCAACTAACAAAGGGCTTGCTTCCCCTGATAGAGGGGTCTGCCCCAGCTCCCCTGCCTCATGCTCCTTTCTCCTCAGATTGTCATCTCTGATGTCTGGGGAGAAGCATGGAAGCTCCACTCCCAGCTCCAGGGGTCTATGCTGTGATTCTTTTGGGGGAGGTCTGTAGCACCAGATACAGGGGCCTTACCATGCAAGATTGGAGCCGAAGGGTAAAAGCTTTCTGGACAGTAATGACTTATCATAGCATTGATATTTGCTGTGCAGGCTCTCTCTCAGTCATTCCTGTGAAAGCCTGATGTGGTTGCCTCTTCAGTTGCGCTAGATGCTTCTTCAGAATTGTTTCCTCCCTCTTCCTGATCATTTTCATCCATGAGTAGATAGGAGCCAAGTTCTGCCTTTCAGCTTTGCCATCCCACAACACGGACAGCTTGCGGGGCTCGGGAGATGGCTGCGTCGGTAATGCTTGCCATACAAGCAAGGGGGAAGTAGCTGAGTTAGAAATAGAAACAAGAAAATGAATGAATGAAGAGAGAGAGAGAGAGAGAGAGAGAGAGAGAGAGAGAGAGAGAGAGAGAGAGAGAGAAAGGAAAGAAGGAAGGAAGGAAGGAAGAAATAGAAAAAAAAGGAGTCAGGCAGGGACCAAGTCAGACTTCAATAAGATACTGTCATGCCTATGTTTACATTTTTCTTTTTCTTTCTCTCTTTCTCTCTTTCTTTCTTTCTTTTTTTCTTTCTTTCTTTCTTTCTTTCTTCCTTTCTTTCTTTTCAGACCTTAAACTTTAGCCCCTGCAGCCTTCACTTCTGAAGAGCTGGCATTACAGACAAACATTACCATACCCAGTTTTGAGGGTCTTTTGGGTGGGAGGGGGTGTCTTATTTAAAGTTTCTATCACTGTGAAGAGACACCAGGACCACCGGCAACTCTTATAAGGAAAACATTTAATTGGAGGTGGCACACTTACAGTTTAGAGGGTCAGTCCATATCATCATGGTGGGACATGGCAACATGCAGGCAGACATGGTGCTGGAGAGGTAGCTGAGAGTCCTACATCTTTCAGGCGTCAGAAAGTGGTATGTGTATCACAGTGAACAAACCTTGAGCATGTCTGAGACCACAAAGACTGCCTCCACAGTGACACAGTTCCTCCAACAAAGCCACACCTCTTAATAGTGCCATTCCCTTTGGGGGCCATTTTCCTTCAAACCACCTCATTCCACTACCTGGACCCCAAAGACTTGTAGCCATATCAGAATGCAAAAACACATTCAGTCCAACTTCAAAAGTCCCCATAATCTATAACAGTCTCAAACTTGTTTCAAAGTCCAAAGTCTCTTCTGAGACTCATACAATCTTTTAACTGTAATCCCCTATAAAATAAAAATTAAAAACAAAACAGATCACATACTTCCAACATATAATGGCACAGGATATACATTACCATCCCAAAATGTAGGGAAGGGAGCATAGCAAAGAAATACTGGACCAAAACCAAACTGGGAAACTCCAAACTCTGCATCTCCATGTCTCATTTCAAAACACTCTTTGGATCTCCAGCTCCTTTCAGCTTTGTTGACTCCAACACACCTCTTTCTCTTGGGCTGCTTCCACTCCCTGTTAGCAGCTCTCCTCAGCAGGTATCCCATGGCTCTAGCATCTCCAACATCTTAGGGTCTCCAAGGCAATCCAGGCTTCAACTTCATTGCTTCTCTAGGCCTCCATCCAGGGAAGCCCCTTGTAAAGATACAGTGCATGGGAGGCCTTGGAGGGTCGGACCAAGGTGCCCCAAGGGTGAGGGAGACACACCATGCAGATTTGGCAGTAGGCTGTGGCATGTGGAAAGTCATTCATACCATGCATCCACAGCATCCACATGGAAAGTTTATTATAATAGAGAGATAGAGAGAAAGAGAGGGAAAGAGGGAGAGAGGAGGAAAGAGAGAGGGGGAGAAAGAGGGAAAGAGGAGGCAGGCACACCTCATGGTGAGAAAGGGAGGGAGGGGAAGAGGAAGAAGAAGAAGGGAGGGGTTTTTCCTCAAAGGAGGATTGATGTCAGGATGCAGGGCAGGTCCCCAAGAGGGTGGCTCAGAATGCCAACGTTCCTCAGTTTTGATTATTATAAAAAGGTGAGTTATGGATAGCAAGTTGGGGGATAAGGGCACTGAATTCTCAAGACTGCTTCCTGCTGACAAGGGGCAAAGTGGAAGTCAGGATTATGCATGGCAGGAGGTGTGAGTAAAGAAGCATTCAGCTGGCTGTATCATGGAGTCATGATATCTCAGGTGTAGAGATCTCAGGCATCTGTTTCTTAAGGAAGCTGAGAAAGCAGGTTGCTAGTAGAAAAAAAAATAGATTGTTATCATTTGTAGACGAATTTCTAAATGGTCTCATTCAATAAAAAACATGGAGCCAAATATAGGGGTGAAAGCCTTAGAGATCAGGGAAATAGGGAGAGCCAACAGTCAACCTTACCTCACCAACCCTGCAGCTTCCAAATGCGAGCTACTTTCTGTCCACTTATGCCTTTATATGCCTTGCTTTTCTCATTGGCTCTTAGCCCAGCTACCTCACTTCCTTGTCACTGCCTGTCTGTACAGACCTCCAGGTCTCTATGGTTGGTACCCGGGATTAAAGGCATGTGTCACCATGCTTGACTCTGTTCCCTAGTATGGCCTTGAACACACAGAGACCCTGCCTGACTTTGTTTACTTAAAATGGCTGGCCTTTTCCCCCTGATCTCCAGGCAAGATTTATTTATCGAAGCACAAATAAAATATCACCACATTTCAGCACAAATAAAATATCACCACAATCATTGGCCTCATGCGCATGGCTAGCCATGGGAAGAGTGATAACTGCCAGAAAGAATGGGACAGAGAAGTGCCCTGGTTGTACAGAAGGGTGAATGAGTGAAACACAAGAGCAGATATGCCCTTTATTGGGACATCTTGGAAACCAGGTTCTGGCTGCTGGGCAGGTGCCCGCTTGAGCCTGGAGAGGTGGCACCAGCAGTGAACTGAGGGATGATGTGTTCTTTAGGAGTACAGGAGCCATCACATCTGCTGTTTCTCTGGAGGTGGGGATGTGTCCATCCCAGTTGGCATCCTCGGTTGGTGGTTGGCATCCTTGGAGCTCGTTCAGGATCTGACATACCTGCAGAGCCCCTGAGGGTTGGTCTTGGCACATCTGGCAGGAGGGGTGGACCCATGCAGAAACCTGTAAGTGTGTAAAACAACTGGAACAGATGTTCATCTTGGTGTCCTAGCAAAAGGCTATGGCTTTGGGTTAAAAGGTATGAACATTGTTTAGGGACTGGTTTCAGCCCAGTGAAACACATCTTTAAATCTACAACCAGAGGAAATTTACTGAATGGAAGTGGTTGGGTGAGTAAAGAAGGAGGAGGGAGGCTTCCATACCCTCTCCAATGCTATCCTGTCTCAAAAAGCTGGGACCAGTAAAGTCCACAGAAACCTTGGACTTGGGGGAGAGAGCTGTTAAAACTGGCAAACATCACCGGGCAGAAATCCCAGCACTAAGGAGCCAGAGGCAGGCAGACCTCTCTGAGTTCGAGGCCAGCCTGGTCTACAGAGCGAGATCCAGGACAGTCACCAAAACTACACGGAGAAACCCTGTCTCAAATAAAATAAAATAAAATAAAAACAAAAACCTGGCAAAAATCATCAGGTCTGAGAAAGATAAGTAAGTGAACAGAAGTGAGACAACTTTCCTATCTTCATATAAACAAACTTTAAAGTTGTTTCTTTTTATCTAATTCACCAGGAGATACTGATAGCAATATTAGCCCTAAGAGAATGAAGCTGTGAATTTTATACAGAGAACTGAGAAGGCAGTTGAAGCAAAGCCTGGTCATCAAATGGCATCAGAGATCTGAGAAGGATACATTTTACCTGAGTTAGCAATTGAAAGTGACAGAGACTTACCTGCTGGCTACCCCGACGGCCACCAAAGGGTCCTCCATGGTCGTTGAGGGCAGAGGTCTCAAGAAAACATGAGTTTTCAGCTGCCAGGCCTGGGACTGCCAGGCCTCAGAAGATCTGACAACTGTGGGGTAGGAATTTGTGGGAAGGACCAGCCTATCCTGTCGAGGCAGAAGTGAGGCAATGGGTTCCCAGAGTCCTGCTGTCCGTGGTCTGAAGAAGGCCCTCGCAGCAGTGGAGGCTCTTCTGCGTCCATCTCAGTGGCTGATGCTGCCACTCTGGAGCAACTTCTGGGTGGAGGAAACTTTGTAGCCAGAAGTTTCTCCAGTCCTGCCTGGCTCTGCAGTCGGGATGAATCTCTCCCACCCACGTCCCACAGCTGCTTGGTCCCAAGTAAACACACAGAGGCTTATATTATTTAAAAACTGTATGGCCTATGGGTCAGGCTTCTTGCTAGCTAGCTCTTATAACTTAACTCGACCCATTTCTATTAACCTATATGTTGGCAGGTGGCCAAGGCGTTACCGGTCTGCTGGCATCTTGTTGCTTCTTTGGCAGCGGGCTGGCATTTGTCTCTTCGACTCTACCCTCCTTCCTCTCGTCTTCAGTTTGAAGGTACCGCCTAACCTTATCCTGCCCTGCCACAGGCCAGTGCAGCTTTATTTATTATCCAGTGGGAGCCACACATATTCACAGCATACAGAAAGACATCCCCCAGCAGAGATTCTTCTGTGCCCAGCCATCTTCTTTGGAGGAAACAAAGGTGTTGCCAAGAGCTAGCACGTCTCTCTATCACGAAAAGCTTTTTGATTAAACATTTTAAATGCCATATTCTGCAGATCTCCGAAGTATTTGAGGGCTGTCCAGGTATATCTGAATAGACAAACTCTGTTTCTAGTTACTTGTTTTAAGCTCAACCCTGAAAACATATGCAAGGGACTAAGTAAAGCTTATCCCTGTAATTAGTTACATCAGTACTTAGCATGACTACAATTAGAGAACTTGAGTATTTATAAGATGACTATTTACCTATGTTCTCTAACAGTCTACAATAAGTAGCCTTAAAAACAATGATTTTGAATTGAAGCTCTTCTAGCATCAAATATGGGTTCAGTAAAGAAACCAAAACAAAGCAGCCATTCCGTGGGTAAAAACAAAACAAGTTTGTACCAAGCTGTTAAGGCTGTCTCCTGGGAAGGCAAGGAAGTGACAAGGGAAAGGTCCCAGGGTGAAATGGGAACAGGAGAAAGGGGTGAGTTGGGGTGTGGCCCAACTCTGAGAACAGGACCCCCTCGGGGGACCAGAAACTTCATCATAGGTGTCCCGGTGGGTGAGGGAGACACACCACGCAGACGCAGCGGCTGGTGGCGTGGTTCAGTGGAAAGTTCCTCACACCCCAGGCCTGGCATCCACGTAGACGTTTATTACAACAGAGAGATAGAGAGGGAGGGAGGGAAAGGGAACGAGGGAGAGAGGAAGACCGAGAAAGGGAGGGAAAGAGGAGGCGTGCACACCTGAGGCAAGAAAGGGAGGAAGGGGAAGAGGAAGAAGGGAGGGGTTTTTCCTTAAAGGAGGATTGTTGTCAGGACACAGGCTCGGTCCCCAAGGGTCGGGCCAGAATGCCAACACCCTGACACATGCCTGGCCTCAGCAGCTGTCCTTAGGCTCAGAGGCAAATCCTATAACCCGTTTCTTCAATCCTTAACTCTAAAGCCAGAACCACGCGGCTGAAGCTGCCAAGTCCTGCTGCTTGCCGGGGCTGGACTTACATATTGCAGGCAACAGGAAGTGGTCTGTGTATCACACTGAGCAACGCAGGAGCATATATGAGCATATATTGAACATATATGAGACTCAAGACTCAAAATATGCCTCCTCAGTGACACAATTCCTCCAAGGCCACACCAATCCAACCAAGCCACACCTCCCAATAGTGCCACTCCCTTTGGGGGTCATTTTCCTTCAAACCACCACAGAGAGTAAATTTAATTTTTATTATTTCAAATTATGTGTATACGTGTATGTATCTGCTTGTGGGTATGTAGCCTCAGAAACCAGAAGAGGGTGTTGGGTTCCCTGGAGCTGGAGTCACAGCTGGTTCTGAACCACCTGACCTGGGTGCTGGAAACCAAACTTGTCTTCTCTGGAAGGACAGCAATACAGTTAATCACTGAAACATCTCTCGGGCTAGGGTTTTGTTTGTTTGTTTGTTGTTGTTCTTCTTTTTGAGACAAAGTTTCATAGGTTTTTGTTTGTTGTTTTGGAGACAGCTTCCTCTTACTCAGCCTTAGGAAGTCTTGAAATCCCTTTGCCGCCTCCTGAATACGGAGATGAGAAGTCTGCACCACCGCCCAGCCTGGCTGATGTTTGCTGTAATTGCATCTTTTTTGTTTGTTTGGGTTTTTTTGGTGGTGGTGGTGGTGGCAGTTGGGGATAGTGGTGGTGGTAGTGGGTTTTGCTGGTGGTTTTTGCTGTGTTGTTTTGTTTTTGAAATAGAATCTTGCTATGTAGCTAGCCCTGTCTAACCTGGAACTCTATGGAGACCAGAGTGGCGCCAAACTCACAGAGATCAGCCTGCCTATGTGCTGAGATTAAAAGCCTGGGCCACCACACTGTTCTTCTTCAGTTGTGTCTTGAAGCTCCTTCGCCCTCTTCTTCTACTGTACTGTTTATATAGAGAGAAACCTCAAAATTCAAAACATTTGAAAATCTGATTGTGATTTTCCTGGTAACCTTATTGGGTCAGAGTTCAATATAGCATGTTTAGCTCAGTCTTCCCAAAGTGCAGTCTGTGGACAAAGGTCCGAAAATCTTCCCTTCTGCCAAAGGAGCATCACAAACACTGAGATGCACCATAAGCACTAGAAGCTGGCAGCATCCCTCTCACCAGCGAGGACAAGCAAAAGCATATCTCTCCTCCCAATTTCAAACTACTTTGCATGATCCTTCTGCCTCCACCTCCAAAGTGCTTTGTTTGTTTGGTCAGGTTTTTATTGGGGGAGGTAGAGTTTTGAGACAGAGTCTTGATTACATAGCCCTACCTGGCATTGAACTTACAGAGATCCTCCTGCCTCTGCTTCTGCCTCCTAAATGTTGGTCATATACTACTATCTCCAGGCTCTTGTAGTTTGGGGTTTTGATTTTGTCTTCATTTCATTTTCCAGTAACTCATTTTTATTGAATATTTATTAAAGCATTCACCCAGAAAGAAAAGCAAAGCTTGCCTTTGACTGTGAATGGTCTCAGAAGACCTACTTGCTCAGGGGAGGGGCACAATGAGCACTCCAGGGTGAGAACGCCACTTCCGAGAGTAAAACATACTTCAGCAGTTCCTGTTCCCATTTTGACCAGCAGTCATGATTTGTGAACCTAAACGTAACCTTCTTTTTCTGGTCATCCTAGGGAGTGGACCCAGGGCCTCATGCACAGAGTATACATCTACCACTGAGCTGTACTTCCTGACAGTGACATTCTTAACTGTGGCACAAAGCACAGCCTCCAGCTGCACGGCTATCTTCCATCTTTCCTTGGTGTTGTGGTTAAGTTGGGATTTCACTATGTAGCCCTCGCTGGCCTGGAACTTGCTATGTAGACCATGGGGAACTCAATCTGTTTCCTGAGTCCCATGGGCATGCCCCACCATACCCAACTCCATCAAGCATCTTCTACAAGATTTTCCTCATCTATGTAAGCACTCCTCAGTCACCCCTTCTCTTGCTAGTGATGGACTTTCAAGGGGTAGTAGATCTTTTCCCATCCAAACAATGCTGCAGCACACACACACACACACACACACACACACACACACACACACACACAAGCAGGAATCATCAGTGATGGATGACTCTGTCACCAGAGTCTCTGCTCTGACATGCTTTGAAATACTATTTTTCCTTGTCAATGTCATCAACTTCAGTTCTGAATATTAATATATCTTTTTTATTACAAAGCAATCTATGCTTATTGTAAAAATTCAAATAATGCAGAATATACAATTCTACAGGTAAAAAATACTCTGTGATCTCCCTCTGTCCTGGTACTCACCACCACTAAGAAGTCATCTTTCAGTGAACATGTGTAGGGTTTTAAAAGATATATGGCATCTGACTGTATATTCTTTCCTACAGCTATCATCCTTAGATATTAAAAGTGACATACAAAATGCCAGGCAAAGATTTCTGATATTAAAGCAATAATAATTCAAAACAATCTGTATGTAAAGCAAAGAATGACTATGAATACATATTTGCAGATTGTAGAATTGTGAAAACTTACCAATGTGTAGCTGTATGGCTTTGCTCTTTGAAGTTACCCTGTTTGTGAGGTCTCTATCCCATAGAATTTCAAATGAAGTTAACCACGGCTTCAACGATTCTGGGTGCGGGCAAAGCCTGCAGAGCTTAGCCTTGTCTGAACAGTGGCCAGCAGAACTTCAAATTCAACCTCCTTTGGGATGTCACCTCACTTAACAAGAATTATCAATTGCTCAGGATAGGTCCCCAGTAGGTTACTTTGCTGTGGAATAATCTTGGTACACTATAAATATGTATTGCTCTCATTGTTAATAAAAAGCTGATTGGCCAATGGCTAGGCAGGGTTTTCGGGAATAGAGAGAATTCTGGGAGAAGAAGGGCGGAGTAAGAGGAGTCTGCAGCCTGTCTGCTAGTCAGCCGAAGGAGCGTTTTCTCCTTTCCCTTTTCACCATGCTGCAGCTCTTGCTACGCCGGTTGGTACACTTCCTAAGGTCTGCCTTCCTCGGCAAGACATGCTCTCACCCACAACGGGACTTGGTTTCCTTCCTTATTTCCTTCTCTATTTATTTATTTTAAGATTTTATTATTATACAGTGTTCTGTCTGCATGTGTCCTTGCAGGCCAGAAGAGGGCACCAGATCTTATTACAGGTGGGTTGTGAACCTGTGGTTGCTGGGATTTGAACTCACTATGTAGCCCTCGCTGGCCTGGAACTCGGGTCCTCTGGAAGAGCAGTCTGTGCTCTTAACCACTGAGCCATCTCTCCAGCCCCACTATGATTATTGGGTTTTGTTGTTGTTTTGTTTTGTTGAAACAGGGTCTCTCTCTCTGTCTCTCTCTGTCTCTCTGTCTCTCTCTCTCTCTGTCTCTCTCTCTCTGTCTCCCCGTGTATCTCTCTCTCTCTGTCTCTGTCTCTCTCTGTCTCTGTCTCTCTCTGTCTCTGTCTCTGTCTCTCTCTCTCTCTCTCTCTCTCTCTCTCTCTCTCTCTCTCACTCTCTTCTTGGCTGTCCTGGAACTCTATATATACCAGGCTGGCCTTGAACTCACAGACACCCACCTGCCTGTCACGTGCCACTACCGGCCATTTCCTTATTTAAAATTCCCCTCTAAAGCCTGGTGTGTGACTGTCTCAGAAAATTTTTTTTTTTTTTTTTTTTTTTTTTGGTTTTTCGAGACAGGGTTTCTCTGTGTAGCTTTGCACCTCTCCTGGAACTCACTTGGTAGTCCAGGCTGGCCTCGAACTCACAGAGATCCGCCTGCCGCTGCCTCCCGAGTGAAAAAATTATTTTTAATTAAATTAAAAAGACTTCTTCCTAGGGATGTAATTCCGTGGTAGAGGTCTAGATTAGCATGCATAAAATCTTGGGTTCAACTCATAGCACATGTTCGAACACACGCGCTCACACACACACACACACACACACACACACACACACACACATCCTTAGTGAACTTTCCCTACAACTCTTAGCCACCTAACAGACAATGAATGGTCTTTATTTGACTTTTTAGTCTGTCTCCCCTAATTAGTCCCTAAGTGCCGTGAAGATGGTAGGTACTCCATAAATTGTGGTGAAATGAATAACATACCCTCCGTCATTCAGCAGAGCTCCACATCACCCTTCACTTTTCATCTTTTCTTCCTCCCACATCTAAATTCGTAAGATTTACTGATTCCTCATCTCCAGTTGCTTCACGCATATCTTTTTCTCATTTTATTTATTGGTTTATTTTAAAGATTTATTTATTTATATTTTATGTGTGCGGGTGTTTTGTTTGCATGTCTGTCTGCACTGCATGCTACATGGGGCTTGCAGAGGCCAGAAGAGAACATCAGATCCCTGGAACGAGAGTTATAGATGCTTCTGAGCCGCCATGTGGATGCTGAGATGGGCATGAAACCCGGGCCCTCTGGAAGAGCAGCCAGCGCTCCTAACCACGGAGCCATCTCTCCAGCCCTTGCCTTTGTTTCTAATTTTTATTATTTTTAATTATGTGTTTGTGGGTGTTCATCTGTGGGAGTCAGAGGCGTTGGATTTCCCACTGGGGCTGGAGTTACCTGAGGGTGGGAACCACTTGGTAGGGATGCCTGGAACTGAACTCAGGTCCTCGGGAAGAGCAGGACGTACTCTTAACGCTGAGCCTTCTCCCCAGCCCCACTTTTTCTCTTTTCAGTCTCCGCTGCCATCACCTTTTTGCCCAGGGGTCATTACGACATCTCCAGGGGGCTGCCTGTCATGGTTCTTCTCTGGCGTTTCCGAAGTTACCATGGTCACGTTATTATTCCTGAAGATGGCATTTAAATCATCTTTCTGAAGAACCAGCCTGCCTCCATTTTAGGCTTAAAAGCCATCTTATGGCAAAGACAAACTAGGTTCATTCCTGTTTACGATTAAGCCTCTGTTTCTCAAGGACTGGGCTGTGCCCCACCTGTGACCTTAACTACAAATGGTTCTGTACTGCCTGTTCCAGGAACGGCAACCATGGCTTTATTTCAAAAGGTTGTTTAGAACCATCATGTAACCCTGCCTTTGCTTCAAATGGTGACATGACCACCTACTACCACCTTGTTTTGACACCTTGCCATCGTGTCTGGAGGGGCTAATTTGTTATGTTTATGTTCTGTAATTCTGCCTATTTTGCCCACCTATTTCCCCCATTTGGAAACCACCTACCCCTGAGCTATAAAAGCCTGTCTTTCTCATGTCCAATGCTGACCTCTCAAACCCTAACTTAGTGGGAGGCAGCCCGTGTACACGAACAAAAGAGCTTGCTTGAATTAACTGCTTGCTTTAATTAATTTGGCCATGATGATTTGGGTCAGTGGTCTTTCTCCTCCTATCTTTGGGATTAACAATCCACAACAAGAAAAAACAAAACAAGATACCATACCATGGCTTTAAAAAATGAGATTATGAATGGTGTCTACTTCCTTTTTTTTTTTTTTTTTTTTTTTTCATTTTTGGAGACAGGATTTCTCTATGCAGCCCAAGCTAGATTTCAACTCACATCCTTCTTGCCTCAAACTCCCACTGAGACTTGTATGGAGCATCTAGTTCACTTTCTGTCTCTCTGTGTCTCTGTCTCTGTGTGTGTGTGAGTGTGTGTGTGTGTGTGTGTGTGTGTGTGTGTGTGTGTGTGTGTGTGTGTGTCTCAGCCCTGGCTGGCCTGGGACAGATAAGGCTGCTCTTAAACTCATAAGATCCACCTGCCTCTGCCTCCTAAGTGCTGGGATTAAAGGCATGCACCACCATACCCAGCTTTTGCTTCTCCACTCCCCCCTCCACTTTCTTGATGAACTCTACCTTCTATGTGCTGACAAAACTGAACCCTGACCCTCGCTTGGGTGGGTAAGTCTTTCTCAGATCCCAGGGAAGGCAGCCAGCCAGCTGGGCCGGGACAAAAGAGGCCAAAGTAGAAGAGGCCCCAGACAAGTCAGACATATGTTAGAGCTGCAAATGAGACCAAATAAGAATTCCAAAGAGCAAGGTCACATTGCTCACTCCAGCACTCCTAAAGATTGTCTCCTAATTTTGTTTTGCTGTATTTGACTTTGGAAGGCTGCACTGAATTTTTGCCTTGTTTACTTTTAATGCTGACAAGGTCATTTGCTTTACTATTCAATAAATCAGGAAGAATCCTTGGATTAGAATGAAATTGATTTTTTTTTTCAAGCCACTTAGATTCAGCAGAAACAACTGCCTTTTAGCACTTGTCTGAACTCCTGCCTAATTATTTCAGGGTTTGGGGCTAGAAAACAAATTGTGTTATGTTCCTCTAAAAGTATATACTTACAGAGTCATCTGCAATCCCTTCAGAGCGTCTCTGCAAGCCACTGCTAGAATATGTAATGTGATGAGTTCTGTAAGGTCCTAAGTCCCAGGCTGTAAGCAGTTCAGAGAACCAAAGGTCCCCAAGTCTTCAGAACCACTTCTTAACCAGTTATTCCAGGTCCCTAATCCTGTGCTGCTCCCTATGACTTTTTGATATATTTTCATGTAGGATGAGACAAAATCCAGTTTACATCTGAAGAGGACGTTGGGAACCCTTCAGTCTCATGACCCTTGATTATATCCTTTATTACAAAAGTTGGCAGAAATCAGAAACCGGAGAGATGGTTCAGCAGTTCAGAGCACTGGCTGCTCTTCTAGAGGCCCCGGGTTCAGTTCCCAGCACCCACATGGCAGCTCACCACTGTCTGTAACTCCAGTTCCAGGGGGTCCAACATCCTCTTCTGGTCTCCAGGCACCAGGCACACATGTGGTTCATAGACATACAAACAGGCCAACAGTCATATACATAAAATAAAAACTTTAAAAAGATTTTGGGTTTTACCTTATTTTATTTGTTGTTGTTTATTTATTGTTGTTTGTTTTTTGCTGCCGTTCTATTTTTCGGTCATTTTGTTTGTTTATTTGTAAACTTTCGTTCCTGTTCCAGCAGCCATGCCTGCTGCTTGCTACCATGCTTCCCCCACTCTGATAGACTATTACCGCTCTGGAACCATAAACCCAAATAGGTCGTCTTGGTCAAGCGCTTTATCACAGCAACTGTAGTAACTGATACAGAAGTAGGTACCGGGAGCGGGATGTTACTGTGAAGGACCTGACTTTTTTTTTTTAAGGAATGTGGTGGAAGACTTTGGAACTTTGGACTAGAAAAGGCGGTTTAAGACCGAACATTAATCTGAGCCCCAAGGGCCATCCTGGTAGGCGCTTGAAAGATGGTAGTGCTTAGAGCAATGTAGACGATGGAAGTCCAGTTCGAGAGATTTTGGAGGGAGCATTATTAGGACCGGGCTAGAGGCCATTCCTGTAACATTGTGACAAAGAACTTGGATGCCTTCTGCTGTTCCAAAGTTAAAAAGCAGTAAGGGAGGAACTGGGGAGGTGGCTCAGTGGTTAAGAGCACTGGCTGCCCTTCCAGAGGACCCGGGTTCAATTCCCAGCACCCATGGGGCAGCTCACAACTGTCTGTGACTCCAGTTTCAGGGAATTCAAAGCTATGTTGTGGCCACCAGACTTATGTATGGTACATATAAATACACGTAGGCAAACACCCATGTATACGAAGAACATTTTGAGGCCACATAATATTGAATCTATAGTGTGGTTGTTGTCGGGTCTTTTTAGACAGGGTCTCACTCTGTAGACCTGGCTGGCCTGGAACTTACAGAGATAACATGAAGAAATGTATAAGTTAATAGTAAGTTATACACTACTATGATTAATAGTAAATTCCCATTTTAGTTAGTTGACAAAATCCCCACAGTTATAAAGCTGTCACATCTTTAAAACATAGGATCTAGGGGCTGGTGAGAGGACACAGTGGACAGTTACGAAGATCAGAGTTTGGATCCCAGCACCCACAGAAGAAGCCAGATGTCCCACAAAACGCCTTTAACTCAAGTTCTGAAGGATCTCATGTCCTCTTATGGCCTCTACACCCAAGGGTGTGCCACCCACTCATATACACATAAATAGATAAAACAAATCTTTTTAAAAAGAAAATAAGACAAAGCACTTGACAATATTTCTAACATTTTTGCTAAATTTTTAAAAGTCATTGGGTCAGCTATCTTAGTTTTCAGAAATCCCTCTCTTGGTCCCACCATTTAAATTTAAAAAACAAAAAACCTTTTATCATTTTATGTGGGGGGGTGTTTTGCCTGATGTCTGGGTACTACATGTATGCAATGCCTGAGGCAGCCAGAAGAGGGCGGTGGATCTCCTGGAACTGGAGTTACAGACAGTCGTGAGCTTCTGGGAATCGAATCTGGGTCCTCCGGAAGAGCAGCCAATGGTTTTATTTTTTCTATTTGTAATTATGTGTATGTGTCTCTGTGGATATGTGCAAGTGAGGGCAGGTCTTTGGGGGCCAGAGGAGGGAGTCAGGTCCTCTGGAACTGGTGTTACAAGTGCTTATAAGCTGCTTGATGGGAACTGAACTTTGGTTCTCTGTAAGAGCAGCAAGCAATTGCCATGGCAGAGCGATCTCTAGCCCCTGCGCTACCATCTTATCTAGGGCAACTTTTTAATGTTAATTTAAATTTAGGGTTTTATTCATATTTCTGAAATTACCAACTCATCCCTAATGACCCATTTCCAAAGTGTCCCCATTCATTACAGTAGAGACTTAGGAAGACCCCTGGGTCTTTTTTTCTGAAAAAACTCGATGGCCTTGCCTTCACAGGAAGAACATCAACCCACTAGGAAAATCCTAAGAAATATTTTCAATAAACCGCTTTATTTTGAATCAGTGGAAGAACTCTTAACAAAATCCCCCTCCCAGGTGTGTGCGTGTGTGTGTGTGTGTGTGTGTGTGTGTGTGTGTGTGTGTGTGTGTGTGTACATTGACTAGGGACTCCAAGACTCATGTATGCTAGGCACGTGCCCTACCTCTGAGCCACTTTCCCAGCCCCACAGTTCTAAAGGAATTAAATAAACAAACAAAAACCAACAAAAAAGGCAAACACATTCTGAGAAAGAATTTAGAAAGTCGGACACCCTCAAAGGCTTGAGTGTGAGCTCTGTTTCATATTTTAACTTCAGGGCTTAATTTGTAGGTGACAAAACCACCCAGGTCCATCCCACACCTTCAGGGGAAACGCCCTCTCTTTATGGAATATAACCTTGTGTTACAGTGGCAGTGTTTATGCGCGTAAATAACTCTTCAGTGTAGGTAGTCTCTCCCTTTGTCCTTGGACTCTTGTTATAAATATTTAAAATTTCGAAAAGTCACTTTCTCAGTTCTACAGTGGGTGGAGAAGCCATGAGTAATATAGGGGGTGATTTAAAAGGGAAAACCCTTCATGAAGGGGATTTTGCAGGCACAGAACCTTGCAGAAGGCATCTGAAATAACCGAGAGGAAGCTCGGAGCCTTGCTGGCGACACCTGCTGACCTGACTCTCCTCCTCCACCCTCGCAGACCAGGCGTGGACCCCCCTCGCTGGTGACACGCGGGCCCCGGCCCCAAAGGCCAGGCTCCCTCGCCACCACGCTGTGGGACCTCGGGACACTCCCAGTTCTCAGTGGCTCTGCCTCCCGCCCCACGTTTCCCGTCAGAGCAGGCTCTTGACTCAGTGTCCTCGCTCTGCCCTACCTACCGGGGCAGGGCGAGAGTTCCCAGCAGGACTCTGACACCCTGGCCGCCCACAGCCTCCGGGTTTACTTTCATATTTAGCTAGGTTCTACCCACAATGCATTTGTGAAAAATGAAATGCAAAACAGCTTGGTGATTAACTTAATTCTCAAAGTCTTTACTTGTGAGAGTGTAATTTTGCTTCGTTTTCATTGCATTTAGTGTGGTAATTTTATGTATTTTATTTTTAATGGTTGTGCCATACCGTCCTGAAAATCTCCTTACTTAGAAAAGATCTTAGAACGAGACTATAAATACTCAGAAACATGCTGCAGTGTCTAGTTGGTCCGAAGGTTGTGGTTATTGTTAAGCTGTTTAACATTGTCTCCCCCCACACCCCTGTTTGACTAACTTGAGCTTTTGTAGACAGCAATTGAGGTCAATAGAAACCTTTTAAAATAGACCACTTGCTTATAAGTATTTTTTGGCAAGGTTGACACACACGTATCAACCCTCAAAGTATCTGGAAAGAAAAAAAAGGTATGCAAAAAAGGAATCATTGTGTTTTAGTTAGCTTTGAACTTATTAAAAAGTATATTAATTTCTGTTAAACAGCAGTGAATTTCCATTGTAAGCAATTATTATGGAGGAAGGTGTTAATCCCACCACTCCTGTAGAATAAGACCACTACCAGAATTTGAGCCAAATTTGAAGCAAGCTTGATTTTTTTACTGGGGTGCACCAAAGAGCTGGCCAGGTGACTGCCTCCTAAGTTGGGTTAAGAGAACAACCCTGAATCCATTCCTTGGGCCCCTTTTAAGGAGCAAAATCACAAGTAGTTTACGGAAGAGAGACAATGGGGCAATAAAGAAATACGGAAAAACAAATAACAAAAAAAGCCATCATGTGGTCACCAAGTGATTAAGGAGGATTCAGGGAGGGTCAGGGAGGGTAAGGGTATTCACAAAAACAAGCCAAGGTTGGAGAAGGTCAGGTTCCAGGAAACAGAGCAACTCAGTAAATAGAAAACTTTATTTTTAACAATACAGCATAATCGGCTCCTGCCTTAAAAATGGAGCCGGGCAGGAACCTCACAGGGGGAAGCCCTTATAGCAGAAGCCACCCTTCCCAGATACTGATAGCATAAGATTATGTGCCTGATGCACTGCCTGGATTTGGTTTGCTCCAGTTTGGATTTTTCAGACAATCCTTACACAGCCTAGGCTGACCTTAAAGTCTCTATATAAGCATTTAACATTTGCCCCCTTAAAAATTGTTTTGACGCCGGGCGGGTGGTGGCGCACGCCTTTAATCCCAGCACTTGGGAGGCAGAGGCTGGTGGATCTCTGTGAGTTCGAGGGCCAGCCTGGTCTACAGCGCGAGATCCAGGAAAGGTAAGCAAAGCTACACAGAGAAACCCTGTCTCGAAAAATCAATACTTGTGTATGGATGGGTGGGGGGGGGGGCTGGATCTCAAAGATAATACAAAAAATTATTGACAGTGTTTACATAGATCCTCAGGAGTGAGAATTCAGCACTCTTTTTTTCTTTGTACGTGGTGGTGTTGATGGGGGTTGGGGGTGGTGGTGTCCAGACATCTGCTAAAGCAACACTCTCTCTCTCTCTCTCTCTCTCTCTCCCTCCCCTCCCTCCCTTCTCTCTCTCCCTTCCCTCCCTCCCTCCCTCCCTCCTCCCTCCCTCCCTCCCCTCCCTCCCTCCCTCCCCTCTCTCTCTCTCTCTCTCTCTCTCTCTCTCTCTCTCTCTCTCTCTCCCCCTTTGAGACAGTATCTCTCCATATAACCCAGGCTGTTCTGGAACTCCATCTGTAGACCAGGTTGATCTTGAACTTACAGAGCTCCTCTTGCCTCTGCCTCTCAAGTGCTGGGATTGTAGGCATGTGCTACCATGCCCAGCAAGCAGTTTCTCATTTTTTCTGTTTTGTTTTGAGGACAAGGTCTCACAGTGTAGCTCTGGCTGTCCTGGAACTCACTATGTAGACCAAGCTAACCTTCCAACCGGCAGAGATCTGCTTGCCTTTGCCTCCTGCATACCCACCTGCAACACTGAGCCATCTCTGTAGCCTCTAGTTTTACAATTACATTACTTTTTCTTAGTGAGTTTGTTTGTATCTGTGTGGGTGTACACATGGCTTTGCTGGAGTGTAGACAGAGGACACTTGGGAGGACTGGTTCTGTTTCCACCACGTGGATAGGAATTCAGATCATCAGGCTTAGTGGCAAGTGTGAAAGATTTACAACAAGCCCCCATGGTCAGGCGTGTCTGCATATGCCTGGCGGATACTTCCGCCTAGCTAGGTCCAGGTCCAGATAGCCATTTCCGGGTCAGGGCATCTCGCGTGACCAAGATCCATGACGTCCCACTGGCCACGTAAGCGCGCAACGTGGCCATGTGATCTACGCGCTTGCGTGTAGTAGTGACGCTGATCTGTCCACGCCCAGCCCTTTAAAATCCGGCGCCATGTTCCCCGGTTCCTTCTTCTTCTTCCTCCTTCTTCTCCACACACGTGTTTCCCGCAGGCCTTGTTCACTCTCTGTCCCTTTACCTTTAATAAAACTCTTGTTAGCGGATTTCTGTCATGTTTCGTGGCATTTCCTTGCAGGGTAAGAACATAACGCAGCCGAAAAAACTAACAAAGTGCCTTCACCAATTTACTTTCACACTCAGCTAGGCACTAGATACAACTTTTTTTGTTTTTTTTTTTTTCCGAGAGCAGGGTTTCTCTGTGTAGTTTTGGTGCCTGTCCTGGAGCTCGCTCTGTAGCCCAGGCTGGCCTCGAACTCACAGAGATCCGCCTGGCTCTGCCTCCAGAGTGCTGGGATTAAAGGTGTGCGCCACCACTGCCTGGCTAGGTACAACTTTTTTAAAGGCAAAAGAGTTTGCTGTAATGGCTCAGAAGTTAAGAGTACTGGCTACTCTTATAGAGGACTTGGATTCAGTTCCTAGTACCTATGTCATGGCTCAGTTCCACCTCAACAAAGCTTAATTAATTAATTAAAATCTGTCAAGGTTTAGTGAAGATTGGGAGGTGGGGAAGCCCCTTCCAAGACTGCAAAAGAAAATTGATAATAAAGGACATATACATTTCAATCATAGTGTCAAGTGTATTTGTTAATGAAGAAAGCCAGTGTGGCAGGCCCTGCTGATGGTATCTGAGTGGAAACTCTAACCAGTTATAGCAGCTGATCCAAATTGATGCACACTGGCCTTTCTTTTTTTTTTTTTTTTTTTTTTTGAGACAGAGTTTTTCTGTGTAGTCCTGCCTGTCCTGGAACTCACTCTGTAGACCAGGCTGGCCTCAAACTCAGAGATCCACCTGCCTCTGCCTCCCAAGTACTGGGATAAAAGGCGTGCGCCACCCCCTACCTCCATCTTAAACACTGACAGATTTTGATAAGGATTTTCTTAACCTGGGGGGCATTTGAGGCTGCTGAGACCTCTGAAAACAGAACTTGGTCACTCAACCTTGTAGAACTATTAATCCTTAAGTTAGACACTGAATTTAAAACATTGAGAGGGAAAGTTACCAAATTCTAAAATAGTTGGCATCCTAGAAAGGTTCTCTCTACGTCAAAAGAAGAACTTTGTTTAATGGTGTAAATATTACAGTTGCTTCAGTATCTGACTAGATGCCAAAGTGTCCATCAGAGATAAACTCAACTGTGAAGGAAATGGACTAGGATTAAGGTTTGCATATGCAACTTCAACCCATAACTCAAGCCAAAGAGTGGCAATGGTTAAGACCATATTTCAATGTTAATAAACTTTCCAAAGAAAATCTGTATCATAGAAAAAGATGTGGGGTTGGTGATTTAGCTTAGTGGTAGAGCACTTGCCTAGCAAGTGCAAGGCCCTGGGTTCGGTCCTCAGCTCCAGAAAAAAAAAAGAAAGAAAGGAAGGAAGAAAGAAAGGAAGAAAGGAAGGAAGAAAGAAAAAAAAGAAAAAGATGTAATGCCCTTTCAAAAAGATGAGCAGTTTAAAAGCCACCGTATATTCATACTTACATGTATATATTGGAGACACTAAGAGAGATCTTGCTGAAACACTTGTCATTTCAAAGCATTATGTCACAATCCTGCCTCCTGTTATTCATTACTCATGCTCTTTTGGAGTCCCTTCTCCGGTGTGTGGCCTGAACTCGTCTCTCCCCTCCCTCTGCGCTTTCCTCCCCCACCCCTTTGCTTTCGAGAAAACCGGCTGCCACGTAGTGGGCAGCACCACAGAGAAACCAGGAACTGTGTGTCCAGCCATCAAGACTGTAAGTATGCCAACTACCATGTGAGTGAACTTGACAGCTGAGCTTTCCCCACGTGTCTCAAGATGACACCTTCATTGTAGCCGTGTTGAAGACCCTATCCCCTCCTTCTGCCACCACACATCCAACTAATCCTATCCACATTCCCTATCTCCAGATACTGGGTGAAATTTCAAGTGTTGGATTCAACCCATACTTTTACAAGAAATGCAGCCTTTGCTTAACCGTACCTGGGATGCTCCTGTTTTGAAAAGCTTCTTCACATAAAAATCACACACACACACACACACACACACACACACACACACACACACACACGGGCCGTGGTTCTTGATCACCTTGTTTTTTTTTTTTTTTTTTTTTTGGCAAGAATGCACTTGCCAACCTGTCTTCATTAGCCTCAGCTGTCTGTGTCCCACTGGATTGCAGAGAGTCTGAAAAGCAAGGTGATTGTCACAGGGGGAAATGTACTAGCAATACAGAAAACCAAAAAGTATTTTGTGAGCATTTCACTTGATTGTAAATATACACAGCCCATGGCTACATATTCATAAGAATAGCTCGTCCAAGGTAAGTATTTTGACAGGTAGAACATGTTGGCTATTCAACACACCTGGTATTCAATGACGTGTGCTGTTTAACATTTAACAAATGTGGCATTTCTTACTGGTGATAACTATAGTATTGCTATTATCTTGTGATTATCTCTGGTTTTGTGTATTTGTGTGCTATGTGTTCACACATGTGCTTTCCTCCCCTGGACGCTTGCTTTTTGTTTTGTTTTTGTGTTAACAAATTTTTAAAATGTGTATGATTATATGCTTACATGTATGTATGTGCACCAAATCCGTTTTGTGCCTGGAGTCCGAGGAGGCCAATTTCCCTGAAACTGGAGTTACAGGTGGTTGTAAGCTCTGATATTGGTGCTGGGACTCGAACCCTGGCCCTCTGCAAAAGCAGCAAGTGTTTATAACTATTGAACTATCTCTTCAGCCCTCAAATCTTGCCTCCCCCACCCCCTTTTTGAGACAGAGTCTATGTAGCCCAGGTTGTCTCAATCTCAGAGCTCTGCCTGCTTCTGCCTCCCAAGCGCTGGGATCTAAGGCCTGTGCCACCATGCCCAGCATGCCTGTTTGTGTGTGTATATGTGGATGGGGGTGTGCTGGGACTCCAAATCAGGTCCTGATGCTTCTGCAGCAAGCACCCTATTGACCGAACCATCTCTCCAGCCCCTTGTCTCTGTTTTATAGATGAGGAAGCTGAGGCAGAGCCTTGGCCAAGGCCACAGCCGGGAAATGGTGACAGGGTCTCATGCTGGCAGTATCGTTTTCCAGACTGCCCTTCACTACAAAGCTGTCTTGTGTAGCTAGAGTTTTTCTGCCTGACCCACAGTCAGGACAAATCTCTCTCACCCGCCAGTCCCACAGCCACTCAGACCCGACCAAGTAAACACAGAGACTTATATTGGTTACAAACTGTATGGCCGTGGCAGGCTTTTTGCTAACTGTTCTTACAGCTTAAATTAATCCATTTCTATTAATCTATACCTTGCCATGTGGCTTGTGGCTTACCGGTACTTTACATCTTCCTTGTCCTGATGGTGGCTGGCAGTGTCTCTCTCCCCTAGCTTCCTGTTCTCTCAATTCTCCTCTCTCTTAGTCCCGCCTATACTTCCTGCCTGGCCACTGACCAATCAGTGATTTATTCATTGACCAATCAGCAACACATTTGACATACAGACCATCCCACAGCAGGCTTGTTTCTGTGTTTGTTCTCTTTGTGCATCTAGTGTCGCCTACCATGAGTTCAAGACAACACCAAAGACTTCCTTACTGTTGTAACACAATGTCACCTCTATTCAGATAATATTTCAAGTCGACTAACTTAGAAAACACGCAAAACACGAAACCGATGGCCATGCAACTTCCTGAGAAGATCGGGAAAATGACCAGAGCGATTGTCCTTACCCAAATCTAAATACAGGTAAGTTCAGTGGAGCAAATAAAGAGTTTGGTCTTTATTCAAGGCCCAACACTTTTGAAGAAATTAGTAACATGTCACTTTGACTATGACTTTCCACTCATTCGACTGTCCCACTGCTAATGTGCCCAACAGCAATGTCATGAAAGCTCCTGCTAGATTTGAGGTCTGGTTCCTGGGAAGAGGTCTTTATGCCAGGCATTGATGCTGGTGCTGTTAGAGACATCAAAAGGACTTCCAGTCACATCAGAGCGCACCTCTTCTGACGATCTCCCCCTTTGATTCTCCCCTGTGTCTATGATGGTGCCTTGCTGAGTGTACCTGCTCTGGCCCTAACTGAAAGAGTTCTCCTTGAATCACAATCTCACGGAGCCAGATTCTTTTGTTGACTCCTCCATTCTGAAAACAAAAAAAAGGGCCCTTCTTCCCTTTCTTTGGTAAACTTAGCATGCTACACATTGTTTTTTAATTTGCATATGGATCTTATGAACCCAGGTCGAGTATGTCTTCAATGCTGGATACACAACTGTGTTCATGTCATTAGCCTTACAGTGTCCTGAGCTGCTCGTTTGTGTTTGTACTTTTTTTTTTTTTTAAGATTTATTTATTATGTATACAGTATTCTGCCTGCATGTATCCCTGCAGGCCAGAAGAGGGCACCAGATCTCATTACAGATGGTTGAGAGCCTCCACGTGGTTGCTGGGAATTGAACTCAGGACCTTTGGAAGAGCAAGCAGTGCTCTTAACCTCTGAACCATCTCTCCAGCCCATGTGTTTGTACTTTTAAAGTGTGTGTGTGTGTGTGTGTGTGTGTGTGTGTGTGTGTGTGTGTGTGTGTGTGTGTGTCAGGGCACACAGTGAAAATCAGATGACCACTTTCAGGAGTTGGTTCTCTTCTTTCCCTGAGGGTCCTGGAGATCAAATCCAAGTTCCTAGGTTTGCACAGGAAGTGTTTTTACACATTTTACCCTGTCACTAGTCCCTGGGAGTGTTTATTTTTATTTATTTTATTTTTAAACTTACTGTTATGGAGGAGGGTGTGCCATGGCATGTATGTGGACAGCAGTGAGGAGTTGGTTCTTGTTGTGCCCAGATCGTGACCCCCAGAGAGACCACTGAGGACGAGCGTACCAAAATGCAAAAGCAAGGTTTATTCTGCTACAAGTCATGACGGGGAACTCAACTCACTGGCAGTGAGCCAGGGAGGAGTTACTCTTTCTTGGGGAAGTTAGTTTTTACAGGCAAAACCCATAAAATTTCTTAGAGGGGAGGAGGTTAGTACGGGTCCATCCTTGATTGGTCCAGTTTTTCCCCCGGGCCTGGACTTTGTCTTATTTTAGCTTATCTGTTTGCCCTGTCAGGAGTTTTACAACCCATCTCCGGGGTCTGGTCATGTTATCTCCGGAGAGGGGCATCTCGTGGTTAATCGGTTACCATCAGACATCCTGACTTTGTTCTTTTGAAAACACCTGACTTCACCCTCTCCAGGAAGGGGGAACTGACTCGGTTTTGTTTATTTTTAAGATATCTCTTTCCTCAGCTCTTTTGGGTTTCTGGGGAAACTGTGTCTGGGTCTTTTATCTCCAGGGCTGAGATTAAAGGCGTGTGCCACCACATTCCTATCCCATTTGGTTTTGAGACAGGATCTCTATAGCCCAAACTGGCCTGTGTTATGCCCAGATCGCGTCCCCAAAGCCGCCACTGGAGACTTTAGGTACAGAATGCAAAAGCAAGGTGTATTCTAAGTTTACAAGCCTTGGCAGGGAGGCTCGGCAGGGAGGCTCGTTCCAAATCTCTCACGCTCAGCAGGGAGGTTGGAAGGAGCACTCCCCTTTCTTTGTGAGGCTAGTTCTTAAAGGCACAGACCATATAACTTATTTCAACCCGCCTCCCTTTTTCCGCCTTTTGGTCGAATCAAAGTCCCTGTAGCAGATACCGCCACCTGGGAAAAGGGGGTCGAAGTTCTTATCTACACTTAGGAATCCTGGTTTAAGCTTCTCTTTGTCTGTAGGGGATAGCGTGGGGGGGGGGGGGCGTTTACTGAGGTTTCACAGTTCTCTCCTTCCACATTTCTGTGGGTTCCAGAGATTGAACTCAACCTGCAAGGCTTGCAGCACAAATGCTTTTGCCCCCTGAGCCATCTTTCTGGTCTCTGACATGAAAAAAAAAAAGCGTAGGTGAAAGTTTCTATCCTGCAAGTCGTTCCCAAGTAACCACACAGAGGATTAATATTAATTACAAATGCTAGGCCAATAGTTCAGGCTTGTTACTAGGTAACGCTTACAGTTTCAATTAACCATTATTTGTATCTACACTCTGCCATGCGGCTTGGTGCTTTTTCTCAGTATGTCCATCTTGCTTCTCTCTGTGTCTCATCACGACTCCTCTGACTCTCCCCTTCTTCTTGTTCTTCTTCCCAGCATTCTGTGTTTAGCTGTCCTGCTAACCTTATCCTGTCCAGCTATTGGCCAGTCAGCTTCTTTATTCAACTAATCACAGCGACATATATTCAGATAGTGTAAAGGAATATCCCATAAAGAAACTAATGAATGGTTTCTCTCCTAAGTACCCATATTACCAACTATAAGTAGAGTCTAGGTCGGTAGCAGGTACAGTGGTGTATGGGTCTGTAGTCCCAGGCACTAGGGAAGCTGAAAAGAGAGGTTCTCTTGAGTCTAGAAGTTCCAAGTCAATCTAGACATCAGAATGAGATCACCATGCTAAAAGACAAGTACAGAGGGGAAGCTAGAGAGATGGCTCAGCAGTCAAGAGCACTGGCTGCTCTTCCAGAGGACCCAGGTTCAATTCCCAGCACCCACATGGCGACTCACACCTGTTTAATGGCTTCTGCAGGTATTTGACACACATGGTATACAGAAATATATACAGGCATAAGCTCATAAACATAAAAAAGCCCAAAGGCATGAACATCAATTCAAGGCCAGTTTGAGGCCAGCCCGTGCTGCTTGAGGCTCGGATTCAAAATGCAAATTCAAAGCAAAAAAATTAATATAAAAACTCATGTGATCATCAGGAGATCTTCAAGCTGAACATCAGCAAGATTCCAAGCTGCTGGGGGTGTTAAAAAACGGCAGCAGGATTGGTGAATTCAACTACTTTGATGACTTCCTAAGTACAGGCTGTTGGATGCCACTCTTTCCAAATGGTTATGTAATGTGTGAGCATTTGTGTATTCAGGGGCTTTCTGGTTCAGGCATTCATCTTTTTTAATGTCTAAGGACCTGAATTCAAAAGGTAGAAGTGTCCACGCCTTAACCCAGAGCTCTTCTCCCTTCTCCTCTGGTGTTTACGTGGAAGCATAAACACCAGTTTTAACAAGGAGATTGTCAACAGATATTCACTGGTTGCTATTGGCAAGCACTTTGGCAAGGAATACACAAAGGAAACAACCTCTGTCCTCAAGTAACCCATAAATAGTGTGATTTCCTGCCACCGTGCTTTCTGTGTGGGGCTTTACAGGGAAGCCTGCTGCGGTGGTCCAAGTCTGTAGTCCCAATTACCCAAGAGGTTGAGTAGGAGAACTGTTTAAGCCCAGGGATTCAAAGCCAGCTGGGGCCACATGTTGCAGGCCTGCACTCTTAAAAAAAAGAAACAGGGCTGAGATACAATTCAGTGTTAACTCTCCTAGCTTGTGTTGAGACCTGAATTAGAGCTTCAGCAACCCCACTCCAAAAGGTAAAGACAACACCAAGGTACAGTAGGAAGTTGTATTGATAAAATTGTTTTCTTCAAAAGGAGGTGAGTTAGAGGATGGGATAAAATTGTGAGATGATAGATTATCTTAGGGAGTTAGTATGCTTTCTAGGTAAAGGACAGAGCTCGGAATGGCTGCTTGCCAAGCCAGTACCAACTGAAAAGTCTCTTTAAAATGTAACATTTTGTGACATATAATAACGCAGACATTCTTGGTGGTGTTGAATGTTTTGCCTCCATGTACGTCTGTGTACAATGTGTGTACCTGGCACCCTTAGAGGCCAGAATTGGCCACTGGATCATCCAGGATAGGAGTAACAGGTGGTTGTGAGTCCTGGGAGCTGAACCCAGGTCCTATGCAAGAGCAGCAAATGCTTTTAACCACTGATCCATCTCTCTACCCCTCTATTTGATTTTCAAAATGGGGTCTATGTAGCTCTGAGTGGACTGAAATTCTCGGTTAATGCAGACGAGCCTCTAACTAACCATCATTCTGCCTCTAAAATGCTGAGTAGCACTGAACTTACAGATCTGAGGCGCCATTCAAACACAGAACTGCTCTCCATTTACCTTTTTAAATTTTTATTTGAAGAGATGAAAAATTGGTTTGTTGTGGGGGTGTGTGGGGGGGTAGGTGGGGGAGGAGCAAAACAGCTTGACCACAAAACTGCCATGACAGGCCTAGAGCCCCAGACACAGCTTCTGTGACAGGCTTACTGGCAGGCGACACTTGGATATAGGAAAAGCCATAAGCTAACACCACCCAGGGGTGGGCCAGCATCTAAGGGGAAGTACCAGATGTCCCAAAATGTTCCAACCCTTACAAAGATTAGATAAGATCACCAGATGTCCTTGAGCCTAGCACACACCTCTTTCCCTTTTACAGATACCCCTACCTAGACAAATGTCAGCCAATCAGGGTCCTGAACCCTGGAAATTCCCTCACCCCAACCTCTGCTCTGATAGAAACCCCACCCTGCCTGGGTTCAGGGCTCTCTGCTCTCACCACCATACTGGACACAGAGAGTCCAAGCTCCAAGCTTGAAAATAAAGGCTCTTTGCTTTTACATATGGGATTCAGTCTCTGTGGTAGCCTTTTGGGGGTCCCCGCGATCTGGGCATAGCATTTGGTACAAATGAAACGCACATTTATTTTTTTGAGATGGGTTCCCACTCCCCAGGCTGACCTCCAATTCACTATATAGCCCAGGCTGGCCTCAAACTAATGGTAATCCTCCTACCACAGCCCCCCAAGTGCTGGGATTATGGAGTGAGCCAACAGAAGTAGAAAGTGCTTTTATCATTATTTATTTATTTTATTACATTTATTTATTCATGTGTATTTTTTGTCTGTGTGGGTACACATGTACCACAACACTTGCATGGAGACCGGAAGACAACTAGGAAGAGCTGGGTCTCTCTTTCTGCAGTGTGGGTCCCAGGGAGCAAGCACCTCTGCTTGTTAAACCATCTTGCCAGCCCAGGAAATGCTTTCAACCAATAGTCTTTGACTTTGCTTACAATGATATGTTTTTTAGAGCCCAAGGTATGCTGAGAGTATTAATATTCTGACCCCGCCCCTTGACGTCACCCTGTGTCCAGACATAAAACTCTCTAAGGAAAAACTCTGCCCATCTCTCTCTCTCTCTCTCTCTCTCTCTCTCTCTCTCTCTCTCTCTCTCTCTCTCTCTCTCTCTCTCTCTCTCTCCCCCTCTCTCCCTCTCTCTCTCTCTCTCCCCCCTCCCTTCCTCTCCTTCTGCTTCCCTCCCACAAGGTGAGCACCCTCGAATCCCCCCTCCCCTCGCCCTTCTCCCTCCCTATCTCGTTCCCTCTTTCTCTCTCCTCTCTCTCTCCCCCCACCAAATAAAACTTCACTGAGCGCTGTGCATGGCATCTCTGTCTCTCACCCGCCGTGGGGCACCTCGGCTCTACCCACCAGGACCTCCCTCCTACAATATCCTAACAGAGGGTGGAATGGGGGTAGGCAACCTTAGACCTCTGTTGGCTCCTGAAGTGTGTTCTCTGTCAGACCCTCCAGCCTCAACAGTGTTAAGTGTCTCACCCAGTGACAAAAGAAGAACAGGGAGGTGATGCTGAGGGACAGCCATAGAGCAAAGGAGCTTTCTGGCTGAATTTTTGTATAAATAAGTCAGATGCACAAGCAAAAAGCCAGCAAACTAGCGTCAGCACAGTGGCCCAGGGGTGACAGTGACAGCTTCCTGGAGTCATCTGGACCTCTGCGAGCTTGCTCTGTTTTACACACAACGGAAGTGAGACCCAGAAAGGCAACTAGTTTGAGTGACAGCAAAGGAGGGGCCCAAACCGGGCCGGAAGTGAGGCTGCTTCCTTCCTGCGCTTCCTCTCTCCACCATGCATGGGAAATGGCATGCGCAAATCTTACCCACAAGAGCTTCTGGGACCGAAGAATGAGGCAAGAGGTCTGAACAGAAAGAAACCAGTACAGAGGTGACAGAAGGACTTTTAAGAAGAAAAGGAAAATCCCTGCCATGACAAGCCATCAAACCCAGGTCTCATAAGGCACCCTTGTTTCAGCCCAAAGGCTGTTCTGTGGTCTCGCCTCATAGCCCAGGTGCTACTAACCAATACCAACCCTGCCAGAGCTTGGAGCTGCCTCTGAGGCTAAGCCAGACCATCGTGGAAGAGCAGCCCCCCCAAGTCCGGTGTTTCTGGGAAAGGGGGTGGCCTTTGCCAAGTAATAAATGCCATCTTGGGAAGCCAAGCTTTGGGGAGGGGAGGCTCCACTAACTTGGAAGCAGCAGCAGGAAATATCGGAAGCTGCTGCCTTCTTTGTCCACATTGGGAAGCACCTTGAAGGAGTGGGCAGCCCAACGTGGCCGAAGACATGTGTGGAGGGTCTTGTTGCTCAGTCTCTTCTCAGGGTCATTTTAAGTTTGGGAATCCCATGCAAATCAAATCTAGTCTCTGTGATGTTGCACCATGCCCAGATTCACACGCAGCTGCTTTGAGTGTCTGTAGTCTAGTTGGCTGCAAGAGAAAAGGAGGTTTCTCATGAACAGCACCGCACTGTCTCGTAGAGGAATGCAGACAGAAAAAGATGAGAGAGACACTGTCCTAATACATTACACTGTGTGCTTTAGTCAACACATAGTAAGTCCACATTTACAGGATACGCTGTGGCATTTCAATTCATGTGTACATTGTGCAATCACCACAGTAGAGTAAGCAGACAGCTATCACCTCAAACATTTTCTTCTCCTCTAGTTACAATAACAGATCGTTAACTAGGCCACACTCCGGAGTTCATATATAGCCCCCTTATTGAACTCTTACACATTAACCAATCATATTAGTTAGGGTTCTCTAGAGTCAGAGAATTTATGGAATTAATCTTTCTATATATATGCAAAGGGAATTTATTGGGATGACTTAAAGGCTGCAGTCAAACAATGGTTAGCTGTGAATGGAAAGTCCAAGACTCTAGTAGTTGCTCAGTCCCATGAGGCTGGGTGTCCCAGCTGGTCTTCTGTAGATGCTGAAATCCCAGAGAAGTAGGTCCCAATGCCAGTGAAGGATTGGATGAGCTGCCAGAGTGAAGACAGGCAGGTGAAGAATGAACCCTTCCTTCTTCCATTGTGCTTAGATAGGCTTCCAGCAGAAGGTGTGGCCCAGATTAAAAGTGTGCCTTCCTGTCTCAAGGTCAGGATTAAAGGCTTGTGTTACCTCACCTCAACATCCAAATCAAAGCGATGTTGTCTTCCTGCCTCAAGATCTGGATCACAGGTGTGCCCTCCATTTCTGGATTATAGTTCATTCCAGATATAGTCAAGTTGACAACCAAGGACAGCCATCACACCAACCTTATCTCCTCCTTTCCCAGTTTCTGGTAACCACTACCTCACTCTTTCCCCTTACTTTATTTGTGTGTCCATGCAAACATGCCATAGAGTGCATATGGAGGTCAGAGGACAACCTGAAGGCATCAATTTTCTCCTACCATGTAGCTTCTAAGCATCAAACTTAGGTCATCAGGCTAAGTACCTTACCCCACTAAATAGTCTCACCAGCCCACTACTTCACATTTTTGATCTTCATTTTGCTGTACTTTGTTTCTGTATACTTTACCCACAGTTGTGAGCCTAGTGTGATTTTATTTTATTCATTTATTTTGTCTACTCACTGAACTTTTTTTTTTGTTGTTGTTGTTGTTTTTGGTTTTTTGAGGCAGGGTTTCTCTGAGTAGTTCTGGTGCCTGTCCTGGATCTCAATCTGTAGACCAAGCTGGCCTAGAACTCACAGAGATCCACCTGGCTCTGCCTCCTGAGTGCTGGGATTAAAGGTGTGTGCCACCACGGCTCAGCATCCTGCCTCAATTTTAAATCTTCAGGACTTTCACTTCTCAAATATCTGTAGTCAAATGCACTGTATGTGTTTTCTATTGTGGGAAGTGTCGTCTAGAGGACTACAGATTTTAATGCCTGGTGCGAAGGGGGAAGGGCAATTTTGGAGGCCTTACATCTTAAGGGCAGTTCCAAAAATGGGACAACAGAACATAGAAAAAAAAGTGGAAGGAGAAGATAAGTTTCTGTAGCCTGGGGTCTGTGAACCAAACCCTCAAAATTAATGTCTGGACATATGTGAGTGTGGACAAGTAGAAGCATCATCTTCATCAGAGTCCCAAAGAGCAATGACTTTTGTTTGCTTTCTTTTTTTGGATGCTGAGGACTGAAAAGCATTTTGTCATTAAATTATGTGCATATCTGTGCGCATGAGTGTTAGTTTTTCGGCTGCGTTGTGTTCTTACCCTGCAAGGAAATGCCACGAAACACGACAGAATCCGCTAACAAGAGTTTTATTAAAGGTAAAGGGACAGAGAGTGAACAGGCCTGCAGGAAACACGTGTGTGAAGAAGGAGGAAGAAGAAGAAGGAACCGGGAACATGGCGCCGGATTTTAAAGGCTGGGCGTGGACAGATCAGCGTCACTACTACACGCAAGCGCGTAGATCACATGGCCACGTTGTGCGCCTATGTAGCCAATGGAACGTCATGGATCTTGGTCACGCGAGATGCCCTGACCCGGAAATGGCTATCCTGACCTGGAACTGGCTAGGTGGAAGTGTCTGTTGGGCATATGCGAACATGCCCGACCGTGGGGGCGTGTTGTAAACTTTTCAATGAGTGCAGTGCTTTTGGGCACTTGAAGAGGGTGTCAGATCCCCTGGAGCTGAAGTTACAGGCAGTTATGAACCACCTAACGTGGGTGTTGGGAAACTTCGATCCTCTATAAGAGCAAGATGCACTCTTAACTGTTGAGCCATCTCTGCAACCTGAGTTTAAGGGTGTTTAAAAGATGTTAAGAACTACTAGCTAGCCGGGTGATGGTGCTGCACGTCTTTAATCCCAGCACTCCGGAGGCAGAGCCAGGTGGATCACTGTGAGTTTGAGGCCAGCCTGGTCTACAGAGCGAGATCCATGACAGGCACCAAAACTACACAGAGAAACCCTGTCTCGAAAAACCAAACAAACAAAACAACAACAACAAAAAGAACTACTAGCTTTCAGAAAGACGCCTTCAAAGTGCTAACTGGCCCTGGCCCTAGCTTGTTATTTTGAAGGGAACAGAAAAGAGAGGGGATCTTTTACAAACCTGTGCTTTGATATGTTGCGGAAAATGGTTGGTTAAGGAGCTCCAGGTCTCTCAATTGAGGGAATTATTGAGGGCAAGAACTGAAAGAATCTTTTTGAAACTCCAGATTCTGGTTGAACACTTGTAAGATTCAGAGTGCTCTGTAAAGAAAGGCAGGCAGATTTTGGTGAACATCTGCTGGCCTTGAACTTGCTGTACAGAGGAATTTCTGATCCAAGTGCAGGATTGCATGCATGTGCCTCCAAGTCTGGTTTTACTAGTGCTGATGATTGAACCAAATGCCTTTTGATGGTAGGGCAGCACTTTGCTGACTGGGCTACAGAAACTCTGTATTTTTAAAAGCAGCTGCCCAGTTTCCAGCTCAGATAAGGCACACACATTTTTGATCAGTGTGGTGGTGACATGATGGGCAATAGGGACCTAGCTCTATGAAAACCAGAGTCCTTTAAGAATCTAGTAACAAGCCAGGCAGTGATGGCACACACCTTTAATCCCAGGATTCAGGAGGCAGAGGCAGGGGGGTGTCTGTGATTCTAGGCCAGCCTGGTCTATGGAGTGGGTTCCAGGACAACCAGGGCTATTACAAAGAGAAATCTTGTCTCAAAAAAAAACAAAAAACAAACACAGACAAACAAACAAACAAAAGTATCTAGTAGTAAGACCTGAGGAGATAGCTCAGTTAGTATATATTTGCTATTACAATCTGAGAACTCATTTTGATCTCCAGAACTTGAAATAACAAGAACAGAAATAAAACAAACAAACAAAAAACAAGACATGGTCATGTTCACTTATAATCCTAGTGCTGGGAGGTGGAGGCAGGAACATCTCTTCAGGTTGATCTCCCCCTCTACACACATGCACACACTTGTACACCTGCACACACATAAATACACATATAAAAACTCAATTATAGCTATGGATCTCATTCTCAGCAAAACGAGCATGCACATGTAGAGGAAAAAGATTTCTTTATTTGTAAGATAAAGTCTTTTGAAGACCTCTGAGGAACCAGGTAGGAACCTCTGGACTCAAGGAGAGGAAGTTTCCCCTCTTGTCGCACACTACAGTTCCTCTATCATGATAAATTCCAGCTAGACAGAGAAGCCTCTGCTTTAGGGGATTCTGTTAGCAGCTCATAAGAGAACACTGTTCCAAGGGCTAACCTTCAATAAATAATCACACAGGAGGTAAACCAAATCCAAGGAAGTGCACTGGGCTTACAGCAAACTACTCAAAGCCTCTAAGACCTGCAAACACACTATCGCTGCATTTACCGTCTACCCCACTCCCTGGAGCATTTCCAACTAATCTAGAAGAGTTGCTTCATAACACTGGTCCTTGTGTATCCAAGTGCAGCAATCAGGGCAGCAACGTCTAACCTGTGCAATGGAGGGTGTGGCTACAATTCATTCCCTGGGGAGATGTAAGCCACCTTCTTTCTCTTAAGGTCCCAAAGAAAAACTGAGGCACGAGTCCACCAAGGTTCACTCTGGGGGAACCAGTGAGTCTATTAGGGAATTACTTACAGGGATGTGGGCAATGCTCCCACAACTGGTCACATCTGAAAAACCTGACCCAGCAGGAATGAGTGCTTCCATGTAGCTACATAGATGGATCATCCCTGTCCCCAAGGCCTTTCCCAGAACATACACACAAACACACACACACACACGCACACGCACACGCACACGCACACTCATAGGCCCCGCCAATGTCTGCACATAGCCTCTCTCAGGTTCCAACTCCCTCAGTCCCCTCTCCACTCCCCGACTTGCCCCGATCTCCGGCCCGCGGCCGACCCCTGCCGGGCGGGACGGGAACTGACACGCCCTGCACACCAGAGCCCCCGGCTCACCCCCCTGCCGCCCCACCCACTCCCAGGCCAGCCCGCTGCCCCGGGAGGACACCCACCTCCCTTCACTGGGCTCCGAAAGCACGCTCCCGCCCGACCCGCTGACACCCAGCCCGCTCGCCGATCGCCTGTCCCTACTCGCTTCTCTTCCCGCTCCTGCCCTCTAGCCATCCGTACTCGCTTGGTAGCCAACCTTCGGGGAACGATCAGAAGCAGCACCGGCCCCCGCAGCGACCCTGCCGCACAGCGCGCGTGGCCCTTCCTCCCTGGGGACTGACGGACACCGACACCCAAAACTCAAACTCTCAACTGTGGCTGGGCTTTTTCTCCGGATCTCAAGCTCTCCCTGACACTTCTCCACACCTCCCCCAGAGAGCCCGGGGCTCAGCGGACACCTCCGGTCCCCACCTGGAGGTTTCCTGGCCACCCGTGGTTCGGGATCGACATGCGGAGGGGAGTGGCTGCATGGCTGCATGGGTGCTGGGAGGTGACGGGGGTGGTCTGCGGTCAGTGCCCTGGACCTGCATTCTTGCCTGCTGGGGACAGACAGGTGAGCAAGCAGGTGGGGGACACCCTATGGGGGATACCGCTCACTCTCCCACACTCCCCTTCCCACAGTTCCTCCTGAGGACTCTCTCCCCTTAGATGTCCCCAGGGCAGCATTTGGTGTGCGGTAGGGGATGTGGGGGACCAGACAGGGGAGGGCCACCTGACCGGCCCAAGGCCCGAGCTCCCAATCACAAGTCAGGGACTGTCACTACCAACCAGTTTGGTAACCTGCTCCTGTGGTGCTCTTCTCAGTGGCCTGGTGCTCCTGCCCCTCTGCTATCCTGCAGGCTTCAGGTGCCTTTGGGAGTGTTAACACCCTTCCTGCTCCCCGCTTTGGAGTCCTGCTTCCTGCTCCCTGCTCCCTGCCTTGCAGTCCTGTAGGCCAGGTCATTTTCACGGAGGACTCCCTCTGTCCTCCCAGCTGTTGCAGACCCGTTGGATGGGAGGAGATCCTCCAGCCCTCTCCTGGTTTCTTAGGGCCACCTCCTCTTCCACGGAGGCTGGGCCACTTTTCTCCTCCAAGGCGCTGGTCAAACAAGTTTCTTCCATGTTCGGGTCCATCTGAAGGCTTGAGAGCATCTGGACCCTCTCTCTTGGAGACAGCCTC